>NC_056728.1:2338811-2668884 GCF_019279795.1 Protopterus annectens | reverse complement strand
TGCTTTCCCTCCTCTTCCTCTATTTCCAAGAGTCCTGCAGAAGATTCAGCTGGATTCCCCAAACATCATGCTAGTGACTCCCTTTTAAGCAAAACAACATTGGTTCCCCCCTCTTAATGCATCTGGCCAGGGGCAATAACCACAAGTTACCTCACCGGTTGGATCTCCTCAAACATGATTAAAAGTCTCTCATCCATCCTCACTTGTCTATTCTTCAGCAGGTACTGTGGATGATAGGATTTTGATTATTTTCAGGCACCTGTTTTCTGAGGACGTGCTCAGGGTTTTACAAGAGGCAAGGAAACTTTCAAACAGAAAATCTTGTATGTCCAGATGGAAAAGATTTTCTGTCTGGTGCCATGCTCATAATCAAAACCCTTTTATAGTGTGAGGGCCCCTCTGATCCTCTCATTTATGTGAGTTGCTCCAGTCTGGCCTGGCCTATTCTTCTGTGAAAGTCCATTTGTCCACCATTTCTGCTTGTATGCCCTTGAATCATACTTTGGCTTTTTGTTTTTGAGGTCAAAAAATTTCTTAAAGGTGTCCTGCATATTAGGCCTCCAAGGAAACCTATTCTTTCTCCTTGGGACCTTTAATTTTGTTTTGGAAAAATTGACTCAGGCTCTTTTTTAAGCTTGCAGACTCTGCTTCTTTGCAACACTGTACCTGGAAGACTGTTTTGTTGCTGGCTGTTACTTCTGCTGAGAGGGTTTCTGAGCTCCAGGCCCTTATGTCCATTCTTCTTTTTTTGTTTTTTCACAGGAACAAGGTGTCCCTTCGTACTAATCCTTCTTTTATGGCTACGGTAGTAAATGAGTTGTTCTTGAATCATTTGGTACAACTTCCTTCCTTTTTCCTTTCTCCATCTGCTAGTGTCTCTCTCTAGAGGATAAAACTAAGGCCATTTGTAAGTCTGATCAGCTTTTTGTTTCCTTTCATCCCAGGACATTAGGTTTGGCTGTTTCTTACCAAATCATCTGCTCCTGGATATCCAAGGCCATTTCCTTTTGTTATACTTTTCATGGCAAATGTCTGTGTACTTCTGTTAGAGCGCCCTTCTCACTCCAGTAGGGCTGTTGCCTCCTTCAAGTGGATGGACACCCATTCCATTCTTGAAGCTGCTACTCTGTCTTTAGTGCATACCTTTACTAAGCATTATAAGTTAGATATGGCTTAAAAGGTCTGAGCAGGTATTTCTGAATCCATTTTATATGTGTTTTGTTGAGGGCTCTTTCTCAGGCTTCCACTTCCCATTCTATTTCTTTAGGTTTTCTACGCTCCCTTTTGTTTAGAATACTGCAACAGTGATATAGAAGGACATAGCACAGTTGTGCAAAATCTTAGCATAACAGTTGATGTCCTTTTCTTCAATGTTGTAGTATTCGCTCCCTCCCTCCAAACCCTCTTGTTTGTTCTAGTTTTTGTTTTAGATTCCCTTCTGGCTGAGTGTTCCCCTTTTTCTTCTGCATTTTTTTCCTTCTGGATGTGCATGGACTCCTTTGATGTCCTTCAAGGATGCATCTGCAGTCATCACATATGGGTTGTCCTGCCTCAGGCAGCCCTTCGGTCGGCCGGATTCCAAAGTCTGGGTCCGGTGTCAGCTGATGTCGCCCTTTCCCTGACGTCAGAGCACCTGGGGTATAAAAGAGTCAGTCGACACCATCTTCCTCAGTCTTTCTTGCCGCGTGGTGCCCGAAGCAGAAGCAGTTCGCAAGTGCCGGTCGGCCAGCTCCTGTAATTCAGCTACCGAAGACTTCAAAAAGCTAAGTACCCCATTGGGGACTCTTTCTTGCCTCAGCCGATGTCGGATAAAGTTAATAATTGTTTAACTTGTGGGAAACAAATACCTCATAAGGATTTCCACTCTTACTGCCTCCCCTGCCTAGGCCCAGACCACGACGTCTCGGCCTGTTCAGCCTGTGCTTCCTTCAACCGACGCACTCTTAGACGTCGGGCGGAGTTTGCAGAGGAATTTTTTGGGGCTAGTTTTTCATACAATATGCCGTCGGAGACTCCGACTTCACATTTGATTAAGAAACGGAAGGACAAGGACAGACACACGCGGGCCGCGGTTTCGGCTGAAACCACAGCCAGGCCTACCGCGAGTGTCTCGGTCTCGGCTGAAACCGAGTCCTTGGTACTTCCTACCACCGAAACCACTCAGCCGACTGCCTCGGCCCCGGAGGCCCCGGCTGAATCTGTTATTGAATTTCCTACAGAAACTGGTGTCCCGGAACCTTCCGACACCATACCTTTAGACAAAACTTCACCAGCACGTGGTGCAGCCAGGCCTCCTGCATCCATGTCCATTAAGGCATTCTCTAGGGCTAAAGCTGCTAAACTATCCAAAGCTTTGCCTCCCAAGGTTATCCCTCAGGGACCCACTACAGGTTCACAGATTCTAAGCTTAGCAAAGGACCTTATCTCCTTAATTAGGGGCTCTCAACCTCCTCCAGACAAAAGGCCCAGGGTTGAGCCCTCTGATCCCCACTCCTCAGATGAGGCCTCAGATGGTTCTCTCTCGGACCACCAGGAGGAGGCTTTTTCGGCCTATGAGGATTCTGATGCAGAGGAATCTATTCCTTCGGCCTCCCCTCCTGAAGAGTTTTCCTTTGGGGAGACACTCCACACTGTGAGAGAGCATTTCCAGTGGCAGGGCCAGGAATTCTCTGATTCCAGGAAGAGATTAAGGACCTTCTTGCATTTGCCTCAGCATAGACCTTTGGCTATTCCTCCTGTTTTAAATGTCATTGATGATGTGTACTCTGAGTCTAGCACAACCCCTGATTCTCTTCCTCCGGCTCCTGTCAAACCCGATAGGTACTACAGGGTCCCGGACTCACATCTTCACCTTTACAAGGCCCACTCTGCTGATCCAGAAACTATTTCCCAGGGCCCTAAAGGGGTTGCAGCTGCCACTACTAAAAATCCCCTCCCCTCTGAAAGGGAGTCTAGAGCTTTAGAGAGATGGGGTAAAAAAGTGTATACTTCTGCTACTCTTTCTATGAGGGCATTGAATTGTCAATTTCATATGATACAGTACCAAGAGTATTTGTTAGATGAATTGCATAAAAAACTGTCTTCACCTGAACCCCTAGATCGCAAATCACTTCAGGATCTGGTATATAACTCCCAACAGGTTAGCAACCATTTCTTGCAATGTGGTTATGATGCATTGGAAGCTTCATGTAGGTCAGCTATGACTGGCGCAGTCATACGTAGGCATGCTTGGCTGAAGGAACAATCTCTGCCAGACCATGTCAAAGCAAAGCTTCTGGATGCTCCTCTGGAAAAGCAAAAGTTATTTGGCTCCACGGCTCAGGAGGTCCTAAAGAAAGTTGAAGAAAAGGCAAAATCTGTACAAACTGTCAAAGATTTTCTTCCAAGTCCAACCACCAAGATTCAGCAGGAATTGGCCTTCCAAAAATTGGTCCTTTCCAGGCACAGAGAGGTTTCAGAGAGGCAAGAACAGGCGTGCCAGAGGTAGAGGGCAAGCTAGAGGCTCCTACAGAGGGCGTCAATGGCAGCCTCCCAGCCAGAGAGGTAATGCAGGACCTACAACTGCTGCACAAGGACAGGCTCAATGACTTTACTTTGACACCGCCAACCAGGGCTCAATTGGAAGCACCCTTGGGCGGAAAGCTTTCTTTATTCTCAGAAAACTGGCACAGTATTACAAGGGACAAATGGGCACTACAAATAATAAACAAAGGATACAGGTTCCATTTTCACACATTACCAAAAAGAAAAGGCATGCCAGACCTGCCACCAAATCAAAGGGCAGAGGCTTTGAAACAAATCTCCAGCTTAATGCAAATGAAAGCTATAGAAAAGGTTCCTCTCTCAGAACAAGGCCAAGGATTTTATTCCAGACTTTTCCTTGTGCCAAGAAAAGAAAAACAATGGAGGCCTATTCTCGACTTGTCCGCACTGAATACTTATCTCATTGTACCAAAGTTCAAAATGCTGACTCTACAGCAGCTCCTTCCCATGCTGGGCAAGGGGTCTTGGCTGGTAACTCTAGACCTCAAGGAGGCATACCTGCATGTCCCTATCAGACAAAGTTGCAGAAGACACCTCAGATTTCTTGCAGGTTCAGAGCATTATCAATTCTCAGCATTGCCCTTTGGCTTATCTACTGCGCCCAGAGTATTCACGAAATGCCTGGCATCAGTAATTGCACACTGCAGACTTCAGGGGATTCAAATATACCCTTACCTGGGCGACTGCCTTATACAAGCGGACAGCCAACAAACTTTGGTAAAACATTTGAATTACGCCATTCACCTACTTCAGGCCCTGGGATATACAGTCAACATTCACAAATCAAGACTTGTTCCATCCCAAAGAATAACCTTTCTGGGTGCGAATCTAGATACAACCACCCAAATGGCTTTCCTCACAGAAGAAAAACAAAGTCAACTACCAGATTACTTCAAAAGTCTGACAAGAAAAACTCAGCTGACTGCAAGGAAAATCCTGCAGGCCCTGGGTTACATGGCTTCTTGCATCCTTCTGATTCCACAAGCAAGGCTGCATATGAGGAAACTACAATGGTACCTAAGGAGTTTATGGTCTCAGCACAGTCACAGCTTGGAAACTTTGATACCACTCATCCCATGCCTTCAAAGGGAATTTTTGTGGTGGGCTCAAGCAAGCCAGTCAAACAGGGGTCTGCCCTTCAGCAAACCAATAGCCAGCCAAACCATTACAACGGACGCTTCAGACCATGAATGGGGAGCGCACATGGAGGGCAGATGCATTCAAGGTCTATGGTCACAAAAAGAGCTACGCATGCACATAAACCACAAGGAACTTCTGGCAGTGATACATGCAGTCGAAGCCTTCAAACCTTTTCTGCATCAAGGCCACCTACTAATAGGGACAGACAACACCACAGTTATGTGGTACATAAACAAGCAAGGAGGCACCCATTCATATCCTCTTTGCAGACTGGCAATGAATCTATGGGAACTTTCCTTGAAACTCAACATAGAGCTGCAATCTCAATTTGTGCCAGGGAAAGACAATATACTGGCGGACAGCTTAAGCAGAAATATCATGGATGCACACGAATGGATGCTGCACCCAGACATCTTTCTACAGATAACACAATCATGGGGCAGGCCGGACATAGATCTTTTTGTCTCCCCCCACAATCATCAGCTGAAGAAATTCTGCTCAAGGACATACCACCCACAAGCATGGAAAGTGGACTGAAGATCAGGACAGAGCAGCCAAAAGTGATTCTGATAGCTCCGGACTGGCCAAGACAGCACTGGTACCCACTGTTAAAGAGCATGTCATGCACGAAACCATGGCCTCTTCCTCAATGGCCACTGCTCCTGACACAGCACAATTACAAAACTCTGCATTCCAACCTGAAAACCTTGCAACTAACAGCCTGGAAAATACCTTGATTCCTCCTCAGGATAGGCTATCCCAGAGAGTGAAGGATATTATCATGGAAGCTCGCCGGCCTTCCACAAGAAAGGCATATTCAGCAAAATGGAAAAAGATTTCTCATTTGGAACACCACAAAGGGCCTAGATGTGACAGTGATGAACATGGCACGTATCCTGGAATACTTGGCAGAAATGTTCCACAATGGTCTGTCGTACTCTTCCATTAAAATTCATGCTTCAGCAATTTCAGCAGAGTACAATACTGATCCACCTGTCTTCTCACATCCTCTCCTAAGGCAGTTTCTAAGAGGAATTAAAAACATCAAGCCTCCAAGGACACCACCACTGCCCACTTGGGACCTTAACTTCGTGTTGGAAAAACTAACACTGCCTCCCTTTGAAAAAGCAGCATCTGCAGAGCTACAGTTCTTGTCTTGGAAGACTGCCTTCCTTCTGGCCATAACCTCAGCAAGAAGAGTATCTGAGTTACAGGCCCTCATGGCAGTACATCCATTTACTATTTTTCATCAGGACAGAGTCTCATTGAGAACCAATCCTACATTTATGTCAAAGGTGGTATCCAGGGTCTCATTAAACCAAGCTATTCTTTTGAATACCTTCTTTCCGAATCCACAAAACAAAGGGGAGAAACTTCTGCACACCCTGGACATACACAGACAGTTGTGCTACTACTTGGACAGAACTAAAAGTTACAGAAAAACTGACCAGCTGTTGGTAGCATATGCTGCTGGTGCACAAGGAAAAGCAATTTCCAAACAGACAATCTCAAAATGGATAGGGAATTGCATTCATTTTTGTTACTCCTTTCATGGAAAAACTGTGCCAGCTAACATTAGACCTCATCCCACAAGAGCCACAGCCACCTCCACAGCCTTCTTAAGAGGGGTGGCTACCAGGGACATTTTAGAAGCTGCTACATGGAGCTCCGTGCATACATTTTCCAAGCATTACAATTTACCTTTATATTCCAGATCCAGAGCAGGCTTTGCTACGGCAGTCCTGCAGGGCATTTTAGCTACACCATACTATACATAGATCCTCCACCCCCAGATTGGCTGTGGTATTCTTCCCATATGTGATGACTGCAGATGCATCCTTGAAGGACATAGTACAGTTTTGTACCTACCGTAAATGTAGATGTCCGATAGGTATGCATCTGCAGTCAGGTTTTCCCTCCCTCCTTCCCCTCTGTGGTATTTCTTGGGTAATACTCCCTCTTATAGCTAGCTGGGGTTATCCATTATGGTGTATTTGTATTTTATTACTGTGCATGTTTGGAATATTTTGCATTTCTCCAAATTTAGCCTTCCTTAGAGGGCACCTGGCATCTGGGGCAAGAAAAACTGAGGAAGATGGCATCGGCTGACTCTTTTATACCCCAGGCGCTCTGACGTCGGGGAAAGGGCGACATCAGCCGATGCCGGACCCAGACTTTGGAATCCGGCCGACCGAAGGGCTGCCTGAGGCAGGACAACCCATATGTGATGACTGCAGATGCATACCTATCGGACATCTACATTTATGGTAGGTACAAAACTGTACTTTCTATGGAGACTGTTCCCCTCTGGGGCAGTTCAGTTCTGGGTAGTTGCATCTGTATGTCCTGCTCTCTGCTGACAAGATAGGGCATAAAAAGAAGTGTGATGTACGATGCATACAAGATAATTAGGCTTTTGTATACTGGCTAAGAGTCGGGCTGCCCTGGGCGGGAGAGCCCTCTTTTTAGAATACTGCCACAGTGAAGAGAAGGACATCTATTGTTTTGGTAAGATTTTACACAACTGTTCTTTCTTTGTTTACAGTGTGGCAGTTCTGTTACCTGTGGTTTTCATGAAAGTTCCAGTGGTACCTGGAAGAGCAGGGATGGCCACAAGCTACGCAAAAGCAGAGAGCCCTAAGCTGTCTCTGATTTTGCCAAACATCCCTGATTTTTGCCATTTATTTTTGCCTTATCCCTTGTCAAATATTTAATTTTTTCCTAGTAAATTACTGAGGATTATAGGTAGTCAGTATTGATGTCAGATGCTAGAATTTCATACTACTACTTCAGAAAATACACGTTGTTGCAAAATGTTCTATTCACTTTTAAGTGAACCAAAATAATATTTAAAATCGGGCCCTGATCTTAGGCCTTTGTCCCCCACCCTTTATTTTTGGCTTTGTCAGAGATTGTTGAGCAAAGACGTTGAGAGCTATGTCAAAGCACTGAAGAACAAGCCATCTTGAGGAAATCCTTTTGGGGGGAGGGGGTGCATAACTGCTCCAGTCATTGGTATCTTTGTGTTGCTTATGACACCAGCATTGTTTTTAAACGATACCATGAAGTAGTGGTCTTGTATCTGATACCCTAAAAATCATCCTTGTTTTAATCTGTGATTATTTAATTACCACATAGTGTAATTCACGGGCACCAGAGTAGATGTTACTCCTCTGTTATCAAATTCACTCCTGAAGCCAAGAAGTTGTGATGCTAAAGAAATGTGAAGGCTACATATGGGGCAAAATCAAGAAGAAGTGTTAGGAAGGCCGGAGCAATAAGCAACCATGGCAAGAAAAATCGGTCATTAGTGCATTTAGTCTCATCTGTCTAGAAGTTTTGTTGCTTCCATAATTATTGATGGACACCTTTGTCCTAGAAGTCTAGGATCTGTGTTCTGAAAACAGATTAGTTGGATACTGACTTGTCTCTGAATATCTGAAGAAAATTAAAAAGTTGGAAACCAGTCAAAAATACATTTACTGAAAATGCATCCTAAAACTAGTTCTAGTAGTAATTAAAAACTCCATCTCTAACACTAAAGTCACTGACTAGCTTATACTTGTACTACAAGAAATCACATTTGACTAGATGGCATTTTATTTAGAGTAAGTTTCAGCCTAAAGACATTTCATTCAGTGCAACAGTCTGACAAATATGACCAAAAGGGTCTCAACCAAGCTGTCCTTGATCAAGTAATCGACTGTCTTGTGGTAGTAGTAGAACAGTTTCTTTGAACATGTGCTCTTTAGTTGTTACTTTGTAACCTGCATCTCACATCAGTTCAGCGTTCTGTATAGTTTGATAAGCAAGTGGTAGTGGCCAACAGGATGTGTGTTTTTGAGGAAATAATTCCTGCCCAGCAGGGACAGGCATCTACACCCCTGGAAGGGTGTTATTTTCCCCAGTAGCACACACCCAGGAGGGCATTATTGAGCTTGGAGTATGGGATATCTACTGTTTTTTTTTTTTTTTTTTTTCACTATATACTTTTTTATGTAAAATAGTTCCTGTGGCTAATGATCCAGACTTGTTGCAACATGTAATTGCTGTTGGAGGAAGCATCTTGCATCGAAAATGTAGACGGTGCAAGTATTTAGTGTGTGTGTGTGTGTGTGTGTGTGTGTGTGTGTGTGTGTGTGTGTGTGTGTGTGTGTGTGTGTGTGTGTGTGTGTGTGTGTGTGTGTGTGTGTGTGTGTGCGTGTGTGTACACACGCACACATACACCAAGCAGTTAAAATTATTTTGCTGAATTAATAAACCTCAGATGTCTCATTGTAAGCAAATGATTGAAAAAAAAATAACAGAATTCAAGGCATTACAACCATTCCATATCTCTTTATTGTTGCAGATTTTGCTATAATATGCTTCACTGTGCATTCTAAAGCATTGCCATGAGTTGCTGGTAATGAGTTGGTGGTAATCACTGAGGATTCAAGTCTGTCATTAATGCCAGACTTCAGTTTCAAACCTCTTATCCTTAATGATTCTGCCACAGTCTTGTAGTTTACCAGTTAGAGGACTGGAGAACATGGGTATACAATTTCCTAACTTCTCAGCAACCAGCTTGGTGGATAATGGATATCTTGAGACAGTATAGCATTTGTCTCATGTTTACCAACAACCACTTAATCCTTAAAGTAACAGATACAGTATGTGAGAGGTGTACATGCACAGTGTTACCGGAGGCTAAACTCTCACATGCAAGCATATATCAGGTTGTCAGTACCACTCACACAACACCCACCACACATTGCACAGAACGCAGACCAGATCAACGTATGCTAGGCATTTAAATGCAGTCTTCCTAAACAGGAAAGACCTGCTAGACCACCCATCAGCAAAGATTATCCTCAGCAAACCCAAAGGCAGCACCTAACACCACATACACAGCCACAATCAGTGCAGCCCCAAATGCCACACCCATAAGGCAAACAAACACACTTCCCAGGACTCTAGTCATTGGGTACTGCATTGTAAGACATACTGATTCCCCTTTAACCAGGATGAACAAGGAGAAGATGACTATTGGTTGCCTGTCTGCAGCCAGGATCCGCCAAATTACACACTCACTGAAGGCACTTAACCACCGGTGCCAGTATGATTCCATCAGAGTCCATGTAGGTATAAATGACCTGGGATGTACCTCCCTAGTCTATATGAAATGAGACATTATAGATTTCTCTGACTCTGTGTCTCAGGCTTGTATGAGCACAGCACTGAGCAGCATATAACCTTCACTAAGGATGATGCCACAGTACAAACAGAAAATGATTCATTTTAACAATTGGCTGAGTTTCTGGTGTCATTCTTAGGGGATTGTCAACATTTCTTCATTTCAAAAATTGTCAACATGGGAAGATGTGATTAACAGACCAACTTGTTTTGCTAAGGATGGTCTGCACCTTACTTGTCTAGTCTTTCCAGTACTGGCTAAAGCTTTATATTTCCTCATAGTGCCTTTTTTAGGCAATGCCAAATTGGCAAGCCTGCTGACATAGCAAAATCAACTCAGCTGAACCTCAAGGTGTTACTGCTCAATGCCAGGAGCCTAGACAAAAAAATACACTTCTCCAAGCCCTCTTCATCCTGGAGAATATAGACATCTGTGCAGTTACAGAGACATGGTTTAAGGCCGCAGAGAGTACCCTGGCTGTGCAAGACTTCATTTCCTTCCACAATTTTAGACCAGTAGCTGCACATATAGAGACGTGGAGGTGCCTTGATATACATTCATGTGTAGATCACCATATATAAAATACTGTACCACTTCTTAGGAAGCTCTGTGTCACCCTATGTGTCCCACAAAATGTATGTCACATACTTAGACCTACTGGAGATGCTCATCATCCAACCTAACACCTTACTCATGGGGGACTTTTAATTACCCCTCTGTAGACTGGAAATTTTACACAACCTCTAATCTGCAGGCACAGAGATTCCTGGACTTCTTCGTAAATGCAAACACCCTTGACCAGTTAATGCATACACCTACTAGAGGTTCCAATATACTGGACTTTATACTTGCAAATATTGAAGCATGCTACACCCAACCCCCCATGTCACATTTTCCCAGATAAAGTCAGACCATAAAGCTGTCTCTTCCAAAGTCAAAAACAGCTCACTAACTCCAATAACAGTTAGGAACTATTCAAAAGCAAACTATCTTTTATTAAGCAATAATTTGTCAAAATAGAGGCCAGTGGCCTATGTAGAATTGTTAACAGAAACTCTGTAAAACCATGTCATTGGCTACATAGAGGCTGCTGTACCTACCAGAAGTAAGGTCATAAATAACTCCTAAACCAAACCACCCTAGTGGCATCCCAAATTAAACAACTTGTACAACAAAAGGAAAACAAGTCATGGCTAAAATCTGGAAGTGTAACTCTCATAAAGTTAAGAGCTCTTTCATTAAATTAAATGGGCAAGTAAGGGGCTAATTAAGTCTAATACAGCCACTTTTAAGGTCAAGATAGCCTCCCAGGCAAAAGACAACTATAAGGCCTTCTTCAGCTATGTCAGAAACTTCAAAGGCGGCATACAGCAGTGTGCTGAATTGGTGGTTAATGTTGCCACATTCACTGATCTGGGCAATATACCGAATCTGCTGGCTGACAAATTCAGCCCCAACTTTACCCCTCAGCCACCCGAGAAGAAATACTTTTAAACTTTAAATAGTGAGTATGTCCTGGCTGCACTCACTAAGATCAAGAAAACCCCCTCAGTAGGCTGTGATAATATCCCGGGATGCCTCCTGAATAGTTTAAAACATGACCTGACCTATCAGGGCCTCTGTAGTTGCTGTTTAATTATAGTCTCAAAATGAGCTTTGTGCCACGAGAATGGGGTACTGCAGTGGTCATCCCCCTTTATAAGGGTGAACCATCAACAGGTCCTGGAAACTACAGACCAAATAGTCTGACTAGTATTATATGCAAAGATCATGGAAATTATCACCTCTAGATGATTGTCACTGTTGAAAGTGACACCTTGACCCCATGTGCAAAAATGGGGAAAAAGGGGTTGTGGATGGATGGATGAATCAACAAAGGCATAGGAGATCTTCGTACACTGGATCCATCCCCATTTGGCTTTATAAAAGGAAGGTCATGCATACTGAAACTGGTGGACTTCTTAAGGTCACCTTGGCAACGGATAATGGTAAAATGCTGCTGCCTACCTTGACCTGGCTAAGGCATATGATGCAGTACCCCACTCAGGCATTATGATGCAGTACCCCACTCAGGCATTAACAAACATATGGAATTAGGCATAAACTCCTATGTAATGCACTAGAGAACCAGCTGGCTCACCGATAGGAACCAGGTAGTTAGAACTGGTAAAGAGTCTGGTCATCCATCAGGGATCAGTGCTGGGCCCGCTCCTCTTCGGCATCTACTTTTCCAAAGTCAAGGCCAATGTCAAAGGCCCCTGGCTGATAAAGTCTGTAGATTTTTGTAAACTGGGACCAGTCATAGAATCCTAAGATGCAAACATCTTACAAGAGGGTCCAACACATGCAAGTGACTGGTGCCAAAGCCACAACTTAAAAAACTCCATGCCAAGAAATGTATTATAGTGCCTTTTGGGAATTGACCACACAGGGAAACTACATCATTAATAAAACACACCCACTAGTCTGGGATTTGGGAATACATATAGACCATAACTTGGCTTTCGACCAGCATATGTAGTAATGAAATCCTGTGGTGCTCAACTTACAAGTAAGGGCATCTAGGTCCAGGGAAGTCATTGCGCCACTGTACTTTGCCCTCATCAGATCTATCATTGAGTATAATGCTTCCTTTGGTATGTACCTAACCAGCCACATGCACCAACAAGAACATCTGCAAACATTCCTTATAAAAAGAACACAGAGCATAAATACAGTGTCCTATGCGAACCACTTCAAAGCCGATCTCTGTACTTGGTCTCCTACAGACTACTGAGAGGTGATCTATTCCAGGCATACAAGGCATCCTTGGATCCTGGTCTGATGAACTGTTTGCACACCTGCAAAACAAACAGCATCAGAAGTAGCAGAACTAAAGATTAAATTTTGCTTGAGACATAAATGGGACCTGATGGGGGAGTGGGAGGTATCTCAGCAAACTCCTGTTCTCTGGAATAGTCTTCCCATCCATGTGAAACAAAATCCCTCCTTAACCCTTTTTAAATGAAACTTGAACCATTGGATGGGAAATCGAAAATTCACATCTGGTCTGGTGCAGTCATTCATTAAATCATGTCCTAATCAAAATCATCCCTATATAAATGTCTAAAACATGTAACTTGTGGGACATATGTGGGTTGCATGGCTAGTCTTAAAATGGCCCTGGTGGTAGTTAGCCTAGTATACACCTATGACTGCCTGTTGTAGTCAGCTGTGGTGGCTGTTTCTCTCTCTGCCACTCTCGTGTCAGTCACTCTCTCTCTCTCCATCTCTCACACACGCACCATTTGAAAATTTCTAATGATGGCAGCTACATCTGTATTGCTGCTGTTTTTTTTTTTTTAATAAGAAACATCTTTATTGAATTATTAGTTATGATCTTTATTGAATTATTAGTTATGACACAGTTAATCATACATTTATATAAATGAAAAAACATATTGCCATTTTTTTCAGTTGCAAACATTATAAATCGTAGTATAATCTTGTATACATTGTCAATTGAACATTATATAGCTCATTCAGTTCCTGCCTTCCCTTAAACCTAATTCCTCCTCCAAAACGTTATTCTGAATGCATTGTTCTGCAATTTCCATTTTTTCTGTGTATTTTGCTCCTATCTTTTTCCTAGAGATCCCACTTTTACTTTATCTCTGTTACTATATTCGCTACTTCTAATACTGTTGGTTTAGACTGTGATTTCCATTTTCTAGTAATTGTTTGGCAGCCACCAGAATAACTCGGCAAGGCCTTACTATGTGTAGGCAATTCCAAATCTGTATCACAGCTCAAAAATCATTTCCTTTGTTACACTAATTTGCTCCCCCACTATTTCTGACAGAGTAGTCTGCAGGAATTTTTTTTAGTCTGCCAACTCATTACACTCACAAAAAATATGTTGCCAGTTTCCTCCGTTTCCCATCACACCTCCAACATTTGCAATCGACTTGAGGAAAAATTATGTGGTGTCTGCTTGGGAAATAAAAATACCTATGCAAACACTTCCAAGCAAAAGTCCTAAATCTTCTAGATTTTGTTGCATATTTGGGAGCCATACATATATCCTCCCATTGGATAAGCAATTTACAATGAAACAATCTCTGTCTCCCCCAACCTTTATAATCCCCTCTGATTGATTCCTATAGTTATCATGCAATATTTTATATGCCTTACTAATTATCTTTTTCAGCCGCAGCTTCAATATATCGTTGATGTGTTCTCTGTTAGATGTAGGTGGCTGCAGTCTCTAACCAGATGTGTAATCTGAGTGCTGAAGAGGTGTGCAGCCCTATGGTCTAGGTACTGTGTATACAAAATTTTATGCCCACTTAGTAGTAAATGCTAACTTGGAAAGATGTTGATTTTTCCTCTGTATTTTATATGGGCAACAACCCGCGGTAGTGGTGCTGCGGTAGTGTTGTCGCCTCACAGCAAGACGTTCGATTCTCAGATGGAGCGTCTTCTGTGTGGAGGCATGCGTGAATGGGCGTGCCTTCGTTGAAGGTTGTGCATGAGGGCTGGTAACTCGGCACGTAAAAATCCACTACCGAACATTAGCGGACTGGAGTTCCGCTGTGGCAACCCCTAACCGGGATAAGCCGAAAGACACACCAACATTTTATATGGGCAACCTTTTGAGTTTCTGTAATGTGTGAGGAGCATCTTGTGTTGCTTTTTTTTCTCTCCTTTCCTTTTCTTTATTTACTTTGTTTTTAATTTTATGTTCACTGAAGGCAAAGCACAGTTCAGTGAGCATTAAAAAAAATGATAGCAATTTGCTTTTTTTATATTCTGAGCTTCACAGCAGAAGTGATGGACTCATTTTTCTGTAGGCCTTACCTGTACATTTACACCCTCATGGAGAACATTCAGTCTCTGATCAGAGTTTAGTGAACAGTTTGCCCATTCTCTAATGTGTTGTTTTGGAGAGAGAATTACCACTATCAAAAGTATTGCATAACTGCATGTACATAACTATGCTGTTTATTGAATATGTAAGCCCAAGTATGTTCCTGTAACAAAGACCCTGCTTTGTAAAAATCATATGTCAAAGTAAACACATAGATAATTAACAGGGCAAATAGAAGACTTGTGATATGCACAGTACAAAAGTTAATAAATGGTGAAACTTTACTAAGTACACATGTACATAGATTTATACTGTGATGTTATGCATTTTACCTGTCTATGAAGGGGTTGGCTGGTCTTTAAGCAGTGCATGGAGTCTTACCTCTCATCCTGTTAGAACAAGAAATGTGGGCAAAACCATAAATAATGGGGGACAAAGGCCCAAAAATAGGGACACCTTTTAAATATTGCTCTTACAAACTTAGAAAGTTGATAAAATAAAAAGTTTTGCTTTAGCATGATTTTTCTGAAGAATATGAAGTCCGAAACTGAAATGTCTGTCATTATTTTCTGACGTTAATCGTTAACGACTTGCTATTGATTTGTGTGTGTCGGTGTGTGTATGTATGTGTATATGTGTGTGTGTGTGTATATATATATATATATATATATATATATATATATATATATATATATATATATATATATATAGTGTGTGTGTGTGGATCCCTATCATATGATAGAAACCTCATTTGACTGAGACCATAAAACTGAAATTTCAAAATAATTCAAAAGACTGAAAAGTCACTTGACTAAAACCCATAATACTCAATTTCAGCATACTAAATTTTAAACTGGACCATATAAAACCAGACTAGGTGGGGGGCACCCTAACTATATATACTAACTCCAGGATCACACTACAGTGGGGAAAAGGGCATAGTAGTGGCAGCATGTACACTACTGTAAGGTACGTGAAGGGTATATGCCCTTTTCCCCACTGTAGTACAATGCTGGAGTTAGTGTGTGTGTGTGTGTGTGTGTGTGTGTGTGTGTGTGTGTGTGTGTGTGTATATATATATATATATATATATATATATATATATATATATATATATATATATATTGCCCTCCACATTGGGGTTGTGAGGGCATAGCCCCCCACCTAGTCTGGTTTTATATGGTCCAGTTTACAATTTAGTATGTTGAAATTCAATCTTATGGGTTTCAGTCAAGTGACTTTTACATCTTTTGAAATTTCAGTCTTATGGTTTCAATCAAATGCGTTTCAATCAAATGAGGTTTTTATCATGTGATAGGGATCCATACATATATGTGTGTGTGTGTGTGTGTGTGTGTGTGTACAAAATGTGTATATATGTATGTATGTATAGACAGAAAATGGTAGCATATTAAAACACCTACAGAAGTTGTGCAGCTTTGTGTTATTGGCTAGATTTAGGGTGTGAGTTTGTATATCCTCAAGTAGCAGCAGCTGTAAGGGATGAAGTCATCAGTCGAGAGCAAACGGAGAGAAGGCTTGCATTTGTGACTGTTTGCCTGCCATTCTGTTTGCACCAGATGTAATTTAGTAATTTACTGGAGGCACAGCAAGCTAATCCAATGAGTCGGACTGTTTTGGGGTCAGAGTAATTAGCTGCATTTTTAGAAGTCTGTTTCGGTTTCGGTCTTAGTGTTTGTGACATAACTCTGGCTACTTTGTTTAGTTTTTCATACTTCCAGGATGAGCTTAGAAAAATACTTGGCTTAAAGCTGTTTTTTCTCTCCAGAGAGTGCATAGTAAAAACCTACTAAATGCCAATAAAACAGCCACAAAGGAACACTTTTTGAACTGATTTAAAAGAACAGCTTAACAGCCTAAAGTTCAATTTTGTAGTATGCAATAAGGGTTCACTATGATGTTCTTCGTCTTCCATTGCTGCAGTCCTGACTATTGGGTATAGTCCGCGTCCAGTCGGCCCGAATACCAGAGTATAAGGCTGACGTCGGTCATGGCGCCTTAGACTGACGTCAGTACGTCAGGGTACTAATGCGCATGACCGACGTCATATCCACAGTCTTTTTTGCCGCATGGTCCGATGCAGAAGCAGTTTTGCGAGTGCAGGTTGGCGTTCTGAGATATTTCCGAAACCGGAGTTTCAGACCGAAACAGAGTTGGCTAAGTACCCCGTTGGGAACATTTTGGTTTTTTCTTGCCTCAGTATTTAACCGGATGTCAGAAAAAGTGAATAACTGTATTTCTTGTGGGAAACAGATACCGCATAGGGATTATCATACTTTGTGTATACCTTGTTTAGGGCCTGAGCACGACGTTGTTGGTTGCCGTTCTTGTGCTAGATTTAACAAACGCACTATTAGGAGGAGGCTAGATTGTGCCAGGTTAGTGTTTGGGAAGCGTTGTAATTATAATATGCCGTCGGATGCTCCGGCCCGCTTCATCCAAGAAGCGCAAGGACAAAACAGTGAAGCCTAGGGTTGATGAACCGGCAGTCCGGACGTCGGTTCTTTAGAAACTCAGTGGAGCCAGAGGTTTTGCCAGGAGTTTCCATGGAGTCTCAGGCAGAAACTTTACTGTTACAGGATGTGCCTTCTCAGGAGGTAGGCCAGACTGAGGGGCTTCTCAGGTAACTGTTCTTCCCTCTCTTCCCAAGGTAGTTAGGGCTTCTCCTTCTGTTGCCAAAGCTTCTTTTAGAGGTAGGCCAAGTTCAGCTTCTGTGGGGCTTCTCCTAGCATTTCGGCTCTGTACCTAAGAAACATATGCTTAAAATGGCAGAAGATTTGATTACTATGATTAGAGGTTCTATGCCCCCGCCTGATAAGAGGCCTAGGGTGGAACAGGAGTTTGATAGTTTTGAACAGTGTTCACAGGCTTCAGAGTCTTCTGCGGAAGACTTACAGGAGTATCCTACTTATTCTGATTCTGATGTGGATGATTCCACTCCTACAGCTTCTCCTCCTGAGGATTTCTCATTTTCAGAGACTCTGCACTCCATGAGGGAGCACTTTAAATGGGAAGGCCAGGATTACTCTGATTCCAGGAAAAGGCTTAGGGAATTCTTGTTTTTACCCCAGCATAGGCCCTTAGCTATTCCTCCTGTGTTGAATGTGGTGGAGGATGTTTTTGCAGAGGCTTCCCTGAACCCTGACTCCTTGCCTCCTGCTCCTGTTAAGCCTGATAGGTATTATAGGGTGCCCGAAGCTCATAAGTATTTGTTTAAGAGTCCTAGGGCGGACCCAGAAATTGTTTCTCAGGGGCCTAAAGGTGTTAAAGCTTCTGTGGTTAAAAATCCTGTACCCACTGATAAAGAGGCAAGGGCTTTGGATAGGTGGGGAAAGAAAGTGTATACTTCTTCCACTCTAGCCATGAGGGCGTTGAATTGTCAGTTTCACATGCTAAAATATCAAAATTATCTCCTTTCACAATTGAAATCTAAGGTGGATGCTTTGGCGGAAGGTATTGAGTGTAAAGAGTTGCTGGATTTGGTTCATGTGTCTGAACAAGTGGGTAAGCATTCTTTGCAGTGTGGTTTTGATGCTGTACAGGCCTCCTCGAGGGTGGCTGCTACTAGTTCTGTTCTTCGCAGGCATGCCTGGTTGAAGGATCAGAATTTGGCTGAGCATGTTAAGACAAGGATTTTGGATGCTCCTTTACAGTCTGATGTGTTGTTTGGATCGCCTGTGGAAGCAGTTTTAAAGAAAATGGAGGACAAAGCTAAGTCTATGCAAACTGTTAAAGATTTTTTGCAGGTGCAGCCTCCGAGTTTAGTAGAAATTGGCCTGCTAAGGGGTGGACATATCCTGCTTATGATTCCCAGTCTAGGGGTAGGTCTAGACGTGGTAGGGGCAGGGCTCAAGGTTCTTTTAGGCCTAGATCAGGGAGTTCACCTGCTCAGACTTCTGGTGAGGGCAGGGGTCAGTCCTTTCGTAAACAGACCCAATGACCTGCCTTTTCAGCTGCCAGTGGATTCTCGTCTGGCAGCTCCTTTCGGAGGAAGACTGTCTCTTTTCAAAGAAAATTGGGATTTAATTACTCAAGACAGATGGGTGTTGGATATCATTCATCACGGTTACAGATTTTATTTCCACACAATGCCCCCTTTCAAAGGCATGCCAGATGTTCCTCCTCCACAAAGAAAAGAGGCTCACAAGCAAGTTTCTCAGTTACTCCAGATGGGGGCCATTCAGCCAGTCCCTGTATTAGAAAGGGGCCTAGGATTTTATTCTCGCCTGTTCCTAGTACCAAAGAAGGGGAACACGTGGAGACCAATTTTGGATTTATCCCTCCTCAACACTTATCTGGACATTCCCAAGTTCAAGATGTTGACGTTACAACAACTTTTACCTCTGCTGGGCAAAGATTACTGGATGGTAACTTTAGATCTCAAGGAAGCTTACCTTCATGTGCCTATAAGGCTAAGTTGCAGGAAGTATCTGCGGTTTCGAACTGGAAATTCTCATTATCAGTTCTCTGCATTGCCCTTTGGCTTATCTACTGCGCCCAGAGTATTCACAAAGGTTCTGGCTCCAGTGATAGCTTACTTCAGGCTTCAAGGAATTCAAATCTATCCTTACTTGGACGACTGCCTGATTCTGGCTCAAGAAAAGGAAGACCTTCTACAGCATCTGGAATATGTTATAGCAGTGCTAAGATGCCTAGGGTATTCTGTGAGCGAAATAAAGTCCAGTCTAGTACCCTCTCAAGACATGTGCTTTCTGGGTGTGAGACTGAATACAGCAGCCCAGATGGCCTTTTTAACCCCGGACAAACAAAAGAGTCTGTCACTTTACTTCCATCAACTATCTCATCAGTCCGTGCTGACTGCAAGGACAGTCCTTCAAGCATTAGGGTTCATGGCATCTTGTATTCTGGTGCTTCCCAATGCCAAACTGCATATGAGGAAGCTGCAATGGTATCTCAAAAATGTATGGACACAGCACTGCCAGGATTTGGACACTGTCATTCAAATACTACCTTGCCTTCAAAAAGAATTCTTGTGGTGGGCTCAGGAATGTCACCTAAACAGGGGACTCTCTGTGACCCGGCCAGAGGCGAGTCAGATTTTAACGACAGATGCCTCGGACATTGCTTGGGGAGCTCATCTAAATGGAAAGTGGATACAAGACAAGTGGCCTGCCAGACTACAGCATCTACATATCAACATGAAGGAGATGTTAGCAGTCCAGTTTGCATTAATGGCTTTCAAGGAGTTACTTCTGCCAGGGCAGGTGTTGATTCTAACAGACAACACAACTGTCATGTGGTACATCAACAAGCAAGGGGGAACACATTCTTATCCTCTATGCAGGCAAGCAATGATTTTATGGGAGACTGCGTTAAGCTTGCAATTAACTCTTCAGGCAAGGTTTCTGCCAGGAGCACAGAACTCCTTAGCAGATGTGTTAAGCAGACAAATCATGGATCCCCACAGTGGAAACTGGATCTTCATGTATTTCGAAATTGACAGTGTCATGGGGAACTCCAGACATAGATCTGTTCGCTTCTCCACTAAACCACCAGCTGCCAAAGTATTGCACAAAGGGTTTCATCACACAGCTTGGAAAGTGGATGCTCTGTCTTTCAGTTGGAAAAACCTTCATGTGTATGCCTTTCCACCTCTGCCTCTTCTTCCAAAGGTACTATTAAAGGTCAGACAAGACAGGCCAAGGATGATTTTGATAGCTCCAGATTGGCCTCGCAACACTGGTACCCACTACTACGGAGTCTGGTAAAGAAGCCTCCATGGCCTTTACCTCTGATTCCTCATCTGTTATCTCAGAAGGACGGTCATCTGCTCAATGTCAAGCTTCACTCTCTTCATCTAACAGCCTGGCATATTCTCTGTTGAAACACAGCAGGTCTCAACTTCCTCAACAAGTTTTAAATGTGATTATGGAAGCTAGAAGACCTAGTACAAGGAAGGTGTATGCGCTGAAAAATGGAAGAGGTTTTTATTTTGGAGTACAGCAAAGAATTTGGAGATTTCTGAGCCTAATTTGAGTGTGGCTCTTCAATATCTTACTGAGTTATTGGACAAAGGTTTGTCCTTCTCTTCCATTAAGATTCATGCTGCAGCAATTTCAGCTCACTATGATTGTGACCCACCATTGTTTTCGCATCCTTTGTTCAAGCAGTTTCTTAGAGGGGCAAAGAATATAAGACCCCCACGTAGAGCTCCTACTCCTGCTTGGGATCTCAATTTTGTGTTGGAAAAACTTACTCTACAACCTTTTGAGCCTGCGGCTACTGCTGAATTGAAATACTTGTCATGGAAGACTGCTTTTCTGTTGGCTATTACTTCTGCAAGAAGGGTGTCTGAGTTGCAGGCCCTTATGGCAGTAGAGCCCTTTTGATTTTCCATAAGGATAGGGTATCATTACGTACTAATCCTTCCTTTATGCCTAAGGTGGTTTCTAGTGTGGCTTTAAACCAAACTATTCATTTGCCTACTTTTATGCAGACCCCCAAAATAAAGGGGAAAAGATTTTGCACACTTTAGATGTACACAGGCAATTGCGATATTATTTAAGCAGGACTAAGGATTTTAGGCAGTCTCAGCAGTTGTTTGTTTCTTTTGCTTTGAGTTCACAGGGCAAACCTGTGTCAAAACAAACTATTTCTAGGTGGATTGGCTTTTGCATTGCATTTTGTTATTCCCATCATGGCAAGGAGATTCCAGCTGGGATTAGGCCTCATTCCACTAGGGCTACTGCCACTTCAACAGCATTTCTAAGGGGTGGCAACTAAGGATATTTTGGAAGCAGCTACTTGGAGTTCAGTGCATACTTTCTCTAAGCATTATCACCTTCCTATCTACTCTAAGTCTAGGGCTGGTTTTGCCACAGCTGTTTTGCAAGGCATGTTGTCAGCCCCTACTTCTTTATAATTTGCCAGCCTCCCTTACCTCTGCTTTGGGATTCTACCCAATAGTCAGGACTGCAGCAATGGAAGACGAAGAACATAGTACAGTTTTGTACCTACCATAAATGTAGATGTTCGAGGATTCCATTGCTGCAGTCCAGTTTACCCTCCCTCCTTCCCCTCTGTATTTAGGGGTGGTTGTGTAGGTGAGTTTACATGCTTATATTTTTGTATATATTGTTGTATATATTGTACATGTTTTTGGTGCAGGTTTTTTGGGACTTGTCTTTTTAGGGTCTTCTGACATCTGGGGCAAGAAAAGACTGAGGATATGACGTCGGTCATGCGCATTAGTACCCTGACGTACTGACGTCAGTCTAAGGCGCCATGACCGACGTCAGCCTTATACTCTGGTATTCGGGCCGACTGGACGCGGACTATACCCAGTAGTCAGGACTGCAGCAATGGAATCCTCGAACATCTACATTTATGGTAGGTACAAAACTGTACTTTTCTGCAAATCCATGTTGTATTACACTGACAAGTTTATTATGAAATGGACATAACTGAATGAATTAACATTTTACGCTGGAGAAAAGCACCCATTCACCCCATACTGCTGTACTTAATTGTTGCCACGTAAGTAATGTGAATTAATTGTGGGTGGGTGCTGTCTGGCAGTAATTCCAAGATGGAAAAAGGTAGCCTGAGAAAGATGGATTCAGACTAGTCTTCCAAAGCTGAAATGGAGAGGTTCAATGAAATAGGAATTTTAAACAAAAATGATGTGTGTAACGTCAAACTCCTTATGAATTTGGAAGCTGTAGTACTGAAACTTTCAAGTGCAGCATTTTTTTCATGAAACGTACATAATCTGGGTATTTTATACAGTTTTATTTCATGTGTTTTAATAGCCTTCTTTTGGCCCTGTGTAATGACGCCATTGGAAGGAGATTGTAGTTGCCGAAGCTAGAAGGGATATTCATGGATATTTTACTTGGTGGTAGACATGAAGGCTTTTATTGTAAAAAGTAAACAACTGTGAAGTTAGTTCAAGTATTCTTATTAAGGTTAAGCAATGGTTTGGTCAGTAGCCATTAATGTCCTGTTTTGCCCGTTTCAAATGCTGACAGACTACCAATACAGTCCACTCCAGTACTCTTTTTAATGTGTAGATAATTTTTCCCTTAATTTGTTGAGGATGCCACCCCCCCACCCCCTCGAGCTCCTGTTGATTTTGGGTTACAGTCTTCTAGTTGGTTACTGTCTTCTAGTTAGCGGATTATGAGTATAGTTCTGGAGGTTGAGGGGGTGGTTTTCTCTTTAGTAACCCCAGAGTACATGATTTGTGGCATTTTCTTATGGGCCTTTGAGCATACTTCCCCATGTGGGTTGCGCTACTGGTTTGTAACTATTTCCTCCCTTCATCTTCCATCTCGTGACTGAGTAGTGCAAATCCGCTTACCTCAGGAGATGAGAGGTGGCCTGTGGGGTAGTTATCTTGCTGAGTTCCCACCACCATAACAGCAAATTACATATGTAGAAGGAATGCCTAATTTATGCCGATCCAGGCAATTCCCATGCATAGGCAAATGCACTCCTTGTAAGTCATGCCCAGACCACTTGAGGGGTGCTTACTGTGATTTTTTTCTTGCTGAGGCAGAACAGAAAGTTGGGTGCTTTCCTTTCCCATTTGAGGTACAGCTGGAGGTGAAGAGAATGTGATTGTACAGGCAACATGTTTTTTGCCAGCATGCTATGTGCATCTCAGAAATGTAGTCCTAATATTTCTGTGACTGTAATTATGTGCGTCTATGTTTTAATTAAGCAATGACCCATGCTACATCATGTATGGAACAGGTACAGCCTGGCTGCTTAGAGGGACAAGCCGAGTGGACAGGTACCTCACAGCTTTGGGTACATGATGGTATCTGTTTGATGCATTACCATGCATGTCTCATTCCACTTGCGAAACAGCTTATTTTGATTTTGGGACCATTTTGGAAGGGAGGATTCTTTTTTAGGTGTGCACTGAACATTTTTTATATAATCCCTGTTAGCAAGTTAGATTTTTTTCTGGCACCATTTCATAACTCCTTTTAGACATTTAGGTGCAAATGTTAGGTAGGATGCCATATGTCTGATTTTATTACCTTAACTTGTTCCACTTGGTACTGTATATGATCGTTTTATTAATGTAGTTTAGCAGAAGTGACCATCTTCTGGACCTGAACGCAACAGGAATTGTACTTTTTAGTTATGCAAAGGCTTAGTGTATCTGCTGTGTGATAGGGCTGTAGTAGAGGTCTGCCCAAGTCTGACTTATTCAGGATGCAGGACAGGAGTTTAAAAGTTGAAATACAGATGTCTCACTGTCTGGCTTCATCTTGAATGCTGTTGTGTTCTGTGTTGAGAAAAAGCATTAATGCTGTTACAAGTTGGCGGAAGACTGGTCAGTGGTCAAAACTGTTCCTATCCCTGGAAACCATATGAGGATGGCCTGCTTTAGATTAAATACATGCTTAAATGAGAAACAATGTTGCACTTGATATTTTAACTGCATCACCATGGTGTACACATTGCTGTTAGCAGTGTTTGGGGTATTGAGAGTAATGCCACATTTGGAACTTGCTCACTCTGGTTGCAGGCTGATGTGTAGGTAGCAGAAAATTTATGGTTACAAAAAGGGCACTAATTTATGGTTACAAAAAGGGCACTTGAGACTAAAAATGGTTAAGTTTAAAAGCTGAGTGTGGGAAAAGCTTTATTTTAAATACTTTCATAAAATAGGAAATTGAGTGAAAGGGAAGTAGCATAAGTTCACTCTGGCAAGCTGGGGCTAGAGGTAGATGGTTGAGTTTACTGCCTTGTTTGTGACTAGATGTTCTTCATCTCACATTGCTGCAGTCCTTACTTATGGGTAGTCCGCTGTCCTCGGTCGGCCCGAATACCAAAGTATTAGGCTGACGTCGGTCATGGCGCTGAGATCTGACGTCAGAGCGTCAGGGTATAAAAGCGCATGACCGACGTCATATCCTCAGTCTTTTTTGCCGCATGGTCCGATGCAGAAGCAGCGTTGCAAGTGCCGTTCGGCAATTTTTCGTATTCGGAGTTTCAGACCGATACCAAGTTGGGCTAAGTACCCCGTTGGGGAATATTTTTGTTTTTTCTTGCCTCAGTTAGTTACCGGATGTCAGAAAAAGTGAATAATTGTATTTCTTGTGGGAAACAGATACCGCATAGGGATTACCACTCGCTTTGTATTCCTTGTTTGGGACCGGAGCACGGCGTGTCGGGTGTCGGTTTTGTGCTAGGTTTAATAAGCGCACTATAAAACGAAGGTTAGATTGCGCTAGGTTAGTCTTTGGCAAGCGGTGTAATTATAATATGCCGTCGGATCCTCCGGCCCGCTTCCTGAAAGCAAAGACAAATCTTGAGCCTAGGCAGGATGATTCGTCCGTTTCGGACGCCGGTCCTTTAGAAACTACAGTGGAACAGGTGGATCCGGCTGAAGTTTCTGTTGAGACCCAGGGGGAAACTTTGTTTTTACAAGATGTGGCCTCACAGGAGTCTGGTCAGGCTGAAGGGGCCTCTCAGGTTTCTGTTCTCCCTTCTGTACCTAAGGTGGTTAGGCCTTCTGCTACTATGTCTAAGGCTCCTTCTAAGGGCAGGTCTGTTTTGCCTTCCTCTGGTGTCAGTTCTGGTTCCTCAGGGTCTGTGCCTAAAAAGCACATGCTTAAAATGGCAGAAGATTTGATAACTTTAATTAGAGGTTCCATGCCTCCTCCTGATAAGAGGCCCAGGGTAGAGCCAGAGTTGGAAAGTTTGGAGCCGGCCTCAGATGATTCAGAGTCTTCTGCTGAAGACATTCAGGATTTTCCCCCTTATTCTGATTCAGATGCAGAGGATTCTACTCCTTCTGCTTCTCCTCCTGAGGATTTTTCATTTTCAGAAACACTTCATTCCATGAGGGAGCATTTTAAGTGGGAAGGACAGGATTTTTCTGATTCACGGAAGAGGCTTAGGGAATTCTTGTTTTTACCACAGCATAGACCCCTAGCTATTCCTCCTGTTTTGGATGTTGTTCAAGATGTTTTCTCGGAGGCTTCCCTTAATCCAGATTCTGTGCCTCCTGCGCCAGTTAAACTGGACAGATATTACAGGGTGCCTGAGGCTCATAAATATCTGTATAAGAGTCCTAGGGCGGACCCAGAGACTATTAGTCAAGGGCCTAAGGGTGTTAGAGCGTCTGTTGTAAAGAATCCGGTTCCTCTAGATAAGGAAGCTAGAGCTTTGGATAGATGGGGTAAGAAGGTGTATACCTCTTCTACTTTAGCAATGAGGGCTTTAAATTGCCAGTTTCACATGTTGAAGTATCAGAATTTCCTCCTTTCTCAGCTGAAATCTAAAGTGGATGCTTTAGCAGAGGGCATAGAGTGTAAAGAATTGCAGGATTTGGTACATGTCTCTGAACAGGTGGGTAAGCATTCTTTGCAGTGTGGCTTTGATGCTTTACAGGCTTCTTCCAGGGTGGCTGCCACTGGTTCAGTTATTCGAAGGCACGCCTGGCTTAAGGATCAGAATTTGTCAGAGCATGTTAAGACTAGAATTCTGGATGCCCCTTTACAGTCTGAAGTTTTGTTTGGTCCTCCTGTGGAGTCAGTATTAAAGAAAATGGAAGACAAGGCTAAATCTATGCAGACTGTTAAAGATTTTTTGCAGGTGCAACCTCCAAAGTTTAGTAGAAATTGGCCTACTAAGGGATGGACGTACCCTTCTTCTGATTCTCAGTCCAGGGGCAGATCTAGATGTGGTAGGGGCAGAGCTCAGAGCTCATTCAGACCTAGAACATGGAGTTCACCTGCACAGTCTGCAGGTGAGGGCAGGGGCCAGACCTTTCGTAAGCAGGCCCAATTACCGGCATTTTCAGCTGCCAGATTCCTCTTGCCTGGCAGCCCCTTTGGGAGGAAAGTTAGCTCTTTTCAAACAAAACTGGTTTTTAGTCACCCAGGACAAATGGGTATTGGACATTATAAACCGAGGCTACAAGTTCTATTTCCATACTTTGCCTCCTTTCAAAGGCATGCCAGACGTTCCTCCTCGGCAAAGGATAGAGGCCCACAAACAGATTTCTTTACTACTTCAAATGGGAGCTATACAGCCAGTTCCTCTGTCAGAAGTGGGCCTAGGCTTTTATTCTCGCCTGTTTCTAGTTCCAAAGAAAGGGAACACATGGAGGCCAATTTTGGATTTATCTATCCTCAACACTTACCTGGACATTCCAAAGTTCAAGATGCTGACGTTACAACAACTTCCCCTGTTGGGAAAAGATCACTGGATGGTAACTCTGGATCTCAAAGAAGCTTATCTTCATGTTTCTATCAGGCCCAGTTGCAGGAGGTACCTGCGTTTTCGGGCTGGAGATTTACATTATCAGTTCTCTGCATTGCCCTTTGGCTTATCTACTGCGCCCAGAGTGTTCACAAAGGTCCTGGCTCCAGTGATAGCCTTTTTCAGGTTAAGAGGAATACAGATTTATCCTTATTTGGACGATTGCCTGATTATTGCACAGGACAAGGACGAACTTCATCATCTACAGTATGTGATGGCAGTGTTAAGATGCCTAGGGTATTCTGTGAACGAAACAAAGTCCAGTCTAGTACCCTCTCAGGACATGTGCTTTCTGGGTGTGAGACTGAATACAGCTTCCCAGATGGCTTTTTTGACCCCGGACAAACAAAGAAGCCTTTCTCTTTATTTCCATCAAATGTCTCTACAGTCCAGGCTGACTGCAAGGACAGTCCTTCAAGCCTTGGGGTTCATGGCATCTTGTATTGTGGTGCTTCCCAATGCCAAACTGCATATGAGGAAGCTTCAATGGTATCTCAAAAATGTGTGGACACAACACTGCCAGGATCTAGACACTGTCATTCAGATAATACCTTGCATTCAGAAGGAATTTTTGTGGTGTGCTCAGGAATGTCACCTAAACAAGGGACTCTCTGTGACCCGACCAGAGGCGAGTCAGATTCTAACGACAGATGCCTCGGACACGGCTTGGGGAGCACACCTCAATGGAAAATGGGTGCAAGACACATGGCCTGTCAGACTTCAACATTTGCTTATCAACTTGAAGGAGATGTTAGCAGTCCAATTTGCATTAATGGCTTTCAAGGATTTACTTCTCCCAGGGCAGGTGTTGATTCAAACAGACAACACTACTGTCATGTGGTACATCAACAAGCAAGGGGGAACCCATTCATACCCTCTTTGCAGACAAGCGATGATTTTGTGGGAGACTGCTCTCAGTTTACACCTCAATCTTCAGGCAAGGTTTCTACCAGGAGCACAGAACTCCTTAGCAGATGTGTTGAGCAGACAAATAGTGGATCCTCACGAGTGGAAATTGGATCCTCAAATATTTCAAAAGTTGACAGTGTTATGGGGGACTCCAGACATAGATCTGTTCGCTTCTCCACTAAATTACCAGTTGCCAAAGTTTTGCACAAAAATGTTTCATCACACAGCTTGGAGGGTGGATGCTCTATCATTCAGTTGGAGCAATCTTCATGTTTATGCCTTTCCACCTCTGCCTCTCCTCCCCAAGGTACTCTTGAAGGCCAGACAAGACAAGCCATCCATGATTCTGATAGCGCCGGATTGGCCTCGACAGCACTGGTACCCACTACTGAGGAGTTTAGTAATGGGGAGCCTCCATGGCCTCTACCTTTGATTCCGCATCTTTTGTCTCAAGAGGGCAATCATTTCCTCAATGTCAGGATTCAGTCTCTGCATCTAACAGCCTGGCGTATTCTGTTTTAGACCCTGGAGGGTCTCAGCTTCCACAACAAGTTTTGAATGTTATTTTGGAGGCCAGAAGGCCTAGTACAAGGAAAGTTTATGCTGATAAATGGAGGAGATTTTTTATTTGGAGCAAAGCGAAAGACTTTGATATTTCCAGGCCTAATTTAAGTGCTTCTCTTCAATATCTTACTGAGTTATTGGACAAAGGTTTGTCTTTCTCCTCTATAAAGATTCATGCTGCCATTTCTGCTCACTATGACTGTGACCCTCCTTTATTCTCTCAGCCTGTGTTTAAGCAATTTCTTAGAGGGGCGAAGAACATAAGACCCCCACGTAGAGCTCCTACTCCGGCTTGGGATCTCAATTTTGTGTTGGAAAAACTTACTCTACAACCTTTTGAGCCTGCAGCTACGGCCGAGTTAAAGTATTTGTCATGGAAAACTGCTTTTTTGTTGGCCATTACCTCTGCAAGAAGGGTTTCTGAGTTACAGGCCCTTATGGCAGTAGAGCCTTTCCTGATTTTTCATAAGGATAGGGTATCTCTGCGTACTAATCCTTCCTTTATGCCTAAAGTGGTTTCTAGTGTGGCCTTAAACCAAACTATTCATTTGTCTACTTTTTATGCAAACCCCAAAATAAAGGGGAGAAGATTTTGCATACTTTGGACATTCACAGGCAGTTGCGTTATTATTTGAGCAGAACCAAGGAGTTCAGACAGTCTCAGCAGTTGTTTGTTTCTTTTGCTTTGGGTTCTCAGGGTAAACCTGTTTCTAAACAGACTATTTCTAAATGGATTGGGTTTTGTATTTCTTTCTGTTATTCCCATCATGGCAAGGAGATTCCGGCTGGAATCAGGCCTCATTCCACTAGAGCTACTGCCACGTCTACTGCCTTTCTAAGGGGGGTAGCTACAAAAGATATTTTGGAAGCAGCTACTTGGAGTTCAGTACATACTTTTTCTAAACATTACCACCTTCCTCTTTATTCTAAGTCTAGGGCTGGATTTGCCACTGCAATATTACAGGGCATTTTAGCAGCCCCTAATGCTTTATGATGTTTCCATCCTCCCTCTCCCGTTGCTTTGGGATTCTACCCATAAGTAAGGACTGCAGCAATGTGAGATGAAGAACATAGTACAGTTTTGTACCTACCATAAATGTAGATGTTCGAAGATCCACATTGCTGCAGTCCAATTTACCCTCCCTCCTTCCCCACTGTAGTTTGGCATGGTTATATGGTTTGGGTGGTGGTTGTTGTTGGGCATGCTTTTGGGAGGTATGCTGTTTTGGCTGTGGCCTTTCTTTTGGGGCCTTCTGACATCTGGGGCAAGAAAAGACTGAGGATATGACGTCGGTCATGCGCTTTTATACCCTGACGCTCTGACGTCAGATCTCAGCGCCATGACCGACGTCAGCCTAATACTTTGGTATTCGGGCCGACCGAGGACAGCGGACTACCCATAAGTAAGGACTGCAGCAATGTGGATCTTCGAACATCTACATTTATGGTAGGTACAAAACTGTACTTTTTGTAATGTGCTCATGCACGCAGAAACACACTGCAGTACATTTGGCACTAGCACCTTTGCTTGTTTCTCTAACATCACACAATCTCATTCTTATAAAATCCTAAATTGGAAATATTTATTCATTCATTGTCTAAGTTCTTTGTGTAGTTAGCTTGATTTTTTCACTCCCCACGCTAGCACACTTTTTGCTTTTGTTTGCTTTCTTATTAATAGAGTTAGCACTAGATCGCATTTTTACACTGAAATATAAATGTTTGCTTGGTAGACATGCTGTAGAAAGCCAGTGTTATGTTTGTTTGAAGCGTCTGAATAGTCAGAGAATGATGCAACAGTTAGTAACTAGTTTAGCTTCTGGGGGAATGTTTATCTCATGGGAAATGACACAATCTAATGATGACAGACGTGCAAATGTTATAGTAAACAGCCTGTAACAGTCATCACACAAAATGTCAGCTTCCCTTTGAAGGAGGAACTTGTTGCGGAATGCAGAGTTTACGTTTATGAACTTGTTGCAGAAGGAACAGACTATAGTTTGTGCTAATGGAGTTAAGGTATTTTGCAGGCTGTTTTGGTTTACATAACCTGCTTTGATGCTGAGCCCCAATAGCAAATACATTTTAAGGTGGTAAAAAGCGAGTGAAAGCTTTTTAGACTGAGAAACATGTTGCGAGTAATATGGCTACGTAGGTTTCTAGATTCAACTCCTGGCACCCATGAGTCAAGTCATGAAAAGTATGCGTGTTGACTTCTGGTTTATGTGTTTAAAACAAGAAAAGTTTTTTGTTTTTTTTTCCTGAGATGTTCCACTGGAACTGAGCCTAGCTGCATAGGCAGATGTTTATCTGATATCAAGTAGTGGAGAAAAGTAGTAAACAATGTGCAAGCCCAGAACAGTTATGGTGAATGCTGCATGCAGCCTGGATTTCTCACAGGGGGGCAACATAAAGGTTTATCATTTGCACCCCCCACCCCAATATTATAGTAGTGCTCTCATTTTCCAAACTGTTCCTCTTGTGTCAGTGGCAAACCCTAAAGAAAGGACACACCACTTTTTCTTCCTGAAGTAATTCGCTAGCTGTCCGCAGTACTTGTTTCGATTAGGTAAATTCTGTGTTTTTGTTTTGTTTTGTTTTGTTTTGTTTTCCGGCAGAACTGCAGTTAGTCCCTAGTAGGGCACTGCAGCTCTTGGCTGGGGCAGTGTGATTTTTGGCCACCTCTGTTGTTGCTGCCTGGTTTTCATGACCTTTTTCCTGCTTCAGTGTGTATCTCATATTTCTTCCTCCTCAGTCAAACTCTTATCCCTTTTTCTTTCTATAGATGTGTTCTTACTACCTGCAGCACTGACATGAAAAGCCATGCATGATTTTTAGCGAATCAGGATTAAGCATGGCAGACTCTTATAAACTGATTCAGTCCCTGACTAGGAAGGAAGATAGATTTAAATAAATTGTGCAGCTTCCTTAAACCCAAAGGGGGAAGAGCCTAGGGACATGCTATGTTAGTGCTATAATGAGCTTTGCTCCATACTAGTTCACTGAGAACTGGCTCTATCCAGATGGGCATGCCTAGTTAATAAGCTCACTTGTGGGGAAGAAGTGTGCTGTATTTAAAACAGAGAGAAAAAAGTTAACACCTGAAATATGTGTGACAAATTCTTTTCACAGAGGGATTCCAATTCACATGAACTTTTAGAACATGGAAAAAGAGATTATTTTGGAACAAAACTCTGAGCTGGCAGTGCACATTGGGTAGATATTAAGCAATCAAGTAGCAAGTACTTAGGTGTGGCTTAATTTTAAAGTGTGTGTGTGTGTGTGTGTGTGTGTGTGTGTGTGTGTGTGTGTGTGTGTGTGTGTGTGTGTGTGTGTGTGTGTGTGTGAGAGTGATGTTTAGGCTGCCAAGTCATTGTGAATTGAACACCGATTGTCCTGATTATTTAAAGCAATCCTAATTCTACAATGAATGCAAACAGTTAACTAATTTCAAGTAAGCATGTGAGGCATGTTAGAATGAGTCTTCATAGTGCCTGGAATGCAGGGCAGAGTTTATCAAAGTATCTGTCTCGTCTTAATTCATTCATTGTTTCATTTCTTAACCGTTTAAGATCTACCTGTCACTTGTGCATCTTTTCAGTGGTGGCGTGGGAATGCCATTCAGGTTTAATAACTTTCTGCAAGTTAGAAATAATACTAGTGGAGCATGAAGGACTCAAACTCATGACTACATGATGAAATTTGTTATACAACTTGACCTTTTTTCCCTTCACAAACATAAAGCTGCATGTAACTATATTTAATTATAGTGCTTGAGCACCAGTCACTGTCCAATATGCATGCAAATATAAATGTACAAAACAAAATGATTATGGAAACAGTACAGTGAATCGGTCATAGTGGTCTTAGTTGTTACCATATACTTGTATCCTGAAAAATGGAAAGCAGTGAATAAACAGTATATTATAGAACAAGAGCCTAGATCAGTATTTTTTGTGGTTCTTTTAAAGTTGTGGTATGCAGATGTCCTTCAAGGATGCATCTGCAGTCCTAACAAATGGGTTGTCCTGGCCTCAGGCAGCCCTTCGGTCGGCCGGATTCCAAAGTCTGGGTCTGGCCTCGGCTGATGTCGCTCTTCACCCGACGTCATAGCTGCAGTTCAGCGGGTATAAAGGCATCAGCCAACGCCATTTTCCCCAGTCTTTCTTGCCGCGTGGCGCCCGAAGCAGAAGCTGTTCGCAAGTGCCGGTCGGTCAGAACCAGAGATTGCTACTACCAAGACTTCTAAAAGCTAAGTACCCGTTGGGGACTCTTTCTTGCCTCAGCCGATGTCAGAAAAAGTGAATAACTGTTTAACTTGTGGGAAACAAATACCTCATAAAGATTTCCACTCTTACTGCCTACGTTGTTTAGGCCCAGACCACGACGTAGCAGCTTGTCTAGCCTGTGCTTCCTTCAACCGACGGACACTTAGACGTCGGTCGGAGTTTGCAGAGGAGTTTTTCGGCTCTGCTTTTGCTTATATCATGCCGTCGGAGACTTCGACTTCACAATTAGCTAAAAGCGCAGGAAAGGACCAACACTCGCGGTCCGCGGTTTCGGCCGAAACCGCGGTTAAGCCAACCGTGAGTGTCTCGGTTTCGGCCGAAACCGAGTCCGCGGTTCTTCCTTCGGCCGAAAGCATGCCTCCTTCTACCTAGGCCTCTTCCAGCATGGCTGAATCTGCTACGGAAAATCCACCTGCTCTTACAGTTTCTCAGGATTTATCAGACACTATCCCCTTAGATGTATCTACTCCTGCAACGTGGAGCTGCTAGGCCCCCTGCATCCATGTCAATTAAGGCTTTTGCCAGGGCTAAAGCAGCTAAATCTTCAAAGGCCGTGCCTGCTAAAGCCCCCTCTCACAGGCCTAGCTCTAGTACTCAAATGCTTAGTCTAGCAGAGGATCTCATTTCTTTGATCAGGGGAACCCAGTCTCACCCTGACAGGGCCTCTCACCCACCTCCAGAGAAGAGGCTTAGAGCAGAGCCCCCTGAGCCAGTTTCTTCAGATTATTCCTCTGATGATTCAGAACATACAAATCCTCCAGAGGACCCTTATTCTCCATATGAGGACTCTGATGCAGAGGATTCCATACCTTCTGCCTCTCCTCCTGAGGAATTTTCTTTTGGGGAAACCTTGCATGCTATGAGGGAACAATTTCAATGGCAGGGCCAGGATTTTTCAGACTCTAGGAAAAGGCTTAGGACCTTTTTACATTTACCACAGCATAGGCCTTTAGCTATTCCTCCAGTACTTACAGTTGTGGATGATGCATTTAATGATGCTTGTACTGCCCCTGACTCACTGCCTCCGGCCCCTGCTAAGCCCGACAGATACTACAGGGTTCCGGACACACATTATCATTTGTATAAGGCTCCTAAGGCAGATCCTGAAACTATTTCACAGGGCCCCAAAGCTGTAGCAGCTGCCTCTGCCAAAAACCCCCTCCCCTCTGAAAGAGAATCTAGGGCATTGGAGAGATGGGGTAAAAAAGTTTATACTTCTGCTACTCTTTCGGCTAGGGCCTTAAACTGTCAATTCCACATAATTCAGTATCAGGAATTTCTGTTAGATCAGCTCACTAAAAAACTGTCCTCGCCTGAACCTTTAGACCGTAAGTCCCTTCAGGATTTGGTGCATAACACTCAGCAGGTCAGTAATCATTCCTTAAAATGCGGCTATGATGCACTGGAGGCTTCCTTTAGATCAGCTATGACTGGTACAGTGATCAGTAGGCATGCATGGTTAAAAGAGCAATCCTTACCAGACCATGTAAAGGCAAAGCTTCTAGATGCTCCCATGGAAAAGCACAGTTTGTTTGGTTCCCCTGCACAGCAAGTGTTGAAGAAGGTGGAAGAAAAAGCTAAATCTGTCCAGACAGTCAAGGATTTCTTACAGGTCCAGCCTCCGAGGTTTAGTAGGAACTGGCCTTCCAAGAATTGGTTCTTTCCAGACACCACCAGAGCACAGAGAAGCAGAAATAGACGCCCTAGAGGCAGAGGTCAATCCAGAGGTGCCTACAGGGGACGCCAGTGGCAGCCTAACAGCCAGAGAACTACTGCCACAGATCCAGCCACTACCACTTCCACAGGACAATCACAGTGACTTGGCTCTGAAACCGCCTACCAGGGAACAACTGGCAGCACCCTTAGGCGGAAAGCTAGCCTTATTTTCAGTAAATTGGCATTACATTACAGGAGACAAATGGATTTTACAGACAATAGACAAAGGCTACAGGTTTCACTTCCATACTCTTCCAAGGAAGAGAGGAATGCCAAACCTACCTCCAAACCAAAGGACAAACGCTCTACAGCAAATAGACCACTTACTAAGGATGAGAGCTATAGAAAAGGTACCGGCTATGGAACAAGGACAAGGATTTTATTCAAGGCTTTTCCTGGTACCAAGAAAGGAAAACCAATGGAGACCTATCCTCGACCTGTCCGCTCTAAACACATATCTCATTGTTCCAAAATTCAAAATGCTGACCCTACAGCAACTTCTTCCCATGCTGGGCAAGGAGTCTTGGCTGGTGACTCTGGATCTCAAGGAGGCATACCTGCACGCCCCCATACGACCAAATTGCAGAAGATACCTCAGATTTCTTGCAGGATCAGAGCATTATCAATTCTCAGCATTGCCTTTGGCTTGTCTACTGCCCAGAGTATTCACGAAATGCCTGGCATCAGTAATTGCTCATTGCAGGCTTCAGGGAATTCAAATTTATCCATACCTGGACGACTGCCTGTTACAAGCGGACAGCAAAGACAAATTAACAAAAGATTTGAAAAAGATTATTCACCTGCTGCAAGCCCTGGGATACACAGTCAACACAAAAAAGTCAAGGCTGATACCATCCCAAAGGATAACTTTCCTGGGTGCAGAACTGGACACATCAAACCAGATGGCATTCCTCACAGCAGAAAAACAGAAGCAGCTACCACTCTATTTCATGGCATTAACAACGCAGAACCAGCTTACAGCAAGGAAAATCCTGCAAGCCCTGGGTTACATGGCATCCTGCATAATATTAATTCCACATGCCAGACTACATATGAGGACGTTGCAATGGTACCTGAGGAATTTATGGTCTCAGCACAAGCACAGCCTAGAAACCCAAATTCCAATAATTCCATGCCTGAAACAAGAATTCCAGTGGTGGGCCCAGGCCTGTCAATTGAACAAAGGACTGCCCTTCCACAGGCCTCACCCAAGCCAGACTATCACCACGGATGCCTCAGACCTCGGTTGGGGCACACATGGTGGACAAGTGCATACAAGGCTTATGGACTCAAGACCAGATGAACCTACACATAAATCAAAAAGAGATGCTGGCAGTAAAACAGGCAATCCAGACATTCAGACCATTTCTTCAACAGGGTCATTTGCTGATAAGGACGAACAACACCACAGTTATGTGGTATATCAACAAACCGGGAGGCACACATTCATATCCTCTATGCCGGATGGCAATGGATCTCTGGAATGTGGCCCTGAGCCTCAACATTCAGCTCCAAGCCATATTTGTGCCAGGAAAAGAAAATATACTAGCAGACATCTTAAGCAGAACCACCACGGATGCCCACGAATGGATGCTGCATCCAGACATCTTCAAAACCATCACAAGGAAATGGGGACTGCCAGAAATAGACCTGTTCGCATCCCCACACAACCACCAATTGAAAAAATTCTGCACAAGGACATACCACCCACTTGCTTGGAAGGTGGACCCCCTATCCTTCAGTTGGGAAAACCTGACAGCATATGCATTCCCACCTCTTCCTTTGATGCACAAAGTGTTACTGAAGATCAAAGAAGATCACCCGAGGATCATCTTGATAGCTCCCATCTTGATAGCTCCAGATTGGCCGAGGCAACATTGGTACCCGCTACTGAGGAGTATGTCCCGGGAACACGCATGGCCTCTACCCCTACTACCTCTACTGCTAACACAGAACAACTTCAAAATCCTGCATCCAAACTTGAAAACACTGCAGCTAGCTGCTCGGAACATTACATAAGGAAAAATAACCCAGATTTATCTCAAAGGGTTAAAGACATTATCTTGGAGGCTCGCAGACCCTCAACAAGGAAAACTTATTCAGCAAAATGGAAAAGATATCTCATTTGGAGTGCAACAAAAGGAGTAGATGCATCATTGGCAAACATAGCTAACATCCTGGAATACTTAGCAGAGCTTTTCCACAATGGTCTGTCTTACTCCTCCATTAAGATTCATGCATCAGCAATTTCAGCAGAATACAACATGGATCCTCCAGTCTTTTCTCAACCTCTACTCAGGCAGTTTCTCAGAGGAATTAAAAATGTAAAGCCACCAAGGAAACCACCATTGCCTACATGGGACTTGAACTTTATGTTAGAAAAGTAGACACTCCCCCCTTTTGAACCAGCAGCAACAGCAGAATTACAGTACTTATCTTGGAAAACTGCATTCCTGCTTGCAATCACTTCAGCTAGAAGGGTTTCTGAATTACAGGCATTAATGGCAGTACAGCCCTTCCTTATCTTCCATCAGGATAGAGTGTCCATGAGAACTAATCCTACCTTTATGCCAAAGGTGGTCTCCAGGGTATCATTGAACCAAGCAATACACCTACCAACATTCTTCCCCAACCCGCAGAACAGGGGGGAAAGATTGCTGCATACCTTGGATGTACACAGACAATTGCGCTACTACCTGGACAGAACCAAGAACAATAGAAAAACTGACCAGCTTCTGGTAGCATATGCAACAGGAATGGAAGGAAAGCAATTTCAAAACAAACAATCTCAAAATGGATAGGAAATTGCATTAGATTTTGTTACTCTTTTCATGGAAAGGCAACTCCAGAAAACATCAGACCTCACTCCACAAGGGCTACAGCCACTACTACAGCTTTCTTACGAGGAGTGGCTACCAAAGACATTTTAGAGTCTGCTACTTGGAGCTCCGTGCATACATTTGCCAAGCATTATAATCTACCTTTATACTCCAGATCCCGAGCAGGTTTTGCCACTGCTGTTTTGCAAGGGATCTTAACTACACCATAAACTCTTAGTGCCTCCTCCCCCAGTTTGGCTATGGTATTCTACCCATTTGTTAGGAATGCAGATGCATCCTTGAAGGACATAGTACAGTTTTGTACCTACCATAAATGTAGATGTCCGAGAGGTATGCATCTGCAGTCAGGATTACCCACCCTCCTTCCCCTCTGTGGTACTCCTAGGGTATTTGCCCATCTTGTAGCTAGCTGGGGGAATCTATTATGGTGTATTTGTTTGTATATATGTATATACATGTTTATTTTTATTTGCTCTCTATTGTTTGGAAACATTTGCATTTATCCAAATTTAGCCTTCCTAGAGGGCACCTGGCATCTGGGGCAAGAAACACTGAGGAAAATGGCGTCGGCTGATGCCTTTATACCCGCTGAACTGCAGCTATGACGTCGGGTGAAGAGCAACATCAGCCGAGGCCAGACCCAGACTTTGGAATCCGGCCGACCGAAGGGCTGCCTGAGGCCAGGACAACCCATTTGTTAGGACTGCAGATGCATACCTCTCGGACATCTACATTTATGGTAGGTACAAAACTGTACTTTTTGTTTGGTTTCTTCATTTTTTAGGAATTAAGCTCACATTTTAAGGAGGCTTGCAGGGAAATTGTTGCAGAACTCCACATTTCTGGCATGTTCTAATGCACCATCTTTAATATATTAATAACCATTACGTCTGCTGAACCAGCAGAAATTTGTGTTCTCTACAGGTGATGTAATGATGTGGGGCTGTTGTTTTCTTATTTGGGGTACATATATTAAAGGAATGGAGTAATGAACTTAAAGGTTTGATTTTTAAAGTCTTCTGTTGTTGTTGGGAACTTTTGAAATTCTCTTTTTGACACAAAATGCCTAGTCTCAAGATGCAGGCTATAGAGAGGGCATGCCAAAACTCTGTGCCTCCCAGTTGTTTTTGCATCTGATAACACTTGAATCCCAGACTTGATATACATTATAGGAAAGTTTTTGCATTCATTGTAGCAGCCACAGTGGTACAGCAGTAGCATTGTTGCTTCACAGCAGGAGGTTCTCTTGTTCGATTCAGGGCTGGAGTGCCTTCTGTGTGGAGTCTGCATGTCCTCCCCGTGGTCGAGTGGCCTCCGAAAGACATGCGTGAATGGGCGTGCCTTTGCTGAAGGTTTGGCGTCGGGCTGGCAACTTGGCACCATAAAAATCGACTGCCAGTCATTAGCGGACTGGAGTTCCGCTGTGGCGACCCCTAACTGGGAAAAGCCGAAAAGACAAAGAAGAAGATATTATTCATTTAAAAGGCAAAGCTAGCAAAGACAATGCTTTTGCTGTCTAGGGGAAATGCATAACATGAGAGACCATTGCAAATGTCAAAATTTGTGTTTTGCCACCAGAAATGAAAGACAAGATAGTCACCTTGGCAGTACCTAGCGCAGGGCACAGCAAGAGAGTCCCGTGTGTAATTCTGTATTGATGACTGACCACTGTGGACAAGGTAAAACAATTCTGGAGTGAGGCATTTGTCAAAGCCTTCTTCCCTGTCTGTCCCTGGGGTGGTCTGTGACCTTCACTCTGTATGCAGTCCTCTAGCTAGCAAGAGATGAAATGTGTATGTATTTTCAGTCAGTGGGGCTGAAGGGGGCAAGAGATGTGCCCCCAGCAGCCATTTTTGAGACTGTGAGCCCTACAGTTCTGGTACTGACCTACTCACTTGTGAGTATCTGGAACAGCCTTTGATGTAAATGTCACAGTTTCTTGTCACCTTCCCTTCATCCAAAGTCAAAGGAGGCTGCTGGCTAAACATTGTTAGTGCAGATACTTTTCATCTAGTGGGGTCTGGTCATTGTGGATATAGGACAGTACCTGCAGGGAATACAGTTTGATGCCAGTGCGAAGCCCCATGAAGGTCTCTCATGGGCAGATTCAGTCTCTTCACCAAAACACCCAATACCTTGCCCACTGTTATTATCTCTTGAATCAGGTTGGAGTAGTCATAGTGTTGAGAAATCCTTAAAAGCTTGACAGCATCTACATCATGAATGCTTTTGTGGCTGTGTGAGTTTTGTTTTATATTTTGGAGCTTTGCTTTTCTGGTTAACTCTGTAATCGAGCCTATGGCATAATCAAATTAATCAGATCAATACATTTAAACCAGTATCTCATGCTTTCCTTAGATGACCTCTCTGTGGTGATCCATGTCTGTTAAGGAATATTGTCTCTGATGGTGTAAAGTGTTGTAATTGTGCTTTGCCCAGGCCTGAAACCGCAATGTTGAGGAGCTTTAATATTGCATTTAGGAAATTGAAATTTTGTATAGTAGGAACTTAATTAGTTGTCCGTTCACAAAAACAAGTATATTATGACTATGTTTTAGGGTCACGCAGGCATGCCGTTGTTACTAGGGTGCTTTTGACCCAGAATATGAACCCGGTAAACAGTTCTGAATTCTTCATATATGGCTTAAATTATAAGTTTAAAATTTTAAGAGTTTTCTTAGTAATGGGCTGTAAATGCTGTGCTTGGGTTTGCATGGGTATTATCTTTGAGATGATTTATTTTAAGAGGTGGGACTTTTTGTTTAAGGCTCATCAAGTTTGTCTTGGGCTCCTTACTGTCAGTTCCACATTCCCTTTTTTTATGCACTATGTGTAAGTGTTTTGCGCCCTGTTTGGAGCTTGAGGTTGTTTTTACAAGCCATTGGTAGAAATTCTGCAGATTTCATTTCCATTGTTACAGGTAAGTATTTCTATTGAAACTGCATGATACTCGTACAGTTGGGCAGTGAGCTTCAGTTCATAGGGTCAGGGTAGAAAACGAGGTCCTTTGTGCAATAGAAAGAAACAATTTCTGCTAGTGATGATGGTGATATGATGCCTGGCAATTAGAGCAGAGGATTTGTCTGAGAGTTAACATTCAGGATTAAGGCTCTGGCATGTTTTAAACTGTTTCCTGTATTCAAGGGTACAAGGTTTAATTTCTTCCACCTCAGTTTGCCTGCTGTGTGACTCTGAGCAGTTCACTTGACTAGAAAGTGCTGCGGGGTTGTCCTGAAGAGGGGCATAGTCAGTGAGTTTACCTTGTTAATAAATGTATGAAAAACATTTTTGTTTGAACTTTTGAGAAGAAATGCCAGGAAGCTTCTTTTCATGAATACAGGGGTGTTTCACTGCCTGCAGGTCATCCCATGGAAGAAATGCAAGAATGTTTTTTTCCATGAGTATTTGTGTTGCATTCCATGTCCACACATTCTCCCACAACATTTCTAGTAGAGCAGTCCAAAATGTATTAGTTTCTCTCTTTTTTTCTTTTCAGATTTCCGGGAGATATGTATGTTCGTGAACAGCAGCCCAGACTGCTAGAGTTGAACCTTTTGGCCCACACATCATTAGCTGTTTCTTTTCCACTGTGAGTGAAAAACTACATTATTTATTAACCTCAACTTCCTAGACTCCCTTACTCATTCATTCTTGACCAGTAGCAGTCCTGAGCTCACAGTATGGACCACCCAGTCCCAGAGTAACAAGACTGCATGGCTGAAAATGCAGAGATGCATTATTAAATCTGAGATTGTAACTGTTTGATATTCCAAGACTTATTAATGTGATTCCCGGAATAACGAGACTGCATGGTTGAAAGTACAGACTTACATTAATGAGATTGTTTACTTCTGAATATTCCCTTTTCTCAGAGGTATGGGGATCTTGGAGCTGGTATGTATACGTTCAGGAGGTGTGGAGGACTTGCTTCTTGGATCAGAGTGGTCTCAGGGGTTAAGCCTCTTGCAAAAAAAGTTTAAAGTTGAAAAGTGATGCTTTACATTTTCTCTTCTCCTGTGTTTATTTATTTATTTATTTTTTGTTGATCTGTACCACAGTGCACTTTAACTCCTCCCATTGCTGCCCCATATGTCCTGTGTCTGTTCTTTTTTATATCCTCAATCCATTTGGCCTTGTTACTGTTTACTCCTCCAGTGTCAATACCACTGTTATTTGGTAGGTCACAGCTCTTTTATTAGCCAATGTTTTCTGTCTTTCTTGCATTCAAAAGGCCTAACTGTGACTATGCCCAGGTGCAGACCTGTGATAAATGGTCTGTTATGCGCTGAAATAAAATGTTGCAGTGAATGGTGCACAGCTTTATTGGTTACACTGTTCTGAACACCAGCTGAAAGATGAGCATTTCTGTTTATGAATTGCATATCTGTGTTTGCCAAGGCTAAAATGCTGTCCATACTACCTGTGGTGCACAGTATGGACTGCCGATCTGAATCTGCCAAAGTGATTTTTATAATAGCTCGCTTTAGAGAGGGAGCGAGCAGTAGTTGTAGTAGTAAAACTTGGTGAGTATTGTAACAAAATTAAGCAGATTAAGCCGCGGTGGTGCAGCGGTAGCATTGTTGCTTCACAGCAAGAGGTTCTCCCATTCGATTCTCGGCTGGAGTGCCTTCTGTGTGGAGTCTGCATGTCCTCCCCGTGGTCGAGTGGCATTTGAAAGACATGCGTAGAATGGGTGTGCCTTCGCTGGAGGTTGGGCGTCGAGCTGGCATCTCGGCACCCGTAAAAAATCTACTGCCAATCATTAGCGGACCGGAGTTCTGCTGTGGCGACCCCTAACCGGGAAAAGCCGAAAGAAGAACAATACTTAAAATGTTTTTGGTATTCTGACCCATTTCTGGAATCAGTAAAGTGAAGACTTCAGCTGTAAGGGGTATCGAGCAGGAATGTGAGGCTTTTGTGATTGGCAGTCTTGTCTGGGATCAGAAGTGTGTAATTTAATGTGTGCAAGAAGTTGAAGACTGTGGTGAGATATCCTGAATTCACCTACTCCAGTCTTAGATTGAACCAAATGTAGCATTATTCCCCTCCTTTTATTGTCATTCAGTGTTTGCCCCAGACGTCTGCCCTAGGACATACAGTTTTTTGTAGTAATTGCTGACAACACTTCACAGTTTATACTGTGATGCTAAAGAAGTCTGTGCAGCTGTAGCTGCTTTCTTACGTCTTGTGTTGTATCTGCTTCTACAAGTGGCTTGATTCTTGGAGGCCATAATCCCCATACAGAAGAGTGTTCCCTTCTGCTTATCTTGCTTGTAGTTGGGAACCCTGACATTCCAAACACTGATGTTTAGTCTTTTATTTCACACCCTGCAGGAGTGCCCACCCTCCTTATCAGTGTTGGCAACAGATTATTTTGTTAATTTTCAAGTTTTTTTTCATTGTGCATTGTATTACTTCATGGACATCTGTAGTATATTCCTCTCCCATTTTGTACCACTTAGGTTTCTTTTCTTCTTACCATTACCTGTATGTTTCCTGACCTTGGTTTTGAATTTGACTTCTTTGAACATAATCTGTTAATAGTATTAGTTTTCAGTTATTTCTCCTTGGTTTGTGGCTTTCTTGACCTCATTTTTTCATCATGAATTCTTTCTTCCTGTTTTAAAATTAGTTGCATGCCTTGGTTTTACACTTGCTTCAGGCCTGTCTTACCTATACAGCCTCAACAATAGCTGTACAAATCCTTCTCTTGGGGCCCACTTCTTATGTCCATACTGAAGACTGTCCAATAAACAAATACCTTTCTTATTAACCTTCCATTAAACTGCTGATGTTTTTCTTTTGTAATTGAGCTTTGCTTTGGAGAAAGGTTTGATAAGTTCAAAGATTATTTATTGTGGGCTTCATCATAGCAAAAGTGTCATCTGCTTACCGAACTATAAGGAAGTCTTTTCCCCCTTTGATTAGCCCTTGCAATACCAATGGCATTTCTGATGTGTAGCTTACAGTTTTTTAGCTAAAACCACCCATTTTCCTTTTCTGCCTCATTGGATTATTATTAGTGTTGCTAAACTGTCCAGATTTTTGCCTTATATTTTTGGTGTGCTCCTCATAAAATTTCTGTTTTTTTGGCAAATCACTGAGGGTTTATGTAACTAAATAAAGACACTCATTTGAGGCTCAGACTTTATATCAGAAAATTCATGCTAACACAAAACCTGTTATACTAGCAACTTTCTACGTTTAGAAGAATATTTGTTTTAATTTGTCCCTATTTTGGGCCTTTGTCCAGATTTCTTGTGGTAAGAGGTTGAAAGGTGTGCATAATGTGTCCAGATACATTCAAGTATGGATTTCAGAATGGGACTGCTGAGTGTAATTGTATTGTTGACATAATTGTTGATAAACTGAGGAGATTGTGTGTTTTGTGTTTGCCCATTACCACCTGCCACTTAATTTTATGAGTTTTTCTTATTTTACCAACAGGTGACAACATTAATTCCTGTAACGGAGGAAAGAAAACACATTTTCGTTAGGAGCAGCCCATAGTTATAACACACTTTTTAAACCTCCAGAGTACAAACACATTTGCTTACCAAGTCTGCCATTCTGTGTGTGAGCAAAGTGAAGGAAACACAATGGCTAATCAAAATGGAGTGATTCATGCTCTTGTACAAACTGGTGGTTCACAGCAAGTGCCTCAACTGATGACAGATGCTTCTTCTCCTGGGGGGAAGTCCTTACCCACTGGCAAGCAAGGCAAAAAGAACAATTCTATGGACAGGAACAGCGACGAGTACCGTCACCGTAGGGAGCGCAACAACATGGCTGTTAAGAAGAGCCGTCTGAGAAGCAAACAGAAGGCTGCCGACACTCTTTCAAGAGTTAATCAGCTGAAGGAAGAAAATGAACGTTTAGAAGCTAAGATTAAACTCCTTTCAAAGGAACTCAGTGTTTTAAAGGACTTGTTTCTTGAACATGCACACAGCCTAGCAGACAATGTACAGCCTGTTATTATGGACAGCTATTCACAAAGCCAGGATGGTACTGCTAAACAGTAAACATTGTATTTGATTGTTTAAATAAAAATTTTGTATGATGGTTTTCAGATTTTCATTGAAAATGGTATTGAACTAATAGGTTTTAAATCCATTTGAAAATTATGCAAAATCTGTAAATGCCAATAGAAAATTAGAGAGATTTTGTAAGTACCGAAATGATTTATTTAAATGTTTTTAATCTTCTTTTTTTTTTTTTTGTGACCACCTTCAACCAAAGTTCTTAAATAGTACGTCTGAGTATTATGTGCATGTGTATGATGAAGGATGTAAATAAATAAACAGTTAAATTACATATGCAGCACATATCGTACAGGTCACAGCAGCATGACTAGAAGCTTTAACTTAAATGGATATATAAATGGAGCACTTGATTTTTAGAACGTGTACTGATCTGTTCCCAGCATGAGAGTTGCAGGAAATTTTATAACTGAATTTTAGGTGTACTGTGCATTAACTGTTATCGGTGAAAGGCCACGGCTTGTGAAAACACAAGTGTTAATTTGCTGTGGTTGAATAATCAGTTATTGCTGTTGATGTGTGAGGGCCCTTAATTCTGCACATGTTGTGGATTCCTTCCTTGTAAGTTATTATCTGCATTTGCCACTTGGTAGTTAATGAAAAAGTGCTCGCCTTCAGTTGTCTGCTTTTTCTGAGTGTTGTCATGTGAGCTTCTCCAGGGCTTAGAATGTTAAAAATGGTCAGCTTTTTTTTTTTTTTTTTTTTTTTTTTTTGCCTTTTCTTTGTAACCACATTTTGCACAATTCAGGTATCTGCTTTCGTTGGTCTTGTTTGGCCGTTCCTTTTTTCACCTTGCACTACAACTGTTGCCACCCAGTGCATATTAATGTGGGGCAATAAAATGTGGATCAGCCAAAAGAAGCCGCAATGTAACATCTGTACCAATTGGAGCTCACATTTTACGGCATCATGTGAGTGCTTTTGGCTATACCCAGTGCCCCCTCCACACTTGCATGCTTCTTGTCATCATAAGTGGTGCCACTTTCTGGTTCTTTCTATACTGTTAGCTCTGCTGTGGCTCCTTTTAAAAGCCATAGGTAATGTAATAGAAGTTTATAAGGAAAGCTACTGTTATGCATTCAGTAGTTGCAGACATATTTTATGGCTTTGTTGTTCAAATCTACTTTATAGGATTAATTTATAGCTGCTTCCCCCTGTGGTAAAAAAAAAAAACAAACTCCATAGCCATGTAGGAAAAACTGTCATACTTTCGGATCTCTGGTGTACCTGTTTACAGACCACCAGTTTTAAAGTGTCTTTTGCCCACTTCCAGTTTGTCTGAATATTTAGAAGAAGAAAGAACGGAGTTCTTTACCTTTGAATTACTAAAGCCCTTTTGTCATTCTGATTATTTTTTATCTGCTGCCAATAAGCTATGGTTTTGTTCCCATTGCCTTATTCTTGGCAGAAGACCCATTTATACTAGCCTAGTATCTACCTGTAAAATAATTTCCTATTTTAAATTAGAATAACTCATTACAATTTCACAATTCAGACTCTCCTTTAATTTCTTAAATGCAGATTTTTGCCAAATGAAAGACCGTTTTTTTTTTGTATTTGTTCCGTAGCTGGTGATGTTATTGTGCTAAGGTTCTTGATAACTCATGAACTATAGTTTTGCCATTCCTAACAAACTCCTTACTTTTTGTTTTTCTCGGAGACAGCATACTGCATGATGTCTTAACTTTGTTTGGGTGAGGTGACCTTTCTGTCCTGCTGAAAAAGTGAAACCATAAAATTCTAATCTTTATCAGATAACTGTGTTTGTTTATTATTAAGCCGGTTTATCTTACTTGATTCATGACCTGTTGTAGTACTTGTTATACTCCTTTTTTTATTTTGCTATATATTGGCATGCTACCACTGTAGTTCATTATGAGTTTACTCCAAAAAAAATACCTTATACCTTCTCAGGCCTTCTTCTGAATCTTTTAGAACTCCGTTTGGTGGTATCAGAATTCATAGTCTAGTTTAATAAATAATCTGTCACCTTTTAAATCCATGATAATGTTATCTACCCCAGAAGATATGTGCCTTTCTCTTTGTCTTGCTGTTTTGACTTTACAGGAGTCACAGGTCCTCAGATTTTCATCACATTTAGCCTTCCACAAATTGATAAAATGTCACTGAGTCTCCCCTAAGTGTTTAGAAAGTGCTTCTGGCTTCATCATACCAAAAAAACGAAAGAGAGAGAGGGACTGCATAATCAATTTTCCCAAAAATACACACAGTTGAAATAACCAGAATTTGTTATTCAGGTATATGTCATTATTAGTATAGTATTCTTTTGCTACACACAGTTGAAATAACCAGAAGTTGTTATTCAGGTATATGTCATTATTAGTATAGTATTCTTTCGCTGCTCTCTAGTTTATATATTTCAGACATGTCAAAGAGAAACCGAGCAGGATCAGTCTGTTTGCTGAGGACACAAAGATAGGTGCAACAATGGAGAACATGGAGAATGGCAGGTATAATCTGAAGGATTTGGAAATACTGAACAAGTGAGCTGAAAGGTGGCAGTTATGGTTCCCAAATGAAAGTACACACAAAAACCTTGATGTGAAATATCTGTGGAAATGGAATCAGAGGTAAGAGGAAGAAAAATAATTTGTCTGTTTTGATTTGACTGGACCACCAAGAGTATAATAATAGGGCAGACCATAAGCAAACAAAATGCTGGGGTATATTGTTGGAAGGTAGCCTGTCCCAGTAAAAGGGATAATACTTAGACTATGCCAGGCCCTGATCAGGCCATACATACACTGGAACTGTCTAGGAGGTCATATAAAGGCATCTAGTACTGAAAGGGGTCAAGAGGAAAACCATCAGAAAGATATGCGAGATGAAAGGTAAATACTATTGACTACAGACTAGAAGAGCAGAAACTCATGTCACCACCAAACAGAAAAGGCACTAAGAATATGATGATATAGAATCATGTCAGGGAAATGTGAAGAGGTCATCTTGAACAGGAAGGACGTAGTGAGGAGGGGATACAAGTAACAGATTGTAGGACCATATTACTGCCTGGATCACCAAAAGTGCTTCTTCACAGTGCTGTGGACCCATGAGATGGAATACCAGAATCAAAGGTAGAGAAGGAATCCAAAGAAACATTCAAGAATGCATGGGGCAGGTAGAGAAAGGCTGATAGGGGAAAAGGACTGGAAGGAAGAGGGAAGGTTACATGCACTAAATGAGCAAACAAGACAGCCTCATTTTCTAATGCCATCAAGAAAATGCAATAAGTGTGTACTGATTTGCAATCAAATACAGATTCATTGACCATTACATTTTCGTATCCAGCCTCGTCTTAACTTGAAAACAATGCTGCATGGTTAATGTTAAAGAGAGCAACACTTTCAGATTTGCTTCCCCACTGAAAGAGTGCTGTTCTAGGTAATACCCACGAAAGAGAACCAGAATCGTTTTCAGTCATTTTCATTCTTCTAACAACTTTAATACTTGCTATGGCTTCAAGTAAGTTATAAAATATCCCACGGTTTTGCTGTGTTTAGTTTTACTTTGCTCCCATCAAAGCTTTTTAGTTTTCCTTGATAGCCTTGTTAGACTTTTAATTTGTAATCTATTTTTGAACTGTGTTTATATCTTTACTTAACTGTCGGAATAAGACCAAGTGATTTTTCTGTTGGGTAACTCAATGATTATTCATTTTCTTAACATATTTGAAACTATACAGTTAGGTGGTAGATGGTGAAGCAGTTAGTGTTGACACCTCACAGCTCTTACTTTTTACAGTTTGATTCCTGACTGGGTGCCTTTTCCGTAAAGTTTGCATGTCCTCCCTGTGTCTGCATGGGTTTTTGCTAAGTGTTCTAGTTTCCTCCAGCATCCCAAAGATATTGTTTAGATGAACATCTCCAAAAGTATTCCTTCCTCCAAGATTCTTTAACCTAATATATTTCTTAACTTTTTGTTGGGCAGTTTTTCTCCTTTATATAGATTTGTATATGTTAAATTGTCTTTTCTTTGGTTCAAAATATTTTTAAATACACCTGAGTTAAGTTTTGGTTGATTTGCTATCATGGAATGTCTTGAATGGAAAGCCTTTTGCATAGGAGGGATATTCTCTTTAGAGACACAACCTGTTCTTCCAACATGTCCTATTTATAGTTGCAGACAGGGTTTGTCTGTGTATTGGGCATTTCTAATGTTAGTTTTGCAGATGTGCAACAGGCTCATTAAAGTGGGATCCATATGTAATTTATTGGCCAGGCAGTCTGTACGAGACTGTATACAGGTATAGAGCTTTGAGGAGGTCCATGTAGGACATTTTTATACCATGTATTCTTCTTGTGAGGAACCTCTGTGGATACTGCAATTGTTGTACATGCCTGGTCTGGTACATATTTAAGGGTGCTGTACTCTGACTGGTTGGATGAGGGCCAAGTACAGAGGAACAATGACATGCTTTGACCTAGGTGCCAGTTCCTTCCTTATAGGTTTTGCAACGCAGAATGATTTTCCCACCACCAAAGATATATGATGGTCAAAGGCCAGATTACTGTCTACATATGCTCCTAAATCCCTGACCACTGGGTCTGTTCTTAGGGATGTATTGTCAGTGTGGTAATTTCCAGGGGTGGCCTTCTTTCCAAAGAATCTGATTTGTCATTTCTTTGCATTGAGTTTTAGACCATGACTCCAGCACCAATTGCTTGTCTGTGTGAGGCCTTCTTGATGGGTGTTTGCATCTTTGGGGGATTCAGTGTCTGTGCCTAGTTTGCAATAGACTGCAAGCCTAGTCATCCGGGGGCCCTTGATGTTGGCCTCGACTTCAGAGAAGTAGATGTCAAAAAGGAGAGCCCCAAGTACCAAGCCCTAAGGGACTCTGCTAGTGACTGGTCTCTTTGTGAAGGTAACCTCCCTTATCCTAATTTCTTGGGCCATATCTGTGAGCCAGCTAGCTGTCCATTGGGTGACGTATGTTTTTTTTGTCTAATTTATTGAGTTTGTGTACATTACTCAAGTAAAGTGTTGAATACTTTGACCAGTTGAGGTAGGCAGTGTGCACCATTTTTCACTCGCCCATGGCTTTAGTGACCTTCTCAAAGAAGTTCATCAGGTTAAATAGATATGACCTGTGCTTGATGAAAACCAAACTGGGTTGGACCCAATGTGTGTAAGTTTCCTGTGTCATTGTTTATCATTTCCATGATGGTTATTTCTATGGACTTGTATATGAGACTTGTCAGACGTATGGGTCAGTAGTTGCCCGTGTCTGTAGATGGCCCATCCTTGTACAGAGGGATGACAGTTGAAATCATCCATTTATTTTGCATAAAGCCTGTCTGACAGCTATGGTTAAATAGTGAATGTTCATCGTGTTTTATCCTGCTGACAGGCGACCAGAATTCCACAGTCTTGGTCCGGCGTCGGTTGCTGTCGCCTCTTCCCTGATGTCAATATGCCAGGGGTATAAAAGTTGCAACCGACAACATTTTCTTCAGTCTTTCTTGCCGTGCGGTGCCCGAAGCAAAAGCAGTTCACAAGTGCCAGTCGGCCAACTCCTAAGATTTTCAAAATTGAATTTCAGAACCGAAGTCTTCAATAAAGCTAAGTACCCCGTTGGGGAAACTTTTTCGTGCTCCAGACCGACGTCAGTAAAAGTTAATAATTGTATTTCTTGTGGGAAGCAAATACCTCATAAGGACTTTCACTCTTACTGCATTCCTTGCCTAGGCCCTGACCACGACGTTACTAGTTGTCGGTTTTGTGCTAGATTCAATAAATGCACTATTAAACGTCGGTTTGATTTTGCTTTACATTATTTTGGACGAAGATTTAATTACATAATGCCGTCAGAACAACCAACGACCGGAATATTTAAAAAACGCAAACGCAAAGACAAAGAAAAAGACAGGCATCCGAGGTCCAGAACCAGTGACAAAGCCTCTTCTAGGCCAGTCGCCGGTTATCAGTGAGGCGCTTTCTCAGCCCCTGACACCCGCTACCTCAGAGCCACAGGCCGTAACCGACAGCCACGTGGAGACACCAAGGCCTGTGGAAACTCAAGGTATTGGGCCTACGGAAACTATACCCTCAGATGGGTCCAGAGCCGCTGAGCAGGCATCGGCTTCTGAGGGTGTTTTCAGACCTTCACAGCTTACAATTAAAGCTACTAGAGCAGCAGAGGCAAAGTCAAAAACACCATTAAAGACAAGGAAACAAGTGCAGCATTCTCTAGAACAGTCATCCATGCCAAAGAAACAGATGCTTAAAATGGCCGAAGACCTTATTACTTTAATCAGGGGCTCCCATCCCCCTCCTGACAAAAGGCCTAGGCAAGACACTGATTATGATTCCTCTGATCAGGTTTCCATTTCCTCTGATTCTTCTTCTGACCAGGGCTATTCTCTCCCTCCCTATGAGGACTCTGATGCTGAAGAGTCCATTCCTTCAGACTCACCGCCTAAGGATTACTCTTTTGGGAAAACCCTGCACACCATGAGGGAGCATTTCCATTGGGAGAACCAGGATTACTCAGAATCCACGAAAAGGCTCAGATTTCCTTTTATTGCCTCAGCACAGGCCCCTAGCTATCCCCCCTATGCTTGATATTGTAGATGATGTTTTTTTCTGAATCCAGTCAGTCTCCAGATTCTTTAGCCCCTGCACAAGTAAAGCCAGACAGGTACTACAGGGTCCCTGACTAATAAATTTCTTTACAAAAACCCCGCTGCAGACCCAGAAACAATTTCTCAGGGTCCTAAAGGGGGTTAAAGCTTCCACTGCCAAAAATCCTGTCCCCTCAGATAGGGATTCCAGAGCTCTGGACAGATGGGGGAAAAAAGTTTACACTTCTGCTACTTTAGCTATAAGAGTTTTAAACTGTCCATTTCACATGCTTAAATATCAACAGTATCTCATGTCATTGTTAAAGCAGAAAATGGTTACAAATATAGAAAGTCCTGACGGTAAAGAAATGCAGGATTTATTGCATGCAGTTGAAAAAGTGGGAAAGCATACTCTGCAATGTGGTTTTGATTTATTAGAGGCTTCTTGTAGAGCCGCAGTTACAGGCTCAGTTATTCGAAGACATGCTTGGTTGAAAGAACAAAGTTTACCTGACCATGTTAAAGTAAAATTATTGGATGCTCCACTACAGCATGATACGTCGGTGTTAAGGCAGAAGAGGTGTTAAAGAAAATGGACGATAAAGCAAAGTCAATGCAAACTGTGAAAGATTTCTTACAGGTTCAACCACCTAGATTTAGCAGAAACTGGCCTTCAAAAAATTGGTCCTTTCCAGTGTCAGATAGGCCACAAAGAGGCAGATACAGACGCCCAATAGGCAGATCTCAGCCCCAAGGCATCTACAGACCTAAACAATGGGGTGCTTCAGCCCCCAAAGGAGGAGAAGACATCACAACCTTGTAGGAAACAGTCACAATGACTTCCCTCTGCAAATGCCAAGCTCTTACCAGTTGACAGCACCCCTAGGGGGAAAGCTAGCACTTTTCTCAAAAAAATTGGCACATGATCACCCAAGACCAATGGGTGTTGAATATAGTTTCTCAAGGGTACAGGTTCCACTTCCACATGCTTCCAAAACCAAAAGGTATGCCAAACCTGCCACAAAACCAATGGGCAGAGGCACAAAACAGATTGCTGCTCTTATGGATAATGGGAGCTATTCAAAAAGTTCCACAAGACGAACAGGGCCACGGATTTTACTCACTACTTTTCTTAGTACCCAGAAAAGACGAAGCCTGGAGACCAGTACTGGACCTGTCAATCCTAAATACTTTCCTGAATGTTCCAAAATTCAGAATGTTAACACTACAACAACTTCTGCCCATGCTGGGCAAGGAGGCTTGGCTAGTTACTTTGGATCTCAAGGAGGTATACCTGCACATCCCAATCAGACAATCGTGCAGAAGATACCTCAGATTTATAGCAGGCTCAATGCATTACCAATTCTCTGCACTGCCCTTTGGCTTATCTACTGCGCCCAGGGTCTTCACAAAATGCCTGTCACCAGTAATTGCATTTTGCAGACAAAACAAAAAGGAATTCAAATATATCCCTACTTGGACGACTTCCTTATTCAAGCAGAGAGCAAGGACATTCTTCTAAAGCACCTGGCGTTTGTAAAAAGATTGCTAATTTGCCTAGGTAAATGAAAAGAAATCAAAACTAGTGCCCTCTCAAGAGATAATATTCCTGGGTGCAAGCTTAAATACAACTGCCCAGATGGCTTATCTCACGCCAGACAAAGGCAACTGACTCATTACTTTCAAATGATGGCAACAAAGGCCCAGCTCCCTGCAAGAAAAATTCTGCAGGCCCTGGGTTTCATGGCATCTTGCATTCTACTAATTCCATATGCCAAACTGCATATGAGGAAACTACAATGGTATCTAAAAAGTGTTTGGACTCCGCATTGTCACACCCCAGAGACAATCATAAACTTGATTCCCTGCCTACAACAGGAGTTTCGATGGTGGTCCCAGGCCTGTCACCACAACAAGGGACAGCCTTTCACCTTACCTACAGCCAGGCAGACAATAACAACGGATGCATCGGATTATGCCTGGGGAGCACATATGGCAGGAAAATGTATTCAGGGCATGTGGCCCAAGGAACAAATGCATCTTCACATCAATCAAAAAGAGATGCTAGCTGTACAGAATGCCCTGACAGCCTTCACGGACCTTATACATCCAGGACAATTATTAATAAAGATGGACAATACCACAGTTATGTGGTACATAAACAAGCAAGGGAGCACACATTCCTACCCCCTATGCAGACAAGCCATGACTTTGTGGAACACAGCACTGACCTACCAGGTACATCTACAAGCACAATTCCTGCCAAAAAATACACTGGCAGACAAACTAAGCAGAAATCTCATGGATCCTCATGAATGGAAGCTAAATCCACAAGTGTTCAACATGATAACAAGGGAATGGGGATGCCCAGATATAGATCTTTTTGCCTCCCCTCACAATTGCCAAATACAGAAATTTTGCACAAGGACTTATCACTCTCAAGCATGGAAAGTGGATGCTCTATCTTTCAGCTGGAAAAACCTGACAGTCTATGCCTTCCCTCCAATGCCTCTTCTCACCAAGGTGCTTCTAAAAGTCAGACAAGAGAGGCCAAAAATGATCCTGATTGCACCAGACTGGCCACGCCAGCACTGGTACCCAATCCTAAAGACTTTGTCCCAAGGCCCATCTTGGCCTCTACCTCAAATCCCTCATCTTCTGACACAGCAAAACAATCAGATTCTGCACAGTCAACTCAGAACCTTAAACCTGGCAGCATGGCAGATAATGTAGTCACTCGGACTGCACCTCTCTCTAAAGCTGTTATGGATGTAATTTTGGAAGCCAGGAGACCCAGCACTAGGAAATCTTATGCAGAAAAATGGAAGAGATTCTGTGCTTGGAACCATGTACAAGGACTCGACCCACTGGTCCCTAATATGCCTCCGATTTTGCAATACCTGACTGAGATGTTGGACAAAGGCCTATCTTTTTCATCTATTAAAATCCATGCCTCTGCCATTTCAGCTCATTACAATACAGATCCTCCTATTTTTCACATCCTCTACTACGACAGTACCTCAGAGGGGCAAAGAATATAAGACCCCCTAGGAGAGCACCAGTACCTACTTAGGACCTCAGTTTTGTTTTAGAAAAACTAACACTGCCTCCATTTGAACCAGCCAGCACAGCTGATCTAAAATTCTTGTCATGGAAAACTGCTCTGCTCCTAGCAATAACTTCAGCAAGAAGAGTCTCAGCGTTACAGGCATTGATGGCTGTGGAACCTTTCCTCATTTTTCACCAGGACAGGGTTTCTCTAAGGATGAACCCAACATTCATGCCAAAGGTGGTCTCCAATGTGGCCTTAAACCAAACCATTCATTTGCCTACTTTCTACCCAAATCCCCAGAATAAAGGGGAAAGACTTCTGCACACTTTGGATATACACAGGCAGCTACGATTTTACTTGGACAAAACAAAAGCTTTCAGAAAAACTGAGCAACTGTTTGTAGCATATGCTGCAGGATCACAAGGAAAACCTATTACAAAGCAGACAATTTCCAAATGGGTAGGACACTGCATCCGCTTCTGTTATGCACAACATGGCAAATCTGTGCCTAAGGGCATTAGACCTCATTCTACCAGAGCAGCAGCCACTTCAGCAGCTTTCCTCAGAGGGGTACCAACCAAAGACATATTAGAAGCTGCAACCTGGAGCTCAGTGCACACTTTTACCAAGCACTACCACCTACCTCTCTACTCCAAATCCAGAGCAGGCTTTGCCACTGCAGTTCTGCAGGGCTTGTTAGCCTCGCCAAATCCAATCTAGACCCAGCCACCCAACCTCAGCTTTGGGATTCTACCCAAGTGTAATGACTGCAACAGTGAAACATGATGAACATAGTACAGTTGTGTACCTACCATAAATTTAGATGTTCGAGTGTATTCACTGTTGCAGTCCTGGTTACCCACCCACCATCCCCCTCTTTGCTGGGACTATTCTGTACTTCTCAACTCTATACAACCTATGTGGTGTATTTGCTTTTAGATGAAGGAAATGTTTATAGTAATATATGCATGGTTGTTTGGCATATTTTTATCTTTTCAGCCTTCATATCTGGGGGGGCACCTGACATCTGGGGCAAGAAAAACTGAAGAAAATGGCGTCGGTTGCAACTTTTATACCCCTGGCGCACTGACATCAGGAAGAGGCGACAGCAACCGACACCAGACCAAGACTTTGGAACTCAGGACGACTGCGGGTCGCCTGCCAGCAGGATAACCCAAGTGCAGTGACTGCAACAGTGAATAGACTCGAACATCTACATTTATGGTAGGTACACAACTGTACTTTCTAGTGGGCCTACTAGGTCATGTTTCATGCTGTTTAGGAGGCAACCTGGGATGTTATTGGAGGGTCCCATTGATGCAGTGATCCTGACCTTAGACAGTGCATTGTGGAGCTATTCCCTAGTGATAATTGGGGAAGTTCTGGTTGATCTCTCCTGAGCAGTAATAGGGCAGCAGAGTGGTTAAAATTGGAGATAAATTTGTTGGTAGTAGATTTTTATCTCCATTTCAGTATAGGTAGCTCCTTTCACAATTGGTTTGGCATATTGTTCATAGGTTCATATATGTTGCCTTTTAAGGTTGCAAACATAGCTGAAGAAGGACTTGTCATTTTCCTTTGCCTGGGTGGCCATTTTACCTCAAATCTGACTTTGGTAGACTTGATTAGTCCCCTGAGTTACTTGTTTAATTTGACAAGGCAGTTATTACTTTGTTGGGCATAACCCTTCTTACTTTTGGCCAAGATTTTCTTTCTTTGGTTGTGCAACCTATTGATTTTGAGATTCCACCAGGGTGGCTTGTTTGTTGTGGTTGTCTTGTGCTTATTTTGGGTAGGTACAGCTGTCTGTATACAACTATTCTGATAACAGTTCAGCTGTTCTTCGTGTTTCACTGTTGCAGTCATCACATTTGGGTTATCTGCTTGCAGTAACCCTCAGTCGGCCTGATTATCAAAGTCTTGGGTCCTGCGTTGGTTGCTGTCTCATCTTCCATGACGTCAGGTAGTCAGGGGTATAAAGCATGCAGCAGACACCATTACATCAGTCTTTCTTGCTGTGCGGTGCCTGAAGCAGAAGCAGTTCGCAAGTGACGGTCGGCCGACTCCTAAAATTTTCATTTTAGAGTTTCAGATCTGAAGTCTTCAACTAAACCTAAGTACCCCATTGGGGAAGCTTTTTCTTGCTCTAAACCGGTCAGTAAAAGTCAATAATTGTATTACTTGTGGAAAGCAAACACCTCATAAATATTTTCATTCGTACTGTATTCCTTGCCTAGGCCCTGACCACGACGTACCTCACTGTCGGTTTTGTGCCTTATTTAAGCAACAAACTATTCGTCATCAGTGTATTTTTGCTTCTAAATATTTTGGTACTCAGTTCATTTCTCCAGATATGTCTTCAGTAAGCCATCCGACTATTGATATTCCGAAAAAATGCAAAGATAAAGATGGAGACAGGCTGCCTAGGTCCAAAGCTGCTGACAACGCTTCTCCTAAGCCAGTCGCGAGTTTGCCAGTACTCGTGAGGCACTTTCGCAGCCCCTGATACCCGCCACTTCAGATTCGCAGGCCTCTACTGAGACCCATTCGGAGTCCGGTATGCCGCGAGATGCTTCAGCTGTAGAACCTGTGGATGTCTCTACCTTGGATGGGTCCAGAGCCACTGTGCAGGCACCGGCTTCTGAGGGTGTATTCAGGCCTACTGACTTGCATATTAAACCAACGCCATCTTCTTCTTCAGGGCCTAAAACTTGAACCATGCCTAGAAAACCGACGCCCAGACTGCATGGTCAGGCCTCTATGCCCAAAAAACAAACAAGAATGGCTGAAGACCTTATTACTTTACCCAGGGGAAGCCAACCTTCCCCCTCTAAGAGACCTAGGACTGAATTTGCTTATGATACTTCTGACCAGGATTCTGAAATTTCTGTTTCCTCTGGTGACCAGGATTTACCCTTATCTACTATGAGGATTCTGATGCAGAGGACTCTATTCCCTCTGCTCCTCACAGAGGATTTCTCTTTTGGTGAAACCTTACATACTCTAAGGGAGCATTTTCATTGGGAAAGGCAGGATTACTCTGATTCTAAAAAGAGGCTTGGGGATTTCTTACTCCTACCCCAGCACAGGCCTTTAGCTGTCACTCCTGTACTAGACATTGTTGATAATGCCTTTTCGGAATCTAGGTTGGCCCCTGATTCTTTACCTTCTGCTGCCAGAAAACCTGATAGATATTACAGGGTCCCTGACTCTCAAGTTCCTTTTTAAAAATCTTACTGCGGATCCTGAGACCATTTCACAGGGACCCAAAGGCATTAAGGCTACTACTGCCAAAAAATCCTACCCCCTCTGATAGAGACTCCAGGGCGCTGGATAGATAGGGTAAGAAGGTATACACTTCTGCAGCCTTGGCCATTAGGGCCTTAAATTGCCAGTTTCATATGTTAAAGTAGCAGCAGCATATTATTAGATTGCTTAAACAGAAAATGATGTTGATTCCAGATTGTGCTGAAAACAAGGATTTACAGGATTTAATGCATTCTGCTGAACAGGTTGGAAAATATACTTCGCAATGTGGTTTTGATTCTCTAGAGGCATCTTGCAGGGCTGCTGTCACTGGGTTTGTACTTAAGAGGGCATGCTTGGCTTAAGGAGCAATCCTTGCTAGATCATGTTAAAGCTAAATTGCTGGATGCTCCCTTAAATCAGGACCGCCTGTCTGGCAACAAAGCAGAAGACGTTCTTAAAAAGATGGAGGAAAAAGCTAAATCTATGCAAACTGTTAAAGATTTCCTACAAGTACAGCCTCCAAGATTTAGTAGGCATTGGCTGTCTAAGAATTGGTCCTTTCCTGCCTCTTCCAGGCCTTCTCAGTCCAAACCCAGAACCAGCAGAACACCCAGGCTTCAGTCCCAGGGTATGCACAGGACTAAGCAGCGGGGGGCTCCCACTTCCAAATCAGGGAGTAGTAAGACCCCCCCAATGGTAAACTGTCTCAATGACTTAATTTTGAAACTTCCAAGCACTTCTCAACTGACTGCTCCTTTAGAGGGAAAGATTGCTCTGCAGGCAAAAAAATGGGAACTCATTACCCAGGACAAATGGGTTTTATATATAGTTTCCAAAGGATACAGATTTCACTTCCACACGTTACCAACCCCAAACGGTTAGCCAGATCTACCCCCAATCAGTGGGCAGAGGCTCAAAAGCAAGTACTCCCTCTCTCATGCATAAAGGCTATTCAAACTGTACCAAAAGAGGAAAAGGAACAAGGTTTCTACTCAAGACTTTTCCTGGTACCCAGAAAAGACAATTCATGGTGTCCTATCCTGGACCTTTCTACCTTAAACACCTTTTTGGTGATTCTAAAATTCAAGATGCTAACTCTTCACCAGTTACTTCCTATGCTAGGCAAGAATGCTTGGTTGGCAACACTGGATTTAAAGGAAGCCTTCCTGCACATCCCAATCAGGGAATCTTGCAGAAGATACCTATGTTTCAAAGCAGGCTAAATGCACTATCAGTTATCTGCACTGCCCTTTGGCTTATCTACTGCGCCCAGGGAATTCACAAAGAGCCTAGCTCCAGTCGTTGCATTTTGCAGGCAAAGAAATATTCAAATATACCCATACCTGGATGATTGTCTAATTCGGGCAGAAAGCCAGGACATACTTCTGAATTATCTGGCATTTTTACAAAAGGTGTTAACTTGTCTGGGGTACACCATAAACGAAAAGAAATCACATCTGGTACCCAGTCAACAAATTATATTCCTGGCAACAAGCTTGAACACAACTTCCCAGATGGCTTTCCTCACGCTAGAGTAACAAATTCATTTGACAACTTACTTCAAACTAGTGGCCACAAAAACCCTGCTATCTGCAAGGCAAATACTGCAAGCCTTGGGTTTTATGGCCTCGTGCATTCTACTAATTCCATATGCAATACTGCATATGAGGAAACTACAATGGTATTTAAAAAGCCTATGGTGTCAACATTCTCAGGATCTAGAAGCAATGATTCCTGTCATACCTTGCCTACGGTTAGAATTCCTTTGGTGGGCAGAGGCCTGCCACCAAAACAAGGGGCTACCATTCACTCTACCCCTTGCCGCCCAAACCCTAACAACAGATGCATCAGACTATGCATGGGGGGCTCATCTGGCAGGGAAGTGCATTCAGGGCAAATGGAACCCAAGTAAAATGCACTTGCATATAAATCAAAAATAAATGTTAGCTGTACAGAATGCTCGGACAGCCTTCAAGGACCACATTCTTCCAGGACAGACAACACCACTGTTATGTGGTACATAAACAAGCAGGGGGGTACACATTCTTACCCCCTCTGCAGACTAGCCATGGCATTGTGGAACACAGCCTTGAGCTACCAAGTGCACCTACAGGCCCCGTTCCTGCCAGGAAAATGAAATACACTGGCAAATGGACTAAGCAGAAATCTCATGGACCCATACAAGTGGAAACTGGAACCAAAGACTTTCAACATATTGATCAACAAATGGGGGAGCCCAGATATAGACCTATTTGCCTCTCCCCAGAACTACCAATTAGACACATTTTGCACAAGGACTCCCCACAAACCAGCCTGAAAATTGGATGCTCTGTCCTTCAGCTGGAAAAACCTATTAGTCTATGCCTCCCCCCACCTGCCTCTGCTCTCCAAAGTACTACTAAAAATCAAACAGGACAAACCAAGGATGATTTTGATTGCTCCAGACTGGCCAAGCCAACACTGGTACCCCCTCCTGCGCAGTGTCACAGTTATCCCCAGGGCACCTGCCTCAGACTCCTTCCCTGTTGTCCCAGCAGGAGAACCAGATTCTGCGCACTCAGCTTCTAACAATGAACCTTGCAGCCTGGCTAATTACCTAATCTCTCCTTTATCATCCCTCAGTAAACCTGTGATGGATCTCATTTTAGAGGCAAGGAGGCCTAGTACTAGAAAATCTTATGCTGAAAAATGAAAAAGATTCTGTGCCTGGAACCAATCTCAAGGGGATGAGCAAAGCAGTGCTCAGTTTACCTCAGATTTTACAATACTTAACTGAGATGCTTCACAAGGGCCTGTTTTTTCCTCCATTAAAATCCACGCCTCAGCCATTTCGGCTCATTATAACACAGAACCTCCCTTCTTCTCTCATCCACTGCTCGAGCAGTTCCTCAGAGGGGCAAAACATTTGAGACCACCCAGGAGAGCTCCAACCCCAGCCTAGGACCTTAACTTTGTTTTGGAGAAACTCGCTCTACCTCCTTTCGAGCCTGCTGCTACTGCGGTCTTAAAATTTCTTTCTTGGAAAACGGCTTTCCTTTTAGCAATCACTTCAGCTAGAAGGGTATCTGAATTACAGGCCCTAATGGTAGTGGAGCCTTTCATCATCTTTCATGTGGACAGGGTGTCCCTCAGAACCAATCCATCATTCATGCCCAAGGTGGTATCCAGTGTGGCTCTTAATCAGTCCATTCATTTGCCAGCCTTCTTTCCCATTCCACAGAGAAAAGGGTAATGGATACTGCATTCCTTAGATGTGCACAGACGACTTAGATTCTACTTGGACAGGACTAAATCTCAAAGAAATCTGAACAACTGCTGGTGGTATTTGCTGCAGGGGCAGAGGGGAAGGCTATTTCAAAGCAAACCATTTCTAAATGGATAGACCATTGCATTAATTTCTACTATAAGCACCATGGAAAACCTATCCCCCAGGGAATCATACCTCACTCCACCAGGGCTGCATCTACCTCTACAGACTTTCTCAGAGGCTTCCCTACTAGGGACATCCTAGAAGCTGCTACCTGGAGTTCTGTACATACTTTCACCAAGCATTATCATTTGCCAATTTTCTCTAATTCCAGAGCTGGCTTTGCCACTGCAGTCTTACAGGGCCTTTATAGATGGTCCTAATGCTATCTAAATTCCTCCTCCCAACAATAGCTTTGGGAATCTACCCAAATGTAATGACTGCAACAGTGAAACATGAAGATAGTACAGTTGTGTACACTTACCATAAATGTAGATGTTCGAGTGTATTCACTGTTGCAGTCCTGGTTACCCTCCCTCCAGCCCCCTAACGTCTTTTGGTTTTACTTCTGCTTTCCTTTGCTATGCTTAAAAGCTTTTTGGTGTATTTGCTTTTTTGTTGGAGGTACATCATTGTACTTTTATATTTAATTGCTTCCCATTAGGGGGCGCCTGACATCTGGGCCAAGAAAAACTGATGTAATGGCATCGGCTGCATGTTTTATACCCCTGACGTCATGGAAGAAGGGACAGCAACCGATGCAGGACCAAAGACTTTGTTAATCAGGCCGACTGAGGGCTACCTGCAAGCAGATAGCTCAAATGTAATGACTGCAACAGTGAATACACTCGAACATCTACATTTATGGTAAGTGTACACAACTGTACTTTTCTTTTTTAGACTCCTGGTATTCTGCAGTTAACACCTTTAGATTATCCTGGGTTACATATCAGCTGTATTGGAAGGTTTATGAGGTTAGGTGGGAAATACCTAAGAAGAGTACTATGGAGTAGACAAGGTTTTAGCCGATATTCAAATTTCTACTGGGGACAGGTGCTGACCACCTCTGGCAAAGCAGTGTGATCCTGCCCACCATATCCTCTAGGGTAGACAAATATTGTACCTTCTTTAAATAACACCAGAAAACTAAAGCCAGTCATTAAAGAACTTTCATTAAATCATAGCAAAAACTCAAAACCAAAAAAAAAAAAAAAAAATTAAAACTTGTAACCAAAAAAAATACGCTCTATCCAACTGCTATAGCCAGTAGTTTTATTAAATGTAGTTAAGCATTTTCGTATCTAGTTCATTGAGACTTCATCAGAACAAAGCTCAAAGTCAAACAGTCCCTTTTAAAATTGAGGCAGTATTCCTCAAACCAATAAAAATCATCCTGTGGTCTTAGTCATATACATCCCTCATTTCATACATAATCATATAGAACACTATCATCCATTAGGTTAATATAAATATTAAATTATGTATTTATAGTATGTTTATATTTATAAAACCAACTAATGAAAACATTTTATTTAAATTGCTGATATTTTCTGAGTGCATGTAGGTATCTGATTTCTAGTTACTGGCATATTTTGCTGCTCAGTACAAAGCTTTGTTAGTTAAAAATCTGGTTAACGTAACTAACTTTTTTGTACTGTTAGGGTTAGTCCGAAAATTCAGTTTGTGTACATTATTTGGTAGTACCCTTGTGAAAGTGCCAGCAGTTAAAATTTCCATTATTGGGCTTTTACTATTTACTTCCTGTTCTAGACATAAGGTTGAAACTTGTTTTAAATAAAACATTTGAGCTCTTGCCATTCTATTGATGATAAATTTACAGTTATGAAATTTTGTATTTTGTTTTTCAGGATCCCACCGTCTCTGTCAGTTATTATAGCCCAACAATCTGTATCTCCAAGTCTGTAAACTTTAAGTGCCTCCTGGATTAACTGGAAAGACAAACTTTTGTCTGAATTCTTCTGGGTAGCATACGTCATGAAGACTGTGAGATATGCCACACTGTCATTGCTATTTTTTATCAGTAGAATTTTTTTTTTGGATTGGCCAACACATGCTATCAGTTGTATTTCTTCCTGGAGGTTGATCAGTTTATTAGTAATCTCATTCGTCTCATAAAAGTTCATCACTGTTATGCTATAGTGCACCAGAGCTTCCACAATTTTTTAAACATAAATGCACTTGCAGGCTATGAAGCAGGAATCAAACAGTATTGCAATTTGGTTTAACAACCACATTTACTTACTAAAAAAGAAAAAAAAAACAGTGTAGTATATAATAAACATTCGGGAGACAGAATGTGTTCATTGCACTTTTACACTGAAACATAAAGGAAAAATAAAAACAAGAATTCTCTTAAAATACATTCTTGCAGTTTTGGTTTCACAGACACCAAAGATTCCAAGTAATCAGAAGCAGACTTCAAGTAATCTAAATGGACCTTCAGGGATCATCCTGCTGTTCTGTGCTTTCTTCCAGTAAACTTATCAGCTGATATCTTTCAAGAGTGTCTATTCCTGGCCACAATCATCTGGCTCAAAGAAAGACAAATGTCTCTTCCGGTTTACTTTCTGGTAGGTAATTACCAAGAATCCCTACTCTTGTGCACATACAGCCCATTTCACTGACAGCAAACATTTCTGCCATGTTATTCTAAGGTCTTGCTTTACTGTCATTATTAGAATGTTTCAGACGGTGTCTGCAACCACTGCCATGATGTCTTATGTAGACATCCCCAGCCCAAAAACCACCTTCAGCTTCCTACTACATTGTATGATGTCTAAACACTCATTCCAACAGTACATTAATAACATTATAGCACATTCAAAAGTGTTTCTCATAAAAATAGCATTTTGTAGGAAAAATATATTTTCACTACAAGGGCAGTGTGTTCATAGAATAACCTTTTAATAATTTTCTAGAATCCACTGTATATTATCATTTTTGTTAAAGTAGAAAAAAATAATTTAAATAACACAGTATATATCTATTATTTTACTTTTCTGTACACTTTCTGAGTATAGCTATGTATAACACAGTGGGCCAGATTCAGGAAGGCTTACACGGAGTTCAAGAGTAGTGTAAGCCTCCCGATTCAGGTACAGCCCAAACCTCCATGTAAGAGACAGCTAACACGTCTCTTACACGGACTGGGCGTGGAAATGCTCAATACCTCATTTGCAGCTCAAAGATATGCAAATGAGGTATCTGAGCGATCCACGAAGCTGAAACCAGTCCGTGTAACGGACGTGTTAGCTGCAGAAATGTACTCGGCTGACAACTGAGTACATTTCTGCAAAATCAAAAACGGAGCTATGTCAGCTCCAAATAAAGGGTGCACATGTTTCATTAAGCATGCCAATGGCCAAATATGTGGCCATTGGCATGAAAAAGTGTTGCAAAAATATGTTATATAACTTTTTTTCGTGGGATTATGATGTGTAACTGCAGTGCACACCCACGCAAACGGGGTGCGCTACCTAAAACTGAAAAACGAAGCTTATAAGCCCACAATTGTGGGATTTATGTATCACATGGAATGTCAATGGAGGGACTTGCAGACCAAAAACAATATGGCCTCCATTTAGTGGTTGTCAAGGGGGGGAAGCTCCATGTTAGACATGTAACTAAGCATTACTAGGCAATCCTATGTAAATGAGGGTTACAATACTGAATCACACTGCCACATAGGTAATGAGCACTTTCTGAGTAGTGTAAGAGAGAAGGGGGAGGAACAGAGTAAGAGGTAGGTGACATCACGGGGGGGAAGGATAGAAACAAATGTACCAGATTGGAGGGCAATGTAAGGTGACAGATGACAGACGGACATCAGGGAGGGAGGTGTGTCCCAACAGAACACTAGGAAAGTCAAGAAATTGAGGATATACGCTATCCCTACACTCAAAGTTTCTTGATATACGTGCATGCGCGCGTGTAAGGCAGGTTCAACATGTGGGAGCGTGTTGCAAACAGTTTACAACGGTTTGCGCGGGCGTGCACGTGTGGAAGGCAGTGTGCGCGCATTTTAACATGAATCAGCCAAGTTCACACCGTGTAAGGATGTGTGCGCGCGTGTAAGTGACTGTGAGCGTGCTTAAGCTGGTGTGCACATTGCTCCCCTTGAGGAAACAGACAGGAAACAACGAAAATACAGTGAAACTGCCAGAGGATACTGCTGGAGTTAATTGGTGGAAACAATTGGAAGCAGGCAATTACACAGGCAGACTAGAAGCCCAACCCAGCACTTAAAACACTGCAAAGAGCAGTGCAGGGTGTTTCTCACAAGAGATACTGCAAGAAAGTAAGCTATCAGAATTGAAAACTGAAAAAAGCTGAACTCAGAGCAGAAATGCTAGGGGCTGCCATAGCTGTTATAATCAGGCATAGGCGAATTGCTGAGAGTGGTGACAATGCAGAGGCTGACAGACAACCCAGAGTGAGGAGAAGGAGAAGAGTATACAGGCCCAGGGTCATCTACCATGGGTTACATGAGCTGGAGATAGTAGAGCGCTACAGAGTGGACAGAGACCTTCTGTAGCAGATTGTTGAGCTGTGCAGGCCACATCTCACACACACAACCAACAGAGGGGAACCCATCCCAGTGGAAACCAAGGTATGTGTTGGCCTAAGAATACTAGCAACAAGTACCTTCCAGAGACCAACTGGTGATATGATGGGGATATCACAGGCATCAGCCTCCAGGGTACTGCACCAGTTCCTGGATGCCATGTCAGCACATGTCAGTGATCATATATATGTCCCTAATGACCGTGAGGTTGTGGCCAGCAATATGCGTCTCTTCCAGCAAATAGCGAGATACCCTGAGGTGCTGGGTGCAATAGACTACATGCACGTACGCATCAAAGCACCAGCTGGTGAGCGGGGTAGAGCCTACATTAACCGCAAGGGATACCCCTCCATCAACTGCCAGGTTGTGTGTGATGCCCAGGGCATAATAATGAATGTGTGTGCTGGCTGCCCTGGGAGCTACCACGATTCCCACATCTGGCATCTGACGCAGCTGTACCAATCATTTGCCAGTGGGGACTTCCCACACGGACACCTAGTGGGGGATGCAGGTTATGCACTTGAGCCGTGGCTGATGACACCCATCAGAAATGCACACACACCTGAACAGGAACGCCATAATGAGGCACATGCACAAACATGTAATGTCATAGAGCGTGTGTTTGGGCTGCTCAAGTCACGGTTCCGGTGTCTGGACACATCTGGTGGAGCCTTGCAGTACACACCAACTACATGTACCCAAATGGTCATGATATGTGCTATGCTACATAATATGATCCTGCGGAAACAGCTGCAGCAGGACTAGCACAGGGCTGGGCCTAACATTCCCCCACCATTGCCAAGGCCACCACAGGCAGAGGGTGACTCGGAGGAGGAACAACCTGACCTTGTCCCAGTAGGCAGAAGGAGGCGTGCCCAGTATGCCCTGGCCTTGGCAAAGAGGCAACGCATAGCACATACACTTGGTCAGTAGGAACACTGGGACTGATACCCGCTCTGACTCGCTCATATAGTAACAGGGATGCCTAACATGACACAACCTGCTTCCAAACATGTACAGGGAGTGTAGTATGTGCATCCGACAGAGGCAGCCCTGCAGCACCACCTGAGGCATGAATGCCATGTGTTAAGTAATGTAATACCATGTACCATATGCACACCTGAGGACCCGACTAACATCCACCCTCACCAATCATAAACCACAAAACACACAAACCAACCTCATAGGTACCACAAGGGATAGGAACCTAGATGTAATGCTACCCAGTGCCAGAAGTATAAATGCGTGCAGTGTAAACGCACACAGTATAGAGAATGTAGATATCAGTGCTGTAATAGAAATCAGGGTCAAAGCCCACATCAGCACCCTGACACTACCAGGTCACACCTCATACAGTGATGTACATGTGCAAAAACATGGAACGAGCTACAAAGTGAGGGTGACTAGCAATAAATGTCATGGCTAACCACACACCCATGTTGGTACCACAACAAGAAGCAACATGGATTAGCCATGGTCAAATACCAATGGCTAAAACTGACTACTACTATATAACTTGCTGCAGACCACTGTCCTAATAGCAGGAACTGCCCCAGGCCTACTCTGGCAACGTGAGTGTCAAACGAAATATTACCATCAACCCGGGTGCCCAGGTCCCTGATAACCTCTTCTGTGCTTAGAGGATTGCCACCTAGATGGGGACTAGGGGTAACCCTGTTGTTCAAAAAGGGTATGACTATGCATTGTTTAGCGTTTAACGTAAGGCCATGGCTCTGGCACCAGTTATCCGTGTCTATGAGACCCTTCTGAAGGATGTCTGTGTCAGATGGGTTTCCAACTATGGTTCCCAGTTTGCAGTCATCTTCAAACTTTGTCAGCCATAATCCTCCTGTGTTTGCTTGTACTTCTGAAAAGTATATGCCAAACAAAAGTGGGCCCAGGACTGAGCCCTGTAGGACACCACTTGTGACAGTTTTGGAGTGTGACGTGGCATCAGCAACTTTGACCCTGTGTGTTCTGTCACTTAGCCAGTTTGCAACCCATCCTGTGATGTATGGGTTCACATGTAAGCTGGTGATGTTTTCAATGATAACCGAGTGGGGTATTGTGTCGAAAGCCTTTGCCAGGTCAAGGTAGGCTGTGTGGACTGCCTTGCCCTCGTCAATGGCCTTGGTGACTGTCTTGAAAAAGTCAACCAAGTGTAAAAGGCATGACCTGCCCTTGACAAAGCCAAACTGGGTTGGATCCAATGTCTGCAAGTCCCCTATGTCTTCATTTATGATTCCCATTATGATCCTCTCCATAGCTTAGCAGACCAGGCTTGTCAAGCTGATGGGATGGTAGTTTCCGGGGTTGGTGGAGGCACCTCCTTTGTGAAGTGGGTCCACCATTGCTGTATGCCACTCCTTGGGCACATATACTGAGGTGAGGCTAAGATTAAACAGCTTCCCTAACTGCAGGTTTAATTCCTCATTGAGTACATGGAGCACACAACCGGGGACACCATCTGGTCCCATGGATAAATTGTTTTTCGCCTTGGATAGAGCAGTTCTCACCCCAGCATTTGAGATGTTTGGGGGGCTACAATCCTCTGGTATAGATATCCCTCCAGTTGGGGGGGAGAAATCTGCACTGAACCTGTCAGCCAGTATGTTGGCAATGTCTGTAGGTTCAGTGATATTCACATCATTTCGAACTAATTCTGAGCATATCTGGGAGTTCCCTCCCAGGTGTCAAACATAGGTAAAAAAGGCCTCATGATTGTCCCTTGAGTCCTGAGCGGGTTTACTCTCAAAATTTGCCTTGGATGATTTTATGGGGGAACTCAGTGTTTTACTCATAATGAGCAGGGGTGTCTTCCCTTCTACGGATTTCAGTCTATCTTGTAGTAGCTCCTTCCTTTTGTTGTAGAGCTTGTTTATGGCTGGGGTCCACCAGACTGGATGCTTGCCTGTGGTACAAAAAGTCTTTGTTTTGTTTGGGATTGCCTGATCCATGCAGTCCTGGAGGTGCTGGTAGAAGGCATTTGTAAGTGATACAGCGGCTTGGGTAATGGTGTCCGCTGGCTTGGGGGCCTTGAAAGAGACCACACCAGTCTTTAGAAGTGTGAAGTCGGCTTTTGAGAAGGTCTTCACTGTTGTCTTTCCTATCTGGGGTGGGGGAAGGATGTGGACTCCCACTGAGATTAGTTCATGATCTGATCTCACCAATGATGGGTATACTTCTGGTGTTGAACATTGTGACCCCATGTTCGTGATGATGGGTTCTAGTATGTTGTCTCCTCTTGTGGGGATGGTGACTAGTTGTTCCATGGCATTTGAGTGTATGAACTCTAGGAACCTTTGGGTTAGAGTGTTGGGGCTTGAGTAGTGATCCCAGTTTATATTTGGATAGTTGGAATCACCCAGTATGATGGTGTTTGGAGATACATTTATCCCCTCCAGTGTTTTCAGGACAGCTGTGTGAGATACCTGAGTTTGATAGGGTGGCATGTAACATGCTACAAACTGCAGAGCAGTCTTGCCTACGGTTACTTGCACCTGGATGGTCTCCGATGCATCGTGTGTTGCCACCAATCTTGAGGTGAGGGTGTCCTTGATGAATATGGACACCCACCCTCCTTTCTTGGTGTTGTCCGGATTTCGGGGCCGGAATGCATGATATGAGGTAACACCCGATAGTGCCGGGGTGCTGTCAGAAGCCGTGAACCAGGTTTCAGTCACAGCACAGACATCAATGTTCTCTATACTGAGAAGGGCATTGAGTGTGTGCAGCTTGAGGTTGAGACTTCTGGCATTGAGCAGCATTACCCGTAGTGTTTTTCCTTTTCTGTGTTCTAGGGTGGTAGGTGTAGAATCTGATTCTTGCATAAAAAAGGCACAATGGGGGTGGCAAGAGCCTCAGCCAAAATCTGGAAGCCCAGGGGTGTCAGGTGCAAGCCGTCCCTTGCAAATCAGCGTGGCCTGTCCAGCATGTCATCCCAGGCAGACAGACAGTGGACCCCCTTTGAATGACACCATAGTTTAAGCCAATTATTACAGCTGATCATATTGTCTCTGTTTATGTGGCATCATACTTGGTGAAGGTAGGATACTGCTTAAGGTCAGGGTCATACCTGCTGGCCTACATAATCAGAGAGATCCTCTATGTCTCTTTTCATGTAGTCCAGAGAGGTACATCTCATGTCGTTCACACCAGCATGGATAATGACTGAGTCAGACTTATACTTGCAGTGGAGTGACCTGAGTGCTTGCATTATGTGGTAGATTCCAGTGCCCGATAGCTTACTGTGACCTCCTCCGTACTCGATCTGGTGAGCGGGACGTCAGTGTGTCTGACTATGGAGTCACCTATGACAAGTGTGTCTGGCATTGTGTTTGGCCTTAAGGGCTGTGACTGTTTGGCACACTGACTCTGTGGTCTATGTGTTGCATGTGCTGTGCCCTGTGGAGGCAGTTGTGTGGGTGTCTGCTGTGGTGGCCTCTGCTGTTTTGGTAGAATTCTGATCAGAGCCTCCGAGTATGTCTTTGTGTGTCTGTGTGTATGATTTTAAGTTGTGATAGTGCTATGTGAGACTGGGTTTGTGGTGTGTGTGGTTACCTTCACCTTCTCTCTGGTCTTGCTAGTCCTATGTTGAGAGAGCTCAGCCTCCACTTTGGCTATATAGTTGCATCTCTCGCATGTATTTGTTTTATGGGAGAAGGAGAGGGTTGTCAGTGTACATGAGGCAATTGTAACATTGCCTCAATATTCCCAGGTTCACCAGCTGAGCAGGAGAGGACACTAGCAACTGATCCCTAGACATGCTAGAAGGAATAGACAAAACAATGTTGGAATACAGGGAGATATCAAGCCCCCCAAACCACATTATAGTGCTTGACTGACAATACCCACACATACACCATAGTTTCATAGTTTACTACTAGGCTATCTGCCCTAGTGCATGTATAAGCCTAGCCATAGTGATGTGGCTATTGCCACCCCTTATAGTGGTAATACGTGTACAGAATAGATTCCGAATATTGTGCCTCTGACTTAGTAGTGACACATTATGACCCCCTTACGTAATTGAATAATGTGACTGTGCCTCTGTCTAGTCTGTGCCTCTGTCTCACATGCAGTTGTCCAGATGTCTCTTGAAGAGAGTCATTGAGGGACTCTGTCTAACATGAACTGGGATACTCTGCTAGAGTGTGAGATGCCTCTGAGTTATGACTCTGTCCCTCCAGCATGTCCTATACATGTATGTGCTGAGGTTCAAATCTTTAGCTCTCATGGTTCTGGTGGATTTGGATTGCTTGCAGTGGAGCATGTCCACCAAATCCTGATTGGACATGGTCTTGTATGTCAGGCATAGGTCACCTGTAAGTATGCGGTATGACACTGAATAAAGCTGGATTTCCTTTATTCTGGAAGCATATGACATGTGTTGTAGACCCCTGATCTTCATGGTAAGGTACTTTTGGGGTCTCTCCAGCTGTTGCAAGTGCTGGGTGAGGTACATACCAAATGGGCCTTTGTATTCAATCATGGGCCTGATAAGGGAGAAGTATAGTAGTGCAATGACCTCCTTTGATCTGGATGGAAAACCCTCCATGATAAGGTGGGCAAGATAGAAAGTCTTTATAACCACTTTGGCAACATGGGTGTCAAATGAGATGTCACTATCTACACGTGTCCCCAGGTGTCTGATTTGATGTCCTTCAAGGATGCATCTGCAGTCATAACATATGGGTTGTCCTGCCTCAGGCAGCCCTTCGGTCGGCCGGATTCCAAAGTCTGGGTCTGGCCTCGGCTGATGTCGCACTTCACCCAACGTCATAGCTCCTGGGATATAAAGGCATCAGCCGACGCCATTTTCCCCAGTCTTTCTTGCCGCGCGGTGCCCGATGCAGAAGCTGTTCGCAAGTGCCGGTCGGTCAGATCCAGAGATTTCAACTACCGAAGACTTCTAAAAAAGCTAAGTACCCCGTTGGGGACTCTTTCTTGCCTCAGCCGATGTCAAGTAAATAATTGTTTAACTTGTGGGAAACAAATACCTCATAAGGGTTTCCACTCTTACTGCCTTCCTTGCTTAGGCCCAGACCACGACGTATCAGCTTGTTTAGCCTGTGCTTCCTTCAACCGACGGACACTTAAGAGACGTCGGTCAGAGTTTGCAGAAGAGTTTTTTGGCTCCGCTTTTGCATATAAAATGCCGTCGGGGACTCCGACTACACATTTAGCTAAAAAACGCAAGGAAAAGGACCGACACTCGCGGCCCGCGGTTTCGGCTGAAACCACGGTTAGGCCTACATGAGTGTCTCGTTTCGCTGAAACCGAGACCTCGGTTCTCCCTTCGGCCGAAAGCATGCCTCCGACAACCAAGGCCACACAGGCCATGGCTGAGTCGGCTACAGAAATTCCTACTGAAGAAGCAGGCACACAAGATTTGTCCGACACTATTCCATTGGACATCTCTACTCCTGCACGTGGGGCAGCTAGACCCCCTGCTTTTATGTCTATCAAGGCCTTTTCCAGGGCTAAAGCAGCTAAACTTTCCAAGGCCTTACCTACAAAAGCTCCCTCTCACAGGCCTATCTCAAGTTCTCAGATTCTCAGCCTTGCTGAGGACCTTATTTCTCTGATCAGGGGATCCCAACCTCACCCAGACAGGGCCTCACAACCCCCTCCGGAAAAGAGGCCTAGGACTGAACCCCCTGAATCTCTCTCCTCTGACTATTCCTCGGATGGATCAGATTTATCTGACCATCAGGAAGGCCCATACTCACCTTATGAGGATTCTGATGCAGAAGACTCCATTCCTTCTGCCTCCCCTCCAGAAGAATTTTCATTTGGGGAAACCCTACACTCAATGAGGGAACACTTCCAATGGCAGGGTCAGGATTTTTCTGATTCTAGGAAAAGGCTAAGGACTTTTTTACACTTACCACAGCATAGGCCTTTAGCCATACCACCTGTACTATCAGTTGTTGATGATGCATACAATGATGCCAGTACTGCCCCTGATTCTCTTTCCCCGGCCCCTGCCAAACCTGACATATACTACAGGGTCCCGGATTCTCACTTCCACTTGTATAAGGCCCATGCTGCAGACCCAGAAACCATTTCTCAGGGCCCTAAAGGTGTTGCAGCTGCCTCTGCCAAAAAAACCCTACCCTCTGAAAGATAATCTAGAGCATTAGAGAGATGGGGTAAAAAGGTTTATACATCTGCTACTCTTTCTGCCAGGGCTTTAAACTGTCAATTTCACATGATACAGTACCAGGAATTTTTGTTAGATCAGCTGAATAAAAAGCTGGCCTCTCCTGAACCTTTAGACCGTAAGTCCCTTCAGGATTTGGTACACAACTCTCAGCAGGTCAGTAATCATTTCTTGAAATGTGGCTATGATGCACTGGAGGCTTCATTTAGATCAGCTATGACTGGAGCAGTGATTCAAGGCATGCCTGGCTAAAGAACAATCCTTGCCAGACCATGTTAAGTCTAAACTCCTAGATGCCCCTATGGAGAAACAAAGTTTATTTGGTTCCCTGCACAGGAGGTTCTAAAGAAAGTGGAAGAAAAAGCAAAATCTGTCCAAACAGTCAAGGATTTTCTGCAGGTCCAACCTCCGAGGTTCAGCAGAAATTGGCCTTCAAAGAATTGGTCCTTTCCAGACACCTCTAGAGCACAGAGAGGCAGAAATAGACACCCAAGAGGCAGAGGTCAATCAAGGGGTGCCTACAGGGGTCGTCAGTGGCAACCTGCCAACCAGAGAAGTGCCGCCACAGCTGCGACTGCAACCACTTCCACAGGACAGACACAATGACTTGGCTCTGATTCCGCCTACCAGGGAACAACTGGAAGCACCCTCGGGTGGAAAGCTAGCTTTATTTTCAAAAAACTGGCATTGCATTACAGGAGACAAATGGACTTTGCAAACAATAGACAAGGGCTACAGGTTTCACTTCCACACTCTACCAAAAAAGAGAGGAATGCCAAACCTTCCACCAAGCCAGAAATCAGAGGCTCTAAAACAAATCATCAGCTTACTAAGGATGAGAGCAATACAAAAGGTACCATCTATGGAACAAGGCCAAGGATTTTACTCCAGACTATTCCTTGTACCAAGAAAAGAAAATCAATGGAGGCCTATTCTCGACTTGTCCGCACTGAACACATATCTCATTGTTCCAAAATTCAAAATGCTGACCCTACAGCAACTTCTTCCCATGTTGGGCAAGGAGTCTTGGCTGGTGACTCTAGATCTCAAGGAAGCATACCTGCACGTCCCTATACGACCAGATTGCAGAAGACACCTCAGATTTCTTGCAGGATCAGAGCATTATCAATTCTCAGCATTGCCCTTTGACTTGTCTACTGTGCCCAGAGTATTCACGAAATGCCTGGCATCAGTAATTGCTCATTGCAGGCTTCAGGGAATTCAAATCTACCCATACCTGGACGACTGCCGAATACAAGCGGACAACAAGACAAAAATAATAAAGGATTTGGCCTATGTCATACAACTGCTGCAAGCCTTGGGATACACAGTCAACATACAAAATTCAAGACTAGTGCCATCCCAAAGGATAACATTTTTGGGTGCAGAACTGGACACAATAACTCAGATGGCTTTTCTCACAGAGGAAAAACAAAAGCAACTACCAGTCTATTTCATGGCATTAACAAGACAAACTCAGCTTACTGCAAGGAAAGTCCTGCAGGCCCTGGGTTACATGGCATCCTGCATAATCTTGATCCCACATGCCAGGCTGCATATGAGAAAATTACAATGGTACCTAAGGAATGTATGGTCTCAACACAAACACAGTCTAGAAGCCCTGATACCAATCATTCCATGCCTGAAAAAAGAATTCCTGTGGTGGGCTCAGGCCTGCCAGATAAACAGAGGATTGCCTTTCCACAAACCACATCCAAGGCAGACCATCACCACGGACACCTCAGACCTAGGCTGGGGGGCACACATGGAAGACAAGTGTATCCAAGGCCTATGGTCCCAAGACCAGCTGAATCTACACATAAATCTAAAGGAGATGCTGGCAGTGAAGCATGCAATCGAGGCATTCAGTTCATTCCTCCAGCAAGGACACCTGCTGATAAGGACGGACAATACCACAGTCATGTGGTACATCAACAAACAGGGAGGCACACATTCATACCCTCTATGCTGGATGGCAATGGACCTGTGGAACTTAGGCCTGAATCTCAACATCCAACTGCAGGCCAGATTTGTACCAGGAAAAGAGAATTCACTAGCAGACAGCTTAAGCAGAACTACCACGGATGCTCACGAATGGATGCTGCATCCAGACATCTTCAAAACCATAACAAAGAAATGGGGAATGCCAGAGATAGACCTGTTCGCCTCCCCACTCAACCACCAACTGAAGAAATTCTGCTCAAGAGTGTACCACCCACAAGCCTGGAGGGTGGACTCCCTTTCTTTCAGCTGGAAGGCCCTGACAGTATATGCCTTTCCACCTCTCCCATTGATGTACAAAGTTCTACTGAAGATCAGAGAGGAACAGCCAAAGGTAATTCTGATAGCTCCAGACTGGCCAAGGCAACATTGGTACCCGCTACTGAGAAGCATGTCTCGGACAAACTCATGGCCTCTACCTCTATGTCCTTTACTTCTAACGCAGAACAACTACAAGACCCTGCATCCAAACTTAAAAACGCTGCAGCTAACTGCTTGGAAAATTGCATAAAACAAAACCAACCTGTTTTATCTCAGAGGGTTAAGGACATTATCCTGGAGGCTCACAGACCCTCCACAAGGGAAACATATTCAGCCAAATGGAAGAGATTCCTCATTTGGAGTGCAGCAAAGGGAACAAATGTCACACTGGCAAACCTAGCACACATCCTAGAATACTTAGCAGAACTGTTCCACAATGGCCTGTCCTATTCTTCCATTAAGATTCATGCATCAGCAATTTCAGCAGAGTACAACATGGATCCTCCTGTCTTCTCTCATCCTCTCCTCAGACAATTTTTGAGAGGGATCAAAAATGTAAAACCTCCAAGGAAACCACCTCTGCCTGCATGGGATCTCAATTTTGTGCTAGAAAAATTAACACTTCCCCCCTTTGAACCAGTAGCAACAGCAGACTTACAGTTCTTATCTTGGAAAACTGCCTTCCTGCTGGCAATCACTTTAGCAAGAAGGGTATCCGAGTTACAGGCATTAATGGCAGTGCAGCCTTTCCTCATTTTTCACCGGGATAGAGTGTCTCTGAGAACTAATCCTACTTTTATGCCAAAGGTGGTATCCAGGGTATCCTTGAACCAAGCTATTCATTTACCTACATTCTTCCCCAACCCACAGAACAGGGAGGAAAAACTACTACACACCTTGGATGTACACAGACAACTGCGCTACTATCTGGACAGAACTAAGGCCAGCAGAAAAACTGACCAGCTTCTGGTAGCATATGCAACAGGAGTGCAAGGAAAAGCAATTTCAAAACAGACAATCTCAAAATGGATAGGAAATTGCATTTGATTCTGCTACTCATTTCATGGAAAGACAACTCCTGAAAATATCAAGCCTCACTCCACAAGAGCTGCAGCCACCACTACAGCTTTCCTACAAGGAGTGGCTACCAAAGACATTTTAGAAGCTGCTACTTGGAGCTCCGTGCATACATTTGCCAAGCATTACAATCTTCCTTTATACTCCAGATCCCGAGCAGGTTTTGTAACTGCTGTTTTACAAGGGATCTTAACTACACCATCATTATCTTAGTGCCTCCTCCCCCAGTTTGGCTATGGTATTCTACCCATATGTTATGACTGCAGATGCATCCTTGAAGGACATAGTACAGTTTTGTACCTACCATAAATGTAGATGTCCAATAGGTATGCATCTGCAGTCAGGATTACCCACCCTCCTTCCCCTCTGTGGTATTCCTAGGGTACTTACCCCTCTCTTAGCTAGCTGGGGGAATCTATTATGGTGTATTTGTTTGTATGTATATATGTATATATACTATTTGATTTCTACTGTTTGGAATTTTCTACTTTTATACAAATTTAGCCTTCCTAGAGGGCACCTGGCATCTGGGGCAAGAAACACTGAGGAAAATGGCGTCGGCTGATGCCTTTATACCCCAGGAGCTATGACTTTGGGTGAAGTGCGACATCAGCCGAGGCCAGACCCAGACTTTGGAATCCGGCCGACCGAAGGGCTGCCTGAGGCAGGACAACCCATATGTTATGACTGCAGATGCATACCTATCGGACATCTACATTTATGGTAGGTACAAAACTGTACTTTTTCTGTGCTCAGTGGGTTGCTGTCTATGTATTGATCTGTGGGTACTTTGTTCCTCCCAAAGGGGATGACTACACATCAGTTGCATTCAGTTTCAGGCCATGAGTCTGGCACCAGCTATCCGTCTTTGTGACGGCATTCTGTAGGATGTGTGTGCTGGCTGATGTATTCACTATGGTGCCTAGGTTGCAGTCATCTGCAAACTTTGTCAGCCACAACCCTCCTATGTTTGCTTTCACATCTGAAAAGTAAATACCAATTAAGAGGGGTCCCAGGACGCATCCTTGTGGGACACCACCTGTGACTGGCTTTGAATCTAACAAGGCACCTGCAATGTTGACTTAATGGGTTCTGTTTCTTAGCCATTTTGCAACCTATCCTGTGACATATGGTGTTATATTTCAGCTGTTGAGCTTGTCTATGATGCCTGAGTGGGGTATTGTGTCACATGCCTTAGCCAAGTGCAGGTAGGCTGTGTGGACTGCGTAGCCCTCATCACTGGCCCTACTGACAGTTTCATAGTAGTCAACTAGGTGCAAAAGGCAGGATCTGCCCTGTACAAAGCTGAACTGGGTGGGATCAAGGGTCTGTAGGTCAGCAATGTCTCTGTGTAAGAGCTCCATAATGACTCTTCCCATAGCTTTGCAGACAAGGCTGGTTAAGCTTGTGTGGTGGTAGTTGCCATGGTCTGTGGAGGCATCTTCTTTGTGGAGTGGGACCACTGTTGCCGTACGCCAGTGTTCAAGTACATATCCTGTAGCAAGGCTAAGGTTAAATAGCATATTTATATACGGGTCCAGCTCCTTCTGGAGTTCACATAGCATGCAACCGGGGATACCATCAGGTCCCATTGATGCTGTGTACTTGTCTTTGCTGAGTGCGGCTCTCACATGGACATCCAAGATGACAGTGAGGTTACATACAGCTGTGATAACTATCTTCTTTTGGGGGTGAGGGAGGGGGTAAATTGCACTGAAGCTGTCTGCCGGAATGTTGCCAATATCTGTCAGGTCACTGGAATATATGTTGTTGTGTACCAACTCTGAGCATATCTGAGGGTTCCCAACCAGGTGTCTGACATAACTGAAGAAAGCAGTGTGGTTACCTTCATTGTCTTTGGTGATTTATGTCCCCAAGTTGACCTTGCATGTCTTTATGAGATAATGTAGCTTTCTACTAGTGCTGATCACATCTGTCTTCCCTCTTGGATATGTAGCTCTGTCTTGCATTAGTATCCCTCATCTGTTATACAGTTTGTTTATGGCTGGGGTCCACCAGACAGGCCACTTTCCCTTTGTGGAGAGGGTCTTGTTTTTATTTGTGATTGCATGGTCCATGCTTTCTGACATCTAGGTAAGGGGAAGTCATTGTGGTTCTGCAGTTATCTTTCATCAGCATTAGAAATGACCACAACAGCCCCTGTGGGGTGTACCTCAGCAGACACATCCAGCAACTGTAAAGTCCACAACAGTACCTCACCAGGAGTATGAAAGAGCTGGAACACATGTAATGTGTCGCCTGATTAAACAGAGTGCAGCTCCACACACTGCCATGCTGTCCACCCAGACGCAAGCTGTGCCTGATGTAGAAAGCCATGTCCAAGCTGGAATCAATGCACATGCTGCACCTTGTACAATCTGAATGGCAGGGAGCTATGCACATGAGGGACCTGAACCCCAGCACTGACATACATAGGACAAGCTGTACTGCATTATCCATAACACAGAAGCCACCCCCACGCATGAGTAAACTACCAGTACAGGTTATCCATAGAGTCACTTGTTGATACCCCTCAACAGGGATCCTAATGAGTGGATGGGAGATGGTAGGTTTACCCTGGGTATCCATGTTATGTCACAGGTAGACAGAGGCACAGTATACTAAACAAGACATATGTCATGGCAAACTACACTTACAATGTGTTGATGGACAAACACACTCTCCGACTAGCATTACAAATGGCCTAGGGCACATCGGTAGTGTTTGCCAATGTACACCCATGTTGTGGAATACACTACTGATGTTGGATGAGGCTGTTGTAAGTAGTTCACATCTGAAGATAATGCAACATGGTCAGATAGGTTCATAGGTACATAGGTTTATACTAGGCTATCTTCCCTAAAGCAGGTATAAGCCTAGCCCAGAGTTTGTTGGCGTACACCACCCCTTATATGGAAACAGTACTGTGCCCATTATTTTGTCGTGCCTCTCTCCAGCAGTGACACAGTGACGATCCCCGGGGTAAACCTATGATCTCCCATCCACAGGTCAAGATACCTCTTGAACAGAGCCACAAGGTGCTCTGCCTCACATGGACCGGGATTGTATTCCACAGCATAGGGAGTCTCCGAGTGATAAATCCATCCCTCCAACGTACATCCATGCTAAGGTGTACATCACTTGCACTAGTGGTTCAGGTGGATCTGCCGATTTTGAGGTGGAGCATGTCCATTAATTCCTGTTTGGACATGGCCTTGCATGTCAGGCACATGTCACCTCTAAGCAGATGGTATGTGACTGAATAGAGCGGGAGTGTCTTCAATCTGGCAGCATATGACAGATGTTGGAGTTCCTTTATCCTTTTGGTGGGGGACATTCAGGGTCTCTCCAATTGCTGCAGATGTCTGGTGTGATACATCCAGAATAGGGCATTGTACTCGATCACCGGTCTGATAAGTGAAGAGTACAGAGGAACAATGACCCACTAGATCTGGATGTGAATCCCTCCCTGATCAGGTGGGCAATGTAGAAGGTCTTTCTAGCCACTTTAGCAACGTGAGTGTCAGAAGAACGGCGACTGTCAACCTGTGTCCCCAGGTCCATGATAACCTCCTGTGTGCTTAGAGGATTGCCACCTATATGGTAGCTTGGGGTTACCTTGCTCTTCCCGAAGGGTATGTCTACACATGTTGTGCAATCTGACTTCAGGCCATGGCTCTGGCACCAGCTATCAGTTTCCGTGAGTCCCTTCTGAAGGATATCCGTGTCTGATGCACTGTCCACTATGGCGCCCAGTGTGCAGTCATCTGCAAACTTTGTCAGCCAAAGTCCTCCCAAGTTGGCCTGTACGTCTGAGAAGTACATGACAAACAATAGGGGGCCAAGGACTGAGCCCTGTGTGACACCACTTGTGACCAGCCTGGAGTCTAACATAGTACCAGCAACTCTAACCCTGTGTGTCCCGTCCTTAAGCCAGTTTGCAACCCATCTTGTGACATATGGGTTTACATTTCAGTTGGTAGGGTTTTCTAAAATACCTGAGTGGGGTATTGTGTTGAAAGTGTTTGCAAGGCCAAGGTAGGCTGTATGGACTGCCTTTCCCTCAACAATGGCCTAAGTGACCGTTTTGAAGATGTCAACCAAGTACAAAAGGCATGATCTGCCCTTGACAAAGCCAAACTGGGACGGGTACAATGTCTGCATGTCCCCTATATCTTTGTTTATGAGCTCAATTATGATCCTCTCCATAGCTTTGCAGACTAGACTTGTTAAGCTTATGGGGCAGTAATTACCAGGGTCCGTAGAGGCACCGCCTTTGTGCAGATATGCACAACTGGACCCTAACCAGGCTGTTGTGCACACTATGGAAATGTAAAGCAGTGATAGGACTAAAGCCCAGGATACTGACCACCACAGTGAAAGTACTGAACCACTACACTATACAGTACTACAGTGTTAGGTCAGTATGAACGGATGTTGACAATTGTGTGCAAAGTATCCCATGCAAAACCTGCAGGCACAGTATACTCCCTGTTGTGTTCACACAAAAAGCATTTGGACAGTAACTACACAACATGGCACAGAACACACAACCATAAACTGGAGGTATTTGTTGAAGGTCACAACCATCCACAAATGTGATGGGCTGCAGAGTTCAACATATGGAAAGCCCACACTGGGCATGCTCACACACTTAGATAAATGAGACATCTTTCACACAACATGCCATGGGAAGGCTGAACTGGGCATGCTCACACACTTAGTCCAAATGTTACTCCTAGCAACAGTGAAAACACACCAGAGGATGCTCAATCCCCTTTCTAGACACTGATCATGTCAGCACCCTATAAGTATATCAGGAGAAAAGGAATCTCCCAGTAATGCGAATAGCGCGCTCTGCTAATGCGTCCGTCTCTAGTGTCATAACATAGTTAGGTAGGGGTTTGAATCCAGCAAGTGGCAAGTGCGTGTGAAGGGGGGTAAGTGTGTGTGTGTGTACATGTGTATGAAAGGAACATTCCTTTTGGCAACTGGGAAAACACACCACAGGATGCTCATTCCACTTTCTAAACTCTGATGATGTCAGCACCCTATAAGTATATCAGGGGAAAGAAAATCTCCCAGTAATGCGAATAGCGCGCTCTGCTAATGCGTCCGTCTCTAGTGTCATAACGTAGTTAGGTAGGGGTTTGAATCCAGCAAGTGGCAAGTGTGTGTGTACGTGTGTATGAAAGGAACATCCCTTTTGGCAACTGGGAAAACACACCACAGGATGCTCATTCCACTTTCTAAACTCTGATGATGTCAGCACCCTATAAGTATATCAGGGGAAAGGAAATCTCCCAGTAATGCGAATAGCGTGCTCTGCTAATGCGTCCGTCTCTAGTGTCATAACATAGTTAGGTAGGGGTTTGAATCCAGCAAGTGGCAAGTGTGTGTGAAGGGGGGTAAGTGTGTGTGTATGAAAGGAACATCCCTTTTGGCAACTGGGAAAACACACCACAGGATGCTCATTCCACTTTCTAAACTCTGATGATGTCAGCACCCTATAAGTATATCAGGGGAAAGGAAATCTCCCAGTAATGCGAATAGCACTCTGCTAATGCGTCCGTCTCTAGTGTCATAACATAGTTAGGTAGGGGTTAGAATCCAGCAAGTGTGTGTGAAGGGGGGTAAGTGTGTGTGTACGTGTGTATGAAAGGAACATCCCTTTTGGCAACTGGGAAAACACACCACAGGATGCTCATTCCACTTTCTAAACTCTGATGATGTCAGCACCCTATAAGTATATCAGGGGAAAGGAAATCTCCCAGTAATGTGAATAGCGCACTCTGCTAATGCGTCCGTCTCTAGTGTCATAACATAGTTAGGTAGGGGTTTGAATCCATTAAGTGGCAAGTGTGTGTGAAGAGGGGTAAGTACGTGTGTATGAAAGGAACATCCCTTTTGGCAACTGGGAAAACACACCACAGGATGCTCATTCCACTTTCTAAACTCTGATGATGTCAGCACCCTATAAGTATATTAGGGGAAAGGAAATCTCCCAGTAATGCGAATAGCGCGCTCTGCTAATGCGTCCGTCTCTAGTGTCATAGCATAGGTAGGGGTTTGAATCCAGCAAGTGTGTGTGAAGGGGGGGTAAGTGTGTATGACTGAAATATCCCTTTTGGCAACTGGGAAAACACACTACAGGATGCACATACCCCTTTCTAAACGATATCACAATTATTTATGGCTTTTGATTACAGACATGCCACGTGTGTTTTGCCCACACAGAATGCCCATGTGTGCAGGTTGTCCCTCACAATAATGCATGACATTGATTAAACCAGTTATGGCAATGCACACATGATGTATGTGTGTGCCAAATACACATATGTACCTGTGACCTTCAATAGTTACCATGTGTGATGCCTGCCACATGTGAATACATGGTATTTGCACAGGGTAACATTATGACTGTGGTCTTCTGTGCAGGTGCTGCATGTGGGATGTGTATATACAGTGTGAGATGTAGATGCTATCAGCCTAGTAGTGAGGGATACACACCTGGTCTGTGGGCATATAGTCTACCTGTTGTTGATGAACAGGTGCTGCATGTTTTCACCTGTTGTGGGAGTGGTAAGACATTATTCCATAGCAATGCAGTGACCGCATGCTAAGAACCATTCAGCTAGGGTGTTGTAGCTACAGTAATTCATTAGCATTCAGTAATATGTCAGAATCCCTGGTGAGGGTCTGATGCCAACCAAGGTCAGGGTTCTACCAGCCTGTGTCACTTGCTCAGTGATCCCTTCCATGTTCCCTATCATGTATCCCAGTGAGGGACATCCCACATCAGCTGTGGTGGCATGGACAATGACTGAGTCATATGTGTCCATGCATCTGACTGACCTGTATGCTTGTGTTATGTGATGGACCACAGTGCCCCATGAGCATATCACTGTGACCTACTCCTTGTCCAGCCTGGTGAGCATGTCCTCACTGTACTGGACAATAAAAGTACCTAACACAACTGCAGCAGTAGTGTTGTATAGCTGTACAGACTGTGCTTGTTTGGCACACAGGATTTGTGTGCTATGTGTTATGCGTGCTGTGTGCAGGCCTAACGTATGCCTGTGTGCCAGCTGCAGAGATGTCTGCCAGTCATGCAGGATGCTATCCTTAGGCTCCACAAATGGCCCGGTGTGTTTCCATGCTTGTATTGCTGTCAGTGTAGGTCCACATCAGATCGGTATTGCTGTCACTGTAGTATTTCATGCCACCCGACAGGTTATGTCAGTACTGGGTTCAGAGTGCTTAGTCCACAGTTTGGCCATGTGTTTCCATCACATACATGTGTTGTACATCCATGGGTAGGGGATAGGGTTGACTGTGTACATGTGGCAGCTGTGACATTACTACATGACACACATATTCCACAACTGTACCATAGAGGTGACTGACAACTGACCTTTGCACATGCTACCATAGTATTGAGATTGCATTGGTGATTAACAGCACATAGGGCCAATGGTGAACAAGATACATAGGTCCATAGGTTCATACAGGGATGTCTGCCCAGGGCATGTATCCACCTAGCCAGAATGTGTGTGGCTTTCAACATGCATTGTAAATCTGTCTTGCTATGCCCTTTTCCAAGGTTAGTATACTGTGCCTCTGTCTCACAGTGACACATAAGTGATACCCAGGGTAACCCTACAATGTCACATCCAGTCATTAATATCACTCTTGAAGATAGTCACTGAGTCACTCTTCCTAACCTCTATTGGGATAATATTCCAGAATGAAGGGAGCCTCTGAGTTATGAATGTGCCCCTCCAGCATGTCCTATGTATATCACTCCTGAGGTTCAAGTCTTTCCAGCGTGTATCCTGATGGGATCTGGATATTCTGAGGTGCAGCATGGCCATTAAGTGAGGGTTTGACATGGCTTTATATGTCAGGCACAGATTGCCTATGAAGAGGCAGTATGCCACTGAGTAGAGCTGCTGTTTCTTTAACCAGTCAGTATGTGGCATCTGTTTGAGCCCTTTGATCCTCTTGTCGAGGTATGTATGTGGTCTTTCCAGTTGCTGCAGGTGTCTGGTAAGGTGCATGCTGACAGGTTCATCATAGTCAATTATGGGCATGATGAGGGATGAGTAAAGTGGCACAATGTCCTCCCCTGATCTACATGTGGATCCCATCATGATGATGTGGCCCATATAAAATGTTTTCCTAACTACTTTGTCCATGTTGTTGTCAAATGGCAGAATGCTATCAACCTGTGTACCCCAAGGTCCATAATTCCTTCGTCTGCACTTAATGGATTAACACATACGTGGTACTTTGTGGTCACTTTGTGTTTGACAAAGGGGATGACTATATGCTTTTTGTCATTCACCTTGAGGCCATGGCTGTGGCACAAGTCGTGTGTTTGCAAGAGGCCCTTTTGGAGGATGTGTGTGTTAGCTGGAGAGTTGATAATGGTGTCCGGTTTGCAGTCATCTGTGACTTGCTCAGCCACAGTACTTCCATGTTGGCCTGTACCTATGGTAAATATATAATGAACATGACAGCTCCCAGGGCTGAGCCTTGTGGGACACCACTTGTACCTGGTTGGAGGCTGACATGGCTCCAGCAATTCTAACCATGTGTGTTCTGCCCTTGAGCCACTGTGCAATATCCATAGTGACATAGGGGTTAATATGTACACTGGTGAGCTTCCCTAGAATGCACAAGTGGGGTATTGTATCAAAGGCTTATGCAAGGTCCAGGTAGGCTGTGTAGACCTCCTTCCCCTTGACAGTGGCCTTGGTGACTGTTGCAAAGAAATCAAACAGGTTTGAGAGGCAGGATCTGCCATTAACAAAGCAAAACTGTGTATGGTGACATGTCTGTAGGTCCCCAATATCTATATATGTGAGGTTCATGATGATCCTTGCCATAGCTTTGCAGACCAAGCTAGTCAGACATATGGGGCGAATAGTGTCCAGGATCCGTTAAGGCACCACCTGAATGTAGAGGGACCACTGTTGCTGTACGCCACTCTTTGGCCACATATCGTGTAGTAAGGCTGGGATTGAACAGTAGTGTTATGTCCGGGTGTAGCTCTTCTTGTGGTTCTTGTAGGACACAGCCTGGGACACTTTCTGGTCCCATTGATGCAGTGTTTATTGCTTTGGGAAGGGCATCTCTTACCTGAGCATCTGTGATGTCAGGGGGGGCAGCACTCTGCTGCGAGACATATCTGCCCTTTTGGTGTGGTGGGGGGGGAGAAGGCAGCAGTGAACCTGTCCACTAGGATGATGGCAATGTCTGTGTGTTTTGTATTTCGTGTGACATCTTGGATTACCTCTGAGCATATCTGGGTAGTACCACCCAGGTTCCTAACATAACTACAGAAAGCCTTGTGATTATCCTCAGTGGCTTGTGGAATCTTCTCTCAAAGATGGCCTTAGACAATCGTATGGGTGCCTGTAGTTGTCTTCCAATACTCATCAGTGATGCCTTCACATTTTGGGAGTTTGTTGTATCATGTAGTGGCTTCATCCTTTTATTGTATAGTCTGTTTATGGCTGGTGTCCGGCACACAGGACGTCTGCCTTTGGAGGATTGGGTCATGCTTTCATATGTGGTGTCATGATCCATGCATTCCTGAATGTGTCCATAGAATGCCTTTATACAGGTATCTGCAGTCTGGTCCATATTTTCAACAGGCCTGGGCCCTTTGAAGGTTTCCACATCATTTATGAGGGGTGTGAACATGCTTGACATGAGCTGTTGACTGACGTCCCACCCTCCAGACTGAGCAAGGGGTGAGGATTTAGCTACCCTGTGCGGGTGATATGATGTGCCACATAACACACACACAGGGTCACTCCACAGCAAGTACAACTGTGAGGCAGTCATTGTCCATGCTAGTGCAAACAACCTGAGACGTACCTCCCTGGACCACATGGAAAGAGACACAGAGGAGCTCTTACAGCACCCTCTCAAACTCAGGACTCCCACACAGCCTTCATGCTCACACAGGAGAGTATAGATTTCTCTGCAAACACCATCATACTGGGTGACGTCAGCTACCCAAACATAGACTGTGAACATTACACAAGCCACAATACCCAAGCTCTAGGGTTCCCATAGATCAGACATTCTTTAGCTATGGAACAGGTAATCAACCTTCCCACAAGAGGGGCAGATATACTAGACCTGATCATCACAAACATGAGTACAAGATGCTCACCACTGGAAGTATATCCCTAATTGTTGCAATCAAACCATATACTAATCACACTGGAGTACTGGATCCCCCACATATGCAAACCTTGAACACATCGCTGTGTGTGTGTGGGAAATGCCCCTATTAGCAACTGTGACAGTACAGTACAGGATGCAGACCCCCCTTTTGAAACACTGATGATGTCAGGACTCTATAACTATATTACCTGAATTAAAGTCCTCCAGTAATTCGTATAGCGCACTCTGCTAATGCGTCTTTCTCCAGTGTCATAACATAGTTAGGTAGGGGTTTGAATCCTGCAATGGGAATGTATGTGTGTTAGTATGAGTGGGGTTTATGTGTGTGTGCCTTTTGCCAACTGGGAGAACACACTACAGGGTGCACATCCCTCCTCCTACACACAGATGATGTCAGCACCCTCTAAGTACAGCATTAGAAAGGATTTCTCCTACTAATGCAAATAGCACACTCTGCTAATGTGTCTGCTTCTACTGTCATAACACAGTTAGGTATGGGTTTGAATCTTGCAAATGGAAAGTATGTGTTTTACTGTGGGTGTGGTTAGTGTGTGTGCACAATGATGGGGGTGGGATGTGGCTTTTGCCAAATGGGGCTATGCACTGCAGGGTGCACATTACCCTTAACAAGCTGTGATGTTGACAGCACCCTATACAAACAAAACTACAAAAGAGAAGGTGGTGGTACCAATAACACATGTAAGGTAACACTTCTTCAAGTAATGTCCACAAAACAAAGTAGGATAAACAAACAATTCTTTTACTCTATACAAACAACATGACAACAGACAACTGCCAGTACTCAGTATAGTGTTACATGCTACTGTAACACGCACATGTACCAGAATATACCTAGATAGTGTTTTGAAGCCTGGATGTGGCAAGTGTGTGGATGTGGGATGTGTCTGTGTGTGCATTTCTGTATGGGAAACATGTTTGATGTGGCAATCAGGGTACCACAGTACCTGATGCACATTACACCTTTGAACTGATGAGCTTGCCTGCACCCATAGTGCCTGTATTAGGCAAGGGTCATAAGGCAAACCCACATCCATTTGTATCACAAAGGATGAGGAAGTAAGAGTGATGCTACTCAACACCAGAAGTCTAGACCTCAGGATACACGCACTCAAAACCCTACTTAGCATTATGGACATCGATATCTGTGCAGTAACATAAACCTGTTTCAGGTTTCCCAGGAGCACACCAGCACTACCAAGTTATAGCTGTTACCATTCTTGTCGGCCCCAACACTTGAACAAAGGAGGGGGAGTATCAATATTCAACGCAGATTCCCACACCTCCACATTGGTGGCAAAGTACCACATAGGTGTTAGGCCATTGAGTACAGATGACATAATTGGGGACCTGGGGAACAAACATGATAGCAGTCTGTCATTTGTCAACCACATGGCCAACGTGGATTGAAAGACATGTTATATAGCCCAGCTAATCATGAGGGATTCACATGTATGGCAGGGGAGGTCATTGTGCCTCTTTACTCATCCATCATCAGGCCTATAATTGCGTACAATGCACCTTTTGGGATGTACCTAACCAGACACCTACAGCAACTGGTACAGGACAACAGTACCTCATCAAGAGGATGAAATGGCTCAAACAGATGTCATATGCTGCCCAGTTAAAGGAAATCCAGCTGGACTCAGTGGCATACTGCCTGTTCAGAGGCAATCTGTGCGTGCCATATACAGCCATGTCCTACCCAGCAGTAATGAACATGCTGCACCTCAGGATACCAGAGTCCCATACAGCCACATGCTCAGGAGACCTGAACCTCAGCACTGACATAAATAGGACATGCTGGAGGAGCATATTCCTAACCAAGAGGCTCCCTTCACTCTGTAATGAACTCACACTACAGGTTAGGCAGAGTCCCTCATTGACTCTCTTCCATAGGAATCTGGATGAGTGGATGGAGATCATAGTTGTACCCCAGGTATCACTTCTATGTCACTGTTAGACAGAGGCACAGTATACTAACATCGGACAAGGGCATAGCAGCATAACTTGTAATTGGGTGGCGAAAGACAAACACATTCTACTAGGCTTATCAATGCCCTAGGGCAAATAGCCTAGTATGAACCTATTAACCTATGTGTACTGCTATAGTACTTCTGCCATATGTTGCGTGTGTGTGTGTTGTGGGGGATGCACAGGTAATGGCCAGATATTTCTGCACAGGCGACACGTCTGGAACACTCTGGGTGTTCATCCCTACATACTGGATGTGTGTTGCCATCCAACCCTGTGATGTGGACACACATTACTCAGTCTGGATATACATATCCCAACAACACCACAAGCACAGTGCACTACCTTGCTATGTATGCATGTAATTACACAGTTATTCACTAGTTATGACTGTGATGCTATCCATGCAGCCCATTGGGCCAGTGGAAGCCACAACACACACTGCTGGCCCCTTTGCATATGTTTACCACAGACATCCCACATACTGCATGTACTGTGCACACACATATCTAACCCAGAACATATGCACACCACTTATTTATCCTGTCCAGTGGACTACAGATACAGGCACATTGTATAACAATAGCAGGAGGCTACTGCAGCACAGGGCAGATTCACATGAAGGCAAGGCATCTGTGGTCATCAGTGTTAAGATGCTTCACATTCACCAAATGCACAGATATTGGCAACATTGTTGCAGACAGTTTAGGTGCAGGTACCCCCCCCCATTCTCCTACACATGCGGTATTAGTTATCACAGATGACTGTAACCTCCCTATCCTCTCACATGTCGAGATGAGGGCCACCCTCAACATTGCAGAACACATAGCATCACTGTTACGAAATGGTATCCCTGGATGTGTGCTACGTTCACCCCTGGAGGACATAGCACCACATGACAGTCTGATATTAATCCCTGGCCATACTACAGGATATGTACCTGAACAGTGCCATGCGAACACAGTGGTCCCACACCAATGAGGAGTAACCTCTACTGACCCTGGTAACTACTGCATCATATGCACAACTGGCCTTGTGTTCTAAGCTATGGAAGTTTTAAGTATGGGCAACATGTACAGCAATATTACATATGTATATATTTCAGGGCCATGTACACACAACCTATCTCATGGACATACCTATAGATAGTGAACTATGATACTTTTGGAGGCGTCACAGTAAACACAGTATTCACCTGCTACTTTGCATTACCTGTGTTTGTGGCAGCTGTTGCTGTGTCAGTGGTGCTGCTTGCTGTTTGCTGCTGATGCTGCTGGTTTTGCTGCTGGCTGTCTGTATATGTTTTTATTTCTCTCTCTCTCTCTCTTTCTCATTAGGTTTGTGCAATGACTGTATTACATGTGTGTAGTGTGGGTACTGAATGCTTTTGTAGGTATCTGCATAGGTCCATGTGATGGCCTCTGCACCAATTGTAAGGCAGCATTGGCTAATTGCATACAGCCAGTTGTGTACTGATTGCATGTCTCACTGTGATTTCAGGACAATGCTATAAAAGGGTATGTGAGATAGGCATTGCCCTTTCAGATTGTAAGGGCATGGACCATGCTGGTATGCTGTTGGAAAATGTTCTGTGAGTGTGAAGGTTAGTACATCTCTCATGCTTCATGCTGTGTTGTGAATTCAGGTTGCTGCATTTCTCCCACCTGTTCCCTGTAGTGAGTGTGTATGCATACTGATGCCTACAACTATATTTCATATGTATTGCTATATATACATATGTGTACATATACATACTTTCATATATGTACATTAGCTGACAATATTGGGTACGAGCTAACAATTTGCAGGGCTGTTTCTGTTAACACTACACTAGTATGGGAATCCAGTAATTGGGACAGTGAAAGTCTGCCTGACATGCTTTGGGTAGTACACATACTATATTGCCTTTATCTTCATTCCTACTATTACATGTTCCACTTATTTAGCACTATATTCCTGTATGAGAGTCATGTCTTGCTGGTGGGTCATACAGACTAGTGTTACAATGGTCTTGTGGTAGGGCCTACTAGTATGCTTGTATTTTGCTTTCAAATTGAGTACAGGGTCTATCAATCAAAGTGCTGGAGGCACCTTTCAGCAGTAAAGGGGTTAGTAGGTCTCACAGGAGTCAGGCTGTGTTGCAGATTCTGGCTGCTGCATTTATCTTCACTGTTTCCTGTAGTGAGTGTGTATGGATACTGACACCTACGACTATATTTCATATGTATTAATATATATTTATATGTATGTATGTGTACATATACATACCTTCATATATGTACATTACCTTACATTATTATGTACAAGCTAACAATTAGCAGGGCTGTTTCTGTTAACACTGAACTAGTGTGGGAATCCAGTAATTCAGCCATTAAAACTCTACCTGAAATGCTTTGGGTAGTACACCTCCTATATTGCCTTTATATTGATCCCTACTATTACATGTTATATTTATTTTAGCACTATGTTCTTGTATGGCAGTCATGGCTTAGTGGTAGGTCATACAGACTAATGTTACCAAGGTCCTGGGTTCAAGACTGGCAGTGGGAATTTATTTTTCTTTCCAGATTTTCAAAATGAGTACAGGACCTGTCAATCAAAGTGCCTTAAAGGCACTTTTAAGCACTTAAAACCAGGTCTGCACTCATTTGCGCACTGGCGGTGAGCTCCGCTAACACACGCGCACACCCGCGCTATTTTCTTTGAAAGAAAAGAAAAAGGGGTGACAGGAAAGTGGTGAAAACGGGGTCACAAAGAGGGTAAGACAGTAGGGAAACAAGCGTGGGATTTGCAGGAAGGATGTGGGTAAGGCCCATAGATGCCCATGTCTTTAGCAGCAACAGCTGTGTATTTCTATGTATTTTGGTGGGACATTTGAAACCTTCCACCCCTGAGATAGGTGTCAGGACAACATTAATATTTGTTGTAAAGCCAATTGTAATTAACAGTTTCAATGTCCAGCGGACATGTGTGCGACATGGACAGCTATGTATGGGGCGTAATTTTTTTGTGGGTACAGAGTGCCCTTTTTTTTTTTTTTCAGGTGAGAGTGGTATGTCAGGTGAAGGAAGTCAGTATAGCTGGGGAGGTAGGCTGGGTAGGTTAACAGACAAGATGCATACAGAGGTGGTGTATGACACAAGTGGGGGGGGTTACACAATTGACGGGGACGGAGGTTGGGATATCCAAGGCGCATGAGCCCACAGATGGCAACAGTGGAACTGATATCCCCACCCATAGGCAGTTGCCACTGTTCCTTCACAGCCCAGGACGGGGCTGTGCTGGGGGCTGTGCAGGCGGGCCAATGGCCATGCCCGTAAGCTATGCCACCCGAGCCTCGAGCTGGCGTAGGGGCCCAAGAACAGAGTCTTGGATCTCCCTTCGCACCACAGACCGGACACCTTGGAGGGTGAGTGGACGTACTCCTCCGGCCATGCTTGCAGAGGGGGGGCGGGCCCCATCCCCTGCAGCGCTTCCACCCGAAGGTGGCACAGGGCCACCGGAGGAGGGTCCAGCCTGGGCACTAGTGCCAGGTGCAGTCGCCAACTGAGGTGGGAGAGGTGGGTCCGCTGGGACCTGCCTTCCCAAGTGTTCTAGGTTTGTGGGTATGTTATGTTAGTTTGGGTTAGTGGCATATTATTCCATTCCAATTAGTTGTAACAGCATGCATTGGTATTCCCATTAAACAAACACCCAGATATTAACACCATTGAACAACTGGCATATCAATATCACATGCATTATTTGAACGGAAATACACAATCAAACAACATGCAGGGTTGATTAATGGCAACAGGCCATCAGGTTTGCAGGTATGAACAGGGCACATGCACAAACAGACATGCATATATTTGTGAACAGGACAAATGTCCATGGTTAATGAAATGTTCACATACCAATATTTAGTGAGTGTTTTAATTTGCAATTATAGGGTGGGGTGGAGAAAGAAAATGATGACACATTCATAAGTTATACATTGATATACATTTGTAATAGGTACACAATTAACTTGAGGCTGATGTTTCAAAATGATTTTTATTTGACTTTCATGCTAGACCTGTTACAGTTACATCACTATCCTAGTTATTTTGAATTTGATCAGATACATCATCCTGCTACACTTCGATGACAGGACAGGGGACAACTATGGCTGTTTAGTTTGTCAGACAATCATTCATTCTATCTGCAAATTGTTTACTGTCATCACCATATACAGATTTTGGCTTAAACATTCAAGATTCAGACACACTGAAATCAGTTTGGGATGTTAATTTGTAATTCCCACATGCATTTAGTTCTGTGGACACACACTCAGGCTTATATATTCGGGGGTTATTACTACTTTATTTATTGATACATGACCCTTTCTGTCACTCTCACACATCCTGCAATTTCACAGTTCAGGTTGGTACTTCTAGGCTTTGTTCACATATTAGACCTGTGGTGATTCAAACACTTTCCAGCAGCCTCACTTCTGTCATGATTCAGCATTTCAACACGGATATATCTCACATGTGATTACCTCAGATTCTGAAGCTGTACTCTTGAGACTACTGCAGGTTATACTATATTTAATTAATGGTGGGACATCTGTATTACAGCACTATTTATTTCTATCAATTATATTTCCAGTTACACTTGCATACTGCTGAACTTGTTGCAGCCATACCTGCAGACTTTCACTTCTTGCTTGCACATTATATTTCTTTTGATCAATACAGTGCAGTGTTCTGATACGTGCTACACTATAATATTTATTTACAAGTCCTATGTGGGGTTACTAACCTGCATGGTGGCGCAGCCGCACCAGCCTGCGGTCATGCGCCCTTCGGTTCGCAGAGCGGACACCTGCAGCTGTAATACAAAACAAGTAATATTGGAATACACATCTCCATGGTATCAGCTAGTTGTATTCCTTACATACATAAGTAAAATGTAACTTACTCAGTAGTGGGGCGTTGGGCGTATCCCAGGCCTCCTGGATCCATTGGGTCAACTGGTCTTGCTTACACCGCTTCAGGTCCGCATGGTGGTGATGGACCTGCTCACCAGTGCGTGGAATGCCACTGGTCAGATCATGAGCCAACTGGTCCCATGCCTCCGCCCTGTACGCTCCCCATGAGACCTGGCCCTGCATGAGTTGGGCCTCATGATGGTGAACTAGGAGCCAGACCATGTATCTGGACTCCTCAATGCCTCACTGCTGTGCACGAAAGCAATGTCTCTCCCCTACTCCACTCATTCTGCCTGCAGGTCTGTTCTACAATCGGTTCTGCTGTGTATTCCCGCCTATGGGGCTTATATATGCTGATTTTCCCGTACATTTCTATGATTGGCCATTTTGGAAATGTATCTACTTCACAGAAACTGCTTTATCATGCTCCATTCTGGATTATATCCTATATGTATGCTATTTCTGCATTTCTAAGTACTGTTGTTATGGCTTAGTAGTTTAGTACCTTGACTGTAGTGCATGGTATCCTGGGTTCGAATCTGACCACTGATTTTTAATTTTCAAGACTGTCTAGAAATGAATTGAGGACCTGTCAATCAAACATTCCAAAAGCACTTTTAAGCACTTAAAACCAGGTCTGCGCTAGTTTGCGCGGAGCTAACGCATGCGCACTGGCAGTTAGCTTGTGGGAGCGGCGCGCAAATGGTGTGCGCTGGGATAAACCTTAATTGGCTGGTGACACACATGTTAAGCTGAGCACAGCTAGTTGCACACAGTTTGAGCCTGTTAAACCAGTGCTTAGCTACAGGCAAGCAATTTGCAGCTTTTTAAACACTACTCAGCTACAAGCACTCTGTCTCACTGCAGCTTAGCTATCAGTACATTTCTAAATATTTATATTATTGTGTTACTTCAAAATATATGCTCCATTTCATTCCATTTTACAAAAGGGTATACTTTTACATTTGTACAATACTGTCAGGGCCTTTTTAGTGCTTATTTACAAAAAAAAGGTTGTTGTGTGGGCTCGAACCCTGCCTGCCTACTCTTAAGCCAGCAACTCTACCGCTAAGCTATTTCTTCTTGGCTTACTTTGCATATTTAGTTCTCATATCCTTCTCCACTGCCTGCTAACTGCAATTGCGCTAGTAGCACACCCGCGCACACGAGCGCACACAGTAGCACACATTTACGGGTTTAAAAAAAATAAAACAGTTTTTATTTTCATTTTATAGCATCTGTTCACTTTGTACACTGATGGTCTGTGGGGGAATGTGTTGTGTAGTGTGTTTATTTACATTTCCATGGCCTCTCTCGTGGCTGTTTACTTTCAGCCATTCTACACTTCCGGGGGCGTGTCCGCATGCAGGGCTTAGCCTATGGACACGCCCCCTACTCTCTTACACGGACCGTGTAAGAGTTACAGTGTGATTCAGCATGCCTCATGCACCTCATGCATATGCATGACATGCTGACATCACACCGTTTAACTGCAGCCTCCGTGTAAGAGTTATAACTCTTACACGGAGGCTTCCTGAATCTGGCCCAGTGTTTAATTCTCATTATCTTTTGTTATATAGTTCTAGCAATTCGGTTATAAATATCAATGGCAAACTAGTTGAGATCTCATTTTGTTGAGCTTGGCTCCCCTGCAGATCCCAGTAGAAATGTTTCTTCTCAGAGTACGTTTGCCTACACATTACCCAGTGTTGTGAGGGGACTAATATAAACCTCCTTTAGTGTCGCACCATTTCTGTGGAATGGGGAAGTTGACAAAACTGGAGATGGGTATGGTCCTCATTATTGAGTGCAAACTCTAAGTCTTGACCCAGTTTATTTTCTTTCTGTATACTTGTAATAAATTGTTAAATAATTTGTTGGCCACAATTATCCCAGCAAGTCATTATCGAACAGTGTTGTCACAAACAGTTTAACTTCAGAACTGAATCACTAAAACTTCATAAAAGTAACAGTTTGACATACTAATGCAATGGAAAGAATTTTCTCAAGCTGGGATGAGAAGACCTTTGGGATGTATGAAAACTGTCATCACAGAAACAGCAGGCCTTTCTATGAAGAAATCTTGGAAATCAAAAAGAAGGAAAAACAGTCACTGATTCTTAAATGACATGGTATCAAAGGTAATAGAAAACATAGACATCACATATAAGGAAACTCAGAAAGAGGAAAGATTCAAAGAGCTATTTAAGCAGAAGGAGGTGGACAATTTGAAAAGCAAATGGCCAAACTGAGGAATAACAGTAAATCTTAAGAATGCGGCAGAAACATTTTGTAGGCACATACTTTTTGGCACATAACAGATAAAGAAAAATAAAGGAAAGGGTAATAAAACTATAATGGAGGGGTTGGTGATAAACAGATGAGGAAAGCAGGGTTGTAAGTACTACTTCTGGCTAATATTCATAAATTAAGAGAAGAGAGATTTAACAAATTCAGCTTGGAAAAGGATTCAGAACAATGGAGGCTGATCTCATTTCTTTTCCAGCAGAAAGTATACCAAAAGATTTTCATAAATTAAAGGTACAGAATGAGTGGTACACAATGGATTCCATCATATTGTTGGAGAACTACTAATACCACTAGTTACCATTTAGATCAACTCATAGGAAGAGGGTATCATGTCAAAAGAGTGGAGATAGAAATTATGATTTCTTTTCAAGAGAAAGGCTAGAAGCTCAAACTGTCTGTCTGACTTTGGCTGCATATAAAAGTATGAATTTATAGCCAAAGTAAAATATTTCCAAGTATTGGAACTCTTTGATACTTTAGAGTTGAGACAACACCACCTGAATTCACCACAAAAATGGCTATGTCACACAAATAAATTTTTCTTCACAATCTGTAGTAGTAAATACAACAAGCCTTCCTGTAATAAATCTTTATTTTCAATAAGTGGTATCCCAGTTTATGCATTTTTACTGTTTATAAAATGTATGTTTTTCCATCTGTAAAATCAATCAGTACATCATTCCAAGTGAAGAAACCGTTTACTACTAACCAATTTCTAACATACAGAAAATGCCAAACCAAGAAAATCTGACTGGGTAACTTAGGAGCCTGTTCAGAAAGGGAAATCAGTGTGGCCTTCTTTAACTTTGGCAAGATGCTTCTCATGTTACTGCACAATATTCAAAATATAGAATTGCTCTTAGGGAAGTTACAAAACAGTACACGGAAGGTCAAAATAATTCAAAAATATTTAGAATAAAGGGTGTTGATGACAAGGTTACCACAGGAATCAGTATGGGGGATTGATTATTTCACTGACTGTATAATGACCAGAACTTCATATTTAGAAATAAAGGCATACATTTTTAATGATGTAACCAGGTAATATATAATACATAAAAGAAGAAAAATAATTTTGGGAAGACTAGAAACCTATGAGTGGAGACATGGCAGCTTAAATACAGTGTGAAGTAATACAACTAGAAGTTGAAACCTGAGAAATGACAGGTGTACAGCTGAAAGAGAAATGACTGTAACAACATATAATGAAAAGGGTCTAAGAGGTGTCTTATCAAATAGCTTGCAGGTAAGCAGCAGAGTAAGAGAGATCCTTAATCTGAATGAAAGGTTTCTCCTAATATGAAGGCTATAACTCATCCCAGTAACTTCTGTCTCTTGTCTTTCTTTAAACCAGCTAAGGAGGGTCAAACTCGAAGATGCTTCACTAGTGCAGGAGGAGAGATATATAATTTCTTTGTGTTTCCCCTAATCTGTTCACCTGACAGATGCTGTCATTTTTCCTAAATATGACCATTTTTGATTAGTAGTAAGAATTCAGACTCCATGAATTATCTTAACATACCTAGGCAAATAAAGTATGTAAAGATATTGTAGCTTTTTTGTACAACATAAAAATGACTTAATATCTACAGGCATATTTTCCATTCAACTGATTAATGTCCAGCAGGAAAATGATTGTCTGTGGGACCTGGGTATTCAAGCTCCTATGCAGAGGAGGAAAAATGTCCATGAATAAAATACCCTAGGGAAGCCAAGAACAAATGGATGACCAGGTACGGTGGGATGTCGGTGAAGAAGCTGGGCTACTGGTAAAGCCTTGAGAAAGGCTGTGCATACCTGAGCGCTTGTGGTTGAAGGCTGAGTAAAGCCTTTAGAATGGCTTCGTATACAGGTTGTAGTTGTGGCTGGACAGGTCGCCTGGTGAGAGGAACCGCTAGTGTGGCAGTAGAAATCAAAGATGAAACACACAGAAAAAACAGGCAAAACAACGTAAATGTGACTCTGCTTAGGAGCTCTGCTCGCCGTGGTGGCAAAAAATCAACTTAGTCGAAGTTCAGGCACTAAGGAAGTGGGAACAAGACCCACATATACAGTTCCACCTTTTTTAACAACATAGCGTACTACTACAGGTTTATCGACGACATTTTCCTGGTTTGGAAGGGTAACCAGGTTGAACTGGAGGAATTCCTCATTTATATCAACAACACCACCGCATTCCTGTGTTTTACCAGCAAACTAAGTACAGAGGAGATTGAATTTCTGGATCTTTACCTGAGGAAGAAACAAGGCTCCACCACATTGACACACAACCTCTATCAAAAACCCACTCGGGTAAACTTTTTTCTACACACCACCAGTATGCACACCTTCAAACAGAAGGTGAGCATGATTAAATTGCAAGGGATCCATATAGCACGAGTCTCCCAGGACCTGACGGATTTCTTGACCAACATTCAAAAGCTACAAATGGACTTTTTAGCCCGAGGCTACTCAGAAGGGCTAATCAACAGGACCCCGTCATCAGCCAGCACCAACTTGGCACCCCTAGGACTCTAACTGACACCAGGATCCAGACCACCCCAGAAAATAGATTCCAGTTCAACTGCATCCTGGAATTCTCTATGGACTACAAAGACATCATCCAGATCGTAATGGACAATTGGCCCATCATCACAAATAACAGGTCTTTTGGCCACACTTTTCCAGATAAACCCTCCTTCACAGCTAGAAAAGGGAGAAGCATTAGGGACTTTCTGGAACACCCCTGCCAAGTTAAACTTGACAACCATGGTACCTTTGCCTGCAGTGAGCCTCCCTGCCACTACTGTAGACACATGAGCGGTGCCGCAGGCTTTTACTGCCCCCAATGGCAGGAGACACTACAAACCTAATGTAAGAGGCAACTATAATGTCACAGGAGTGGTTTACAGGGCAGCGTGCACCAAATACAATGCTTTCTATGTGGGCAAGATGGTCAACTCCCTTAAAATGAGGATAGCAAAACACCTGCATGACTTAAAATACTTGGAAGTGACAAACCAGCTGGCAGTGCATGCTCTCAGGAAGCTAGGACACAATGCGTTCAAATTTCATGTTCTTGAACACATCCCTAAATCCCCACTAGACAGGGACCACAACTCGCTGCTTGAGAAGAAAACTCTATGGAGCTACTCCAAGTCCAAATTACCATGGGTAAGACCCTCCTTCAGGTCATCATCAGTTACAGGTCCCCTTCCATGAACCAATATGCCCACAAGGCTTATTTAGACCTACTTGGGACAATTAAGGTACAACCTAACACCCTAGTCATGGGTGACTTCAACTAACCTTCAATTAATTGGGAAACATATGAGCCCAAGCTCACTCACACAAAAGTTCCTGGACTTTATTAACTCAAATGCCTTGGAACAAATAGTGTACCATCCCACAAGGGGCTCCAGTATTCTAGACCTGATCCTCATCAGTATGAGTGACCAATGCAATACCTCACGTGTAAGGCCCACACTGGTTAAATTTGACCATAAATCAGTAATTTTTGAAGTAGCAATAGCACCAGAATTCCACACAGGAGAAGTCAGGCTAAAAAAACTTTACCAAAGCTAACTGTACCATTGTAAGGGAAAGTATAAATGACTTCCAAGCTCCAGTTTTCACAGATGGCATTGATGGCTACACTAAAGTATACATTGATGCCCTGTATAAACATCTACACAAATTGTGTAGACACAGCCATGCTGGATAGGATTAAAGCAAGATCCTCAAGAAAAAACAAACCATCCTGAGGGGCGTCTAACATTAATAAAGTGTACAATAAGCAAAAGAAGCTGCTGTCTAAAAATAAAAAAGTGACATCCCAGAACTGAAAGAGCACCCTCCTCACCCTAAATAAGACAACTTTTCAAATCTTCAGAGAGCAACTATGAGAAAAATTTAGCAACCATAGTCAAGGATAACCATAAGGCTTTCTTCAGCTACATCTGCAACCTGAAAGGTAGGATTCAGATGTGTGCTAAACGAATTGTGGATGGCATCATACACACTGAAAAGAAGACAGGTTTGGCAATAATTTCACCATCTATCCCCCCTCCTCCCTGCATCTGCAAAGACCAAGTCATCAATGCTGTTTCCAAGGCTAAGAATACAGTCTCCATGGGGCCAGATGGCATTCAGGGCTGCATTCTTAATGCTCTAAAACAAGAGCTAGCTACTTCATTAGACACGCTATTCAACTACAACCTGAGTACTGGCTTTGTCTCTACTGAATGGAAAACAATGACGGTTATCCCCCTCCACAAGGGCAGCTCGGCAACAGACCCTGGTAACTATAGATCCATAAGTTTAACCAGCCTAATCTGTAAGGCAATGAAACAAATCATAATGGACCTCATAAATAAGGGTATAGGTGACTTCCAAATGCTGGATCCATCCCAGTTCGGTTTTGTCAAAGGCAGGTCATGCCTGCTAAATCTGGTGGACTTCAAGAACATGACCAGAGCCATAGACAAGGGCAAAGCCATGCACACAGCCTATCTTGACTTGGTCAAGGCCTTTGACACTATCCCAAGGCATCATTGACAAACAAACCCAGTTGAATATCAACCCCTACATTGTTAGGTAGGTTGCAAACTGGCTCACAGTTTGAAAACACTCAAAATGGGAGATTTTATCTCTACCAGCAGACCTGTCATCAGTGGGGTTCCACAAGGGTCAGTGATGGGCCCCCTTATGTTTGGCATATACTTCTCAGAAGTCCAGGTCAAAATGGAGGGGCTGTGGCTAACCACGTTTCCAGATGACTGCAAATTAGACGCTATCATTGAATCCCCTAGCGGTGTTAGAGTTCTTTAAAAGAGCCTTACACAGACCAATAATTGGTGCCAAAGCCATGGTCTTAAAACTAAATGCTAAAAAATGCATCTTCATTCCCTTCAATAAAAACAATGTCCCTGCTGATTATAAAGTAAAGACTAATACCTTAAGTACCAATTCAGTAGTGAGAGACCTGAGAACACAAGCTGACTATGACCTCAGCTTTGATCACCATGTATCTACTGTGGTGAGGAAGGCATTCTACATCACTAACCTGATTAGCAAAAGCATCGCCTCAAGAGCAAAAGAGGTCATAACTCCCCTGTACTCATCACTCATCAAGCCTGTTATTGAATATAATGCTCCCTTTGGTATGTACCATACCAGACACCTGCAGCAGCTTGAGAGACCTCAGAGATTTCTAACTAAGAAAATTCAGGGTCTCCAGCACGTCTTATACAGACAGACTGAAGTTGCTGTCACTGTTCTCAGTAGCAGATAGACTACTTACAGGCAGCTTATGTCTGGTTTACAGGGTTATATCTGACCCAAATTTAATGGAAATGCTGCACATCCTTAAGTCAAATGGGACTAGAGTCACCCATTCCAGTGAACTCACTCTAGCCTGTGACATAAACAGGACCTGCTAGAGAGACAGATGCATCTCTCAGAGGTCATCATGCTCATGGCTGTTAGTTACAAAAACAAATCTGCAGAAAAAGCCAGATGAAAGATCAGTGTATGAATGTGCTCAAGGAATAGTGATTGCAACCAGTTAATCTGCTGAAAAAGATACATTAATCAACTAAGATGCAAAAACACGATTGATACAGTTGCTGACCCAGAGTACAATTTAATGTGTTTGAAATTAAATAATGTGACTAAAGATAAAGCAAAATAACATGGTTGCCCTGCAGGCGGCATGTGTGACTTTAAGAATAGAAGCAAATACAGAGCACCATTGAAAATTAATACTTTTAAATATAAGAAAGCCATTGACATTTAATGGTACAACATGGATAGTAGGTTACCATCTCCTACGTGGGAGGGTACTAGTATTCTATGAGAAAGAGTGGATGTGAAAATGAATCTGGTATGCAGAAAGACATTACATAGTGTTACAAAATGACAGTAGCAAAGCTACAACATGAAAACTTGTCACAGCTGCTGTCAGATGCAAAAAGTTTTCATCAAAAAATAGCTACTTAAGTTTGCAAAAGCCTAGCAATGTCCTCCTACATTCATAGATGATTTAGCCTCTCTTGATCACATGTCAACCTATTAATGAGAGCTGGTAAAATACAGTATTTTTTTTTGCCATCAACTCAATTATCCAATTACTTTTGAAAAGTTTTCATACTATTGGAATGAACAAAATTTTATGAAGTATATTCAACAAATATTGCATTCACTGCAATCTTTAACAGTCTGTCTACTTGCTCTAATTAAATGTATTTCATACCACATTCTAGTATTTTTAATTTTTCCATAATGTTTTATTTATTGACATTTGATTACCGGGAAAGTCGAACTGGGTAGAACCCCATTTTGGAGAAAAGCACCAAATTATTGCAAAACATTTAAGAACAATAATTTTACAGTCTTCAAAAATAAAACAAAACCTCTGCAGTTTAAATAATTATAACAAATTAGAGGTAATATAAAAGCATGCAAGTTATATGACAATCATTTATTATTTATAGAAATTTTATACTAAAGGTAAGTTAGTCTAATACAAACAGGAATTGCAATATGAAGAGAGGGAAAACAGGTTTATGGTATATTTAGAGAGAAAGTCAGCGAAGAGAATTTGATAGAAGTAAGGAAGTAAGTGAAGGTAGGAGAGTAAGGCTGTACAAGGAATGAAAAGGTACTTGTTCACATTTAGGGATATAGATTATCCTGGTTTTGAGCAAGAACAGAGCCAGATTTTAGCCAGGAAGTCTTTCAGAGTGGTTTTGAAAGATGGGAGGGAGGGTATTGACTTGATGGATACATGTAAGGAGTCCCAGACCTTGGCAACCTTGTATGAGTACAGATAATGCCCAGCAGATTTGATGCATTTGTAGACAAACGAGTTTTTGGTCACTGTATCACAATGACCAATGAGAACATAGTTGTGTAGAATGTTTTTTAGTGCTGGGCAGGCAGATGGATGCTGGATAATTTGATAGGTGGTAAGAAGTTGTGTACATTACTTGATGTGGCAGTTCTAACCAATTTAGGCTTTTTAGTGCTATACAGTGGTGTGTTCTGATAGAGGTACGTGCTGCAAATTTAGCAACGTTGTTATAGCATTGTCCAAGTTTTAATTTTTGTGAAGCCTGGAGGTTAGTAAGGATGTGAGCACAATAAAGAGGAGTGGGGAGTTTATAAGTAGTGGCAATTGTAGTTTTAGTTGCATTGGTGAGAATGTTTTTGGCTCTGTAAAGCATCCCTCTTATGCAATTTTGTATATGCAGATCAAATGTAAGATTATCATCCACTATCCCGCCTAAGAGTTTGTTATGAGAAGTGACTTCGGTGTTGTATTATCGAGAGAGGACTTCAATTTTTTTTTCATGAGAAAGGTATTTGGGGAGAAAAAGTAGTTCTGTAATAGCTCCTGAATAATTTCCACTACCCATTCCTTAAATTCTTCTCTTTTCAAGTTTAGAAAGATTGCTGTTAAGCAACTGTTTTTGATAATTACTCTAGAGCACAAAAACTTTTAGCACAACAACCCAGGCAACAGAAAGTAGAAAGAGCTGTCGCCAAGCTTAGGGAGCCTATAACAAGGAAGATAACAAGAGATCTTGTAGAGGTACTGGGAATATTTCAGAGATTCTATGAAAGTCTGTATAAAGCAGAGAAATATGGAAATCAAGAAAAGGTACAAATGGAAATGTTTATGAAAGAATTAAATATGCCACAGTTAGAGGTAGATGACACTCAATTACTAACAGGATAGGAGGAGATGAGATAAAAATGGTGATGTATAAGCAATCTACAAGAAAGTCCCCAGGAATAGATGTTTTCCTGGGAAGTTTGGAAGTTAGGAGGGGAAAAAGCTGATAAAGATCTGGAAGGTTTTGTTTAACAGTATTTTAAAAGGAGAAATAACATCCTGGAAGAAAGCGGTGGTAGGTGTAAAACCTAAAGAGGGTAAAGATTCATCAAATCCAGCTTTGTATAGGCCCATTTCAATACTAAACCATGATTATAAAGTGTTTATGTCTATAATGAATAAACAAATGGCAAAAGTGATGCCAAAATTGATAGATATGGATCATCTTGTTTTTGTGGAGGGGAGGCCAAAATTTGACAACATTAACAGAACACTGAAGATCCAGACAGAATCATAATGTAAGAAAATACCACTATTGTTGATGGGTCTTGATGCAGAGAAAGCATTTGACAGAGCAAGTTGGGACTTTATGAGCAGGGCAATGGAAGCATTTGCATTCCCTGACAAAATTATAAGGTTGATTAGGAGGCTATATCAGGGATCAGAGGGGAAAATTAAAGTGGGTGGGGTCCTCTCTGACATTATCTGCTTGAGCAGAGGAACTAGGCAGGGGTGTCCTGTCTCCCCATTGTTATTTGCATTATATTTAGAACCATTGGCAAATAAAAAAAGGACTCAGAAATCCAAGGATATAATTGGATAATTGGTATGGTAGTCAAGAAAAGCTGTCTGTATTTGCAGATGGTATTATTTTATACCTGACAAAACCAAAAAGGGACATTACAATGATGTGGAACATTTTGAGGCAGTTTCAGATCTTTTTGGGATACAAAATTAATGAAGCTATAACAAAGGTAATAGCAGTAAATTATGTACCCACACACAAATTGGTTCAGCAATATCCCTATTTATGGGGATATGATAAAATGAAGTATTTAGGAATATGGACTAAAATGATTTCAGTGTGGCAGCTAAGTATGTGTGGTTAGAGACTAAATAAAAGATAATACAAAAGCCGACAAAACAGAAACTCTGTTATATGGATATCAATAGTAAGATACAAGCAGTTAAAATGTTTTTAGTTCCTTTAGTCTTATACACAGCTCAGACATGTTTTTGTCAAGCAGCAGAGAAATTGTGCATAGCAATTAATAAAGAGCTGAAGGATTTTTATCTGTGAGTGGAAGATGTCAGGAGTCAAGTGGGATTAGCTGATTCTTCCAATAGAACAAGGTAGATTGGGATTAACCTATTTGAAGGGGCATTTCAGAGCAACACAGTTAAGGCTGCCATACATAGCACAAGCAGAAAATTATAATTCAATGTGGAAAGGGATGATGAAATGGGGGAAGTTCAAGAAACAATGAGAGACTAAGATTTTAGATCCAGACCTTTAAGGAGAATAACAATAATCTTACAGAATATTATATTCATAAAGTATCCGAAAGTATTCTAAGAACTAAGCCAACATGGGAATGGAGAAAGCAGATTTTGCCAATAGGGATGACTGCAATTAGGGGTACAGACACAAGGCAAGAGAGGGCTGAAATTATTGGAGAAAACAAATGAAGATATTGGGAGCAAATAACTAGAGAGGGAAAGGTAATAGAATGGGAAGACACTAAGAATTTATTTGGACTGCAGGTTAGAGATTGCCTTCTCTATCAAGGACCGATATCAGAATACAGGCAAAGAGAATGAAATGGGGGGGGGGTTCTAAATGAAAGGCCAATACTGAAAAACAATAAACTCAGGAAACAGTCAACTCAATAAATCAAAAGTACAGTCTGTTCCCTCTGGCTCAGATTCGAAATACTGGCACTCCAAAGTAGTAAAAACAACTTCCTTTATTCAAACATTAGTTAAGCGCTTTCATCTAAAACACTTAGACTTCCTCAGAACAAAACCATCTCTTGTCCGTTGGGCTTATATACATTCATTTCAAATCAAACAATTAATTGATTAATTACAGTGAAAATTTAAAAGTTTAAAAATTTAAAGTGCCAGTGTGCCATTTATTTAAAATAAACATTTAAAAATTCCTTTAAGCATAGCCGTTAAGAAACCTTACTAATAACAAATAGATGCAATCAATTTACTCAATACACCCTATGCATATGAATAATTTAGAATAGTTTTAATAGTGCAAATTCCATGCATTGGGTTTATAACTACAATCCCAATTAATCTGTCTAAACCATATTTGCCAGGATTGGCTTTACTGATATATGGTCGTTCAACCCTGGCGGGGTAGATGCGTCTAATTTAATTTGCCATCTGGTTTCCAACTCGCCCAGTTTCTTACTAATGTTCCCACCCCTAGGATTCTCTTTGGCTATATCTAAAATGCCAAAATAAAACATCCTACAATTACTACTTTCTACCAGATGTCTCCATAGAGCATTTTTTGTATATTTTTTCTTTATACAATAGTAGTGGTCGTATATTCTTTCTCTCAGACTTCTATCAGTCTTCCCTACGTAGTAACTAGGACACGTGGAACATTTAGCAAGATACACTAGGTGAGAAGTCCTACAATTGCCTTTTCTAAACTTTATCTCAGTCCCAATTGTATCTTCCAATTTAATACTATTTTCTAAAAAGATGTACCTGCACTGGTTACATGTACCACATCTAGTTGTACCTTTCCCTTCTATTGTGTTTGCCCTGGTGTATATTTTCCTTTCCAATTCCATTTTCATGTTGTACCCATTCCTTGAAACAAACCTAGGTGTTTCCCCCACTATATCCACAATCCTCCTGTCCATTTTTAATATATTCCAAAAATTAGAAATAATATTTTTGATATTAGTGGTCCAAGGAGTATGTTGTAGTATGCAGGCTCTGGTGTAGTCTGTGTGGATCTCACTACTTATATCTTCAAAGTTATTTGCCTTAACCAAGGGCCCTTTCCCCAACAAGGGTACATATGTTTTACCCCATTCCTTCTCTACATAACTGGTTACATTTTCAACCATCCATCTGGGGTACCCCCTTTGAATAAACATGTCCCCTATAAATTGTAACTCCTTAACCAGATCTGTGTGTTCCGATGTCATCCTGGTGGCCCTAATACATTGCCCCTTGATTATACTCTTTTTTTGTGTTGTTGTGTGGGAGCTGGTGTATTCTAAATATCCATTGCTGAAGGTCTCTTTCCTAAATATTTTAGTTCTAATTTTTCCATCATCCACTATAATTAATGTATCTAAATGGGGCATAGAATGTGAATCCACACTAAAGGTAAATTTCAGGTCATTACTCCTTGAGTTTAAATAGCCCATGAATAATTCCAATTCATCTCTATTACTTTTCCAAATCAAAAATATATCATCCAAAAATCGATAGTAGCAAGATACCTCCTGAAACCACTTACTTGTAAAAATATGTTCAACTTCCCAATTGTATAGATATAAATTGGCAAAAATGGGGGCGCAAGCTGCCCTCATTGCCACTCCTTTTGTTTGAATGTAATATTCACCTTCAAACATTATATAATTGTGTTTCAAAATCAATTCCATGAATTCCACAGTTAATTCTATCTTGTCACATGAATAATTACTCAATTTTCTCATACAGTTGTTTAACCTTAACAACCCATCCTCCTGTGGGATGTTTGAAAACAAGTCTACCACATCTATAGTCACTAGTAGTGCTCTAGGAGTTATCATATCATTCCTTAGCCTCCCCAAAAAGTCCCAAGAATCGATTATAATATGCTTGATGGACTTGTATAGTGGTTTCAACCATCCATCTACTACTTTACCAAAATTAAAAGTTTTTGATCTGTTGCCCGAAATAATGGGCCTAAAAGAAGGGTCCATTAAGTTCTTGTGGATCTTGGGGATACCTACCATAGTACTTATAATGGGAGAATCAACTTTCAAAAAATTGTATAACTCTCCGCTAATTCTTTCATCAATCAATAGGTCTTCCAGATATAAATTGATCTTATTATAACCAATATTTACTTCATTTTTGGATGAAACATTATAATTACCTGAGTTTAAGAGAATTCCATTAATTTTGTTCTTGTATTCTTCCTGATCATACACCACAACCCCTCCCCCCTTGTCGGGTTTCATTATTCTTATCCTTTTGTCTCCTTGTAATTCCCTTAGTACTGTAGCCTCTTGGATGGTCAAGTTATACTTTACTTTAGTTTTATTAACCTTTGTACTGTATGTGTATATTTCTTCAATGACCATTATCTCAAATGTTCCAAGGGTTGCATTAAGGGGTGGGGTGTATGTGCTTTTCTTCTTAAATTCGCAAATGCTTCCTATCTTCTTACTATCATTTTGATATAAAACAGCCAAATTTATTTTTCTTAAGTATTTCTTAAAATCAATTATAAAATCCTCTACCTTAAATCTCTTTACTGACACATATTTCATTCCTTTACTGAACAGAGTGAAGTGTTCTTCCCTTAACTCCAATTGTGTATAATTATGTATAAAAAACTGGTTGTACTCACTTGTTATATTATTCATCTTCACTATCTTTTTATATTATTCATCACCTAGGTTTGTTTCAAGGAATGGGTGCAACATGAAAATGGAATTGGAAAGGAAAATATACACCAGGGCAAACACAATAGAATGGAAAGGTATAACTAGATGTGATACATGTAACCAGTGCAGGTACATCTTTTTAGAAAATAGTATTAAACTGGAAGATACAATTGGGACTGAGATAAAGTTTAGAAAAGGCAATTGTAGGACTTCTCACCTAGTGTATCTTGCTAAATGTTCCACGTGTCCTAGTTACTACGTAGGGAAGACTGATAGAAGTCTGAGAGAAAGAATATACGACCACTACTATTGTATAAAGAAAAAAGATACAAAAAATGCTCTATGGAGACATCTGGTAGAAAGTAGTAATTGTAGTATGTTTTATTTTGGCATTTTAGATATAGCCAAAGAGAATCCTAGGGGTGGGAACATTAGTAAGAAACTGGGCGAGTTGGAAACCAGATGGCAAATTAAATTAGACGCATCTACCCTGCCAGGGTTGAATGACCATATATCAGTAAAGCCAATCCTGGCAAATATGGGGTAGACAGATTCATTGGGATTGTAGTTATAAACCCAAAGTATGGAATTTGCACTATTAAAACTATTCTAAATTATTCAACTGCATAGGGTGTATTGAGTAAATTGATTGCATCTATTTGTTATTAGTAAGGTTTCTTAACGGCTATGCTTAACGGAATTTTTAAATGTTTATTTTAAATAAATGGCACACTGGCACTTTAAATTTTTAAACTTTTAAATTTTCACTGTAATTAATCAATTAATTGTTTGAGTTGAAATGAATGTATATAAGCCCAACGGACAAGAGATGGTTTTGTTCTGAGGAAGTCTAAGTGTTGTAGATGAAAGCGCTTAACTAATGTTTGAATAAAGGAAGTTGTTTTTACTACTTTGGAGTGCCAGTATTTCTAATCTGAGCCAGAGGGAACAGACTGTACTTTTGATTTATTGAAAGGCCAATACTGGTAGAGTTTCTATTAGAATCTAGAACAGAAGCTGCCATTGAAAAAATAAATAATTAGTAGAGCATATAAAATATTGTATAATAACTATAAGAATCAACCAAAGGAGGTTTGAAAGGATTGGGACAAGAGATTGGATAAGCAATTCACAAATAAACAATGGGGGATATATGTATGTCTCCCAAATATGCAACTCAGGGGTGTCCAACCTTTTGGCTTGCTGGGGCCGCATTGAGTGAACAGAAATGGTCTTGGGGCCGCATATAAAATATATCATATAGTTAACTCTTTCATTGCTCCGGAAGACCACAGTTGACCTCCTGGCTGTATTGTAGGTACATTTGAACAATGAATAAATGTAATAAATGCCTAATATTTGCCTTAAAATTCTAATTCTTATTCTAATTCTCTAATCTAGCAGTTAACTCTAACATCTTAGTTAATATATTTATATATATTTTTTTAACAAATAAACAGATATTCACTAAAGCACTAGCATTTCTCACTGGGAAAACCATTCCAGCAGTCCAACTATGTAACATGTCAACATCAGCAGTCCTACAATACTATAATCCACAAAAATAACCCAACAAATTTGCAATAAAGTAAAGAATTCACATTACTGGCTTAATAAAACAATTCTGAATAAGCTACAAGAGGGTCTCACCCAAACAAATAACTGGTGCCAGAAATATGGCCTCAAGCTTAATGCCAAAAAATGCATCATCATCCCATTTGAGAAGAGTGATGTCCCCACAAATTATCACATTAATAACGATGTTGTAAGCATGCAATAAGTCGTATGGTACTTGGGCACCCAGGTTGATAGAAACCTGACTTTTGACCACCACGTTGTCTCCGTTGTAAGGAAAGTTTTTTACATGGCCCACTTCATTAGTAAGGGTATCTCATACAAGGACAAGGAGGTCATAACATCCCTGTATTCTTTCTTTACAAGAGCCATTATTGAGTGCAGTTCCCCTTTTGGCATGTGCCTCAGCAATACACCCTGCCAAAAGAAAGACTACAACCATTTCTGACAAAAGTTCACTTAGTTATCCAAACAGACTAAAAAGCTTCTTGCTTTCCTCTGTCTCTCACTGGCCCCTATAAATTTCATCATTGGTTTGCTTTCCAGGCTAAGAAAGATCCTGCCTTAAGAGACTTCCTCTACCTCAGAAATACTGGTTATACTTAAAACGCTCACTACAAAGACCACAGCCTTCACTGCAACATAAACAAGCCACTTTTTATGGACAGGTTCTTGACACAAAAACCTTCAACTTCTGTAAAAAGCTCCTCTCATTATCAAACAATGTAGTTAAGCAACACAATGGCTGGATGGATAGCCATAAATGTAGTCCTTGGGTAAGTAGCATAGCCTTCATCAAACCAGATGGAAAATCCACATATTAACCTTTCCCAGCTGGATGGCTAAGATCTAATATTGGTTACTCAAGTCTAGTTGCCCAAGAAGAGGGGCATGTTTAACTAATAATTCCATTTGCAAAATTATATTCAGTATACATATTAAATCTCTCTCTTACACACACACACACACACACACACACACACACACACACACACACACACACACACAAAAGCCCCTACTTGTAAAATAGGCAACCTCAGTAATCACATGACACTCACTCACTGAATGACATTGTCTGGAAGTCAAAATATCTGAAAAAAAAAAATCATAATAGAGATGGATTCATCCATGTAATTTCCCACCACCAAAAGGACCATCAATAAATCAACAAACAACTGCTCGGCAAAAAGTAAATCAATAAGAAAACCATAAACTATAATGCTACATACTGGTGTAAACATATAACTTGTGTCAATCCCCAGGTTAATCCATACCAAAAGATTGTTTCAGAGCTTCAGCTATGTACAAACAGCTTTCTCCTAAAAACTTTACTCATTGATATTTGCCTTGCTGTAATTATAACTGTTAAAAAAAATGTTTTTAAGTTTATTCTGTACCTCAGTGATTCTCACTGCTACGAGATATAATCTCTGCCATATTGTATGAGTACTACATCCATAATTTGCTGTCTCTCTTTCTCATGTATTGTATTATATTGTTTTGTGTTATTTTTGGAGCTTTTCTCCCCGTGCCTCCGCTGAAAATGGACCTGTGTCCAGTCAACTTTCCCGGTAAACAAATGTAAAATAAAATAAAATAAATAAAAATGAACTTCCCTCCAACCTAAAGCCATTTGACATTCAGATATTTTAATTTGTGCAGAAGTTACTCACAGACTGACAGTTTACTGAGCTGTAATGCTGACCGCTTTTGAAAAAAAACAAATTCCCAGACTTTGTCAAAAGCTCAAAGTGTAGAGAGGATTATTTATTTATTATATATTTATTTATTTTAGGGAAGAGTTAAGACAGGCACTGGGAGGCAGTAGAGAGTTACCGAACAGTTGGGTAACTACAGCAGAACTAGTAAGGGAGACTACTAGAAAGGTGCTTGGTGTGACATCTGGACAGAGGAAGGAGGACAAGGAGACCTAGTGGTAGAATGAGGAAGTACAGGAGAGTATACAGAGGAAGAGGCTGGTGAAGAAGAAGTGGAATTGTCAAAGAGATTAATAAAGTAGACATGAGTATAAGGAGATGAGGCGCATGGGAAAGAGAGAGGTGACGAAAGCTAAGGATAAGGCGTATAGAGAGTTGTATGAGAGATTGGACACTAAAGAGGGAGAAAAGGACCTGTACCGATTGGCTAGACAAAGGGACAGAGCTGGGAAAGATGTGCAGCAAGTAAGGGTGATAAAGGATAGTGAGGGGAAGGTACTCACAAGAGAGGAGAGTGTGTTGAGTAGATGGAAAAAGTATTTTGAGAGGCTGATGAATGAAGAGAATGAGAGAGAGAGAAGGTTGGATGATGTGGGGATAGTGAATCAGGAAGTGAAACAGATTAGCAAGGAGGAAGTAAGGACAGCTATGAAGTGGATGAAGAATGGAAAGGCTGTTGGCCCAGATGACATCCCAATGGAAGCATGGAGGTGCTTAGGAGAAATGGCAGTGAAATTTTTAACTAGATTGTTTAATGAAATTTTGGAAAGTCAGAGGATGCCTGAGGAGTGGAGAAAGTGTTTTGGTACCTATCTTTAAGAATAAGGGTGATGTGCAGAGCTGCAGTAACTACAGAGGGATAAAATTGATCAGTCACAGCTTGAAGTTATGGGAAAGAGTAGTAGAAGCTAGGTTAAGAAGAGAGGTGATGATTAGTGATCAGCAGTATGGTTTCATGCCAGAAAGGAGCACTACAGATGCAATGTTTGCTCTGAGAGTGTTATTGGAGAAATACAGAGAAGGTCAGAAGGAGTTGCATTGTGTCTTTGTAGACTTGGAGAAAGCATATGACAGGGTGCCTAGAGAAGAGTTGTGGTATTGTATGAGGAAGTCGGGAGTGAAAGAGAAGTATGTAAGAGTGGTACAGGATATGTACGAGGGTAGTGTGACAGTGGTGAGGACTGCAGTGGCAGTGACAGATCCGTTTAAGGTGGAGGAGGGATTACATCAAGGATCAGCTCTGAGTCCTTTCTTATTTGCAGTGGTGATGGACAGGTTGACAGATGAGATCAAACAGGAGGCCCCGTGGACTATGATGTTTGCAGATGACATTGTGATCTGTAGTGAGAGTAGGAATTAGGTTGAGGAGACTCTAGAGAAGTGCAGATATGCTCTAGAGAGCAGAGGAATGAAGGTCAGCAGGGCTAAGACAGAATATATGAGTGTAAATGAGAGAGAGGGTAGAGGAATGGTGAGGATGCAGGGAGTAGAGTTGGTAAAGGTGGACGAGTTTAAGTACTTGGGATCAACAGTTCAGAGTAATGGTGAATGTGGAAGAGAGGTGAAGAAGAGAGTACAAGCAGGGTGGAATGGGTGGAGAAGTGTCAGGGGTGATTTGTGACAGACGGGTACCAGTAAGAGTGAAAGGGAAGGTCTACAAGAGGGTAGTGAGACCAGCAATGTTATATGGGTTGGAGACAGTGGCATTGACAAAAAGGTAGGAGTCAGAGCTGGATGTGGCAGAGTTAAAGATGTTAAGATTTGCACTCTGTGTGACTAGGATGGATAGGATTAGGAATCAGTATATTAGAGGGTCAGCTCATGTTGGACAGTTTGGAGACAAAGCAAGAGAGATGAGATTGCATTGGTTTGGACATGTGCTGAGGAGGGATGATGGGTATATTGGGAAAAAGATGCTAAGGATGGAGCTGCCAGGTAAGAGGAAAAGAGGAAGGCCTAAGATAAGGTTCATGGACGTGGTGAGAGAGGACATGCAGGTGGTTGGTGTGACAGAGCAAGATGCAGAGGATAGGAAGAAATGGAAAGAGATGATCCGCTGTGGCGACCCCTAACGGGAAAAGCCAAAAGATGATGATGATGATATTTATTTATTTTTGGAAAACATCTTTAAAACTGTTAAATTGATTACACACCGAGAAAAACAGAAAAGTTATTGTGATTATGTAAACCACAGACTGCTGCAAGAAATCAAAGTCACATTAGCAATCTATGCTTATGTCCGAACAGATGAATCATACCTGTCAATTCTAGAAGAAGTAAAGCAGCTTAATAAGAAAGTTATTTGCAAGGTTACATGGCAGTTTATATTGGAAATAAGCAGAGATATTAAAAAGGCTCTGTTTTTCATAATTATACCAAAAAGTCTTCCAAGGTAAATACAACTTCTGATTTAGTATGGAACCATACCTCTCAACCTTAGAGCAATAAATCTGGACAAAGTGAAAAATAAAAGTGGGACACAGGCCCAAAAATAGTTATGCGTCACAGACACCATTGAAACAACTGTAGCTGCAAACATTATACATCACTTATAATCTTTCTATCCCATTATTATCAGTTAAACATTATATGGCTCATTCAATCCTGCCTTCTTTTGCATCAAAGAAAACCATGCTTTGAAATGACAAATGCATTAAAAATAATAAAACACATTGCATCAACATCCTGCAACTTCCTACCTGCAAGCAACCACGGAACTTTCACTGAAACTAGGGCTGCTTGTTTCCCCAGAATGAGAGCTCTCCCTAATTAAGTCTAATGATATACAATCTACCAGTATCTGGACTACCTGAAATAAATTAAATTATGGCCTGTAAATTGAAAGTACACTTTGTTTAATTAAACTATATTTCTAAGCCCACTTACTATATTTTCAGTAACATCCCAATATCCATTTCCAGGTCACTTTACAAGACATTGGCAGTGGTAGACTTGGCATCCTTCAGAACCCCACAGGCCCACGCTAATACATTGTCCATTAAATGTAAATATCCATCCACTGTAAATGGCAAGAAGCTATGTCTTAAAAAATCTACTTCTGGCATGCGTACCCAAGTATTAGGTTTTGAAACAAAGAAACATATTCTCCACAGTCCGTATGTCTCTGTCTTTAATAATCATCATCTACTGTTGCAGCACTCCCAACACATAAGCACACACATACACACTAAAATCCCCAACATTTAAAAAATGACATTGTGCCCACTTGATTTGCCAGTATTGATGATCCGTCAAAGGTATGCTTACTGTTGTCCAATCTACCACTGCTTAGAACCCACCAATGAAAAAACAGTACTAGGTGCTTTTTTGTTCGTCTGAAAAAACAATACAACTTTATATGCTACAGTCCCGCATAGTCAGTCCACTACTGACCCATTAACCCTAGGCTGCTGTCTCATTCTTACTCCCTGGAACTGCATTACCTTGGATGCCTACTTTTATTTCCTAAGCAAAAGACACAAATTGGAAGATGAGGCAAAACTCCAGACATTCTTTGAAAATCCATACAGTTAAGAGGTATGAGTTCATGTTCAATACAACACTCTCCCTGTCAGGAAAGCCGCAATTTAATGAAAGTGTGCTCTTAATGTATGACATATTTGTGAGCTAACTTGTTTGTGTTCAGTAGGTAGACTGATCATTGTTAGCCTCTTTGTGCATGTGTCTCTCTCTGTCATGCACACATATACACACATACACACACACACTCTCTTCTACTTTCACGCATACAATTCTGCTTTCATGCATGCACTCACTCACTCCGTACTTACCTATTAACACAGGTAATTGCTGTCCCTTTCAAAGGCAACAGCGGCAAATCCATACAAGAGTCCCTCTTCAGCGAGAACACACACACACACACACACTGATTGTTCGGTGCAAAATAATGGCATAAACACATTGACCCTTTTTTGGTTCAAAAACAAAACTAGAAGGGTGCTTTGGTGCATGTGCACACTGCCATTAGCGTTACAGGTCACGGGAGCGAAAAACACAAAACAAAAAAATTATTTTGGGGCATGCGTACATCGATGTTGCAGTTAGAGGTTGAGGGCCACATAGAAGAGCTCTGAGGGCCACATGCGGCCCGCGGGCCACAGGTTGGACACGTCTAGAAGATTTAGGATATTTGCTTGGAAGTGTTTACATAGGTATTTTTATACCCAAAGTAGACCAAATAATTTTTTCCTCAGGTAGACAACAAATGTTGGAGTTGTGACAGGAAAGAAAGAGGTAACTGGGTACATATTTTCTGGGATTGTAATGAGCTGGCAGACTTTAAAGATTCCCTGTAGATTGCTTTGCCAGAAATATTGGGTAAGCAAATTGGTGTAACTAAGGAAACTTTTTTTGAGCTATGATACAGAATCGGAATTGCATAGACATACTAAGACCTTCAAGTCTAATTATGGTGGCTGCCAAATAAGCAATTACTAGAAAATGGAAATCAAAGTCTAAACCAACATTAGTGGAAGCAGTGAACATAGTAACAGAGATAAAACAACTGGAATTGGGATCTTTAGAAAAGGCTAGGAGCAAATTAAATAGGAAAAAATGGGAATTCTAGGAACAATACATGCTGAGGAGGAATGAAGTTTAAAAAAATCAGAATTGCCTAGACATAGTAAGACCATCCTGAGTCTAATTATGGTAGCTGCTAAAAAAACAATCTTACTAAACAATCTAAAACAATACCTAGTAGAATCACCCAGCACTGTCTTTAACCATAGCCTGAGAATGGTGGCTTTGTCCCAGCAGAGTGGGAACAGCAAAAGTAATCCCCTTGCACAAAGGGGTTCCATCAACTGACCCTGTGAAATATCAACCCATAAGCCTAACCAGCCTTATCTGCAAGGCCATGGAAAGAATCATCATGGACCTTATCTACAAGGACATAAGCAACCTTCAAACCCTTGACCTGGCCCAGTTTGGTTTCGTCAAGGGTAGAGCTTACTTATTAAACCTAGTGGACTTCTTTGAGAATGTCACCAAAGCCCTGAATAAAGGCAAAGCAGTACATACTGCCTATATTGATTTATCCAAGGCCTTTGGCACAATCTCCCATTCAGGTATCATAAAGAAACTCTCCCAGCCGGGGATTAACCCATACATTACTAGATGGGTAGCAAACTGGCTCACTAACAGAATGCACACTGTCAAAGTTCGGGAGTCCATCTCCACCCGTAGACCAATTACCATTGGGGTACCACAAGGATCTGTGCTGGCCCTTGACCTTTTGGGATCTATTTCTCTGAAGTCCTGGTGAAGGTAGATGGCCTATGGCTTACCAAGTTTGCAGATGACTGTAAACTGGGTGCAATCATAGAGTACCCAATGATGTTAACATATTACAGAAAGGGCTGACATAGACACATGATTGGTACCAAACTCACTGATTAAAACTTAACTCAATTGCCCCCTTTGGCAAAGAAGTAGCCCCTGCTAATTATGGTATATATAGCACACCTCTAAGCTCAAACTCAGTGGTGTGAGGCTTCCGAACACACATTGAGAGCAATCTAAACTTCAATCACAATGTGTCCGTAGTGGTAAGAAAAGCATTCTACATTGTGCATCTCATAAATAAGGGCATCGCATCAAAGACCAAAGAGGTTATAGCTCTGCTGTACTCGACCCTTATCAGACCACTAATTGAGTACAATGGTTTCTTCTGTATGTACCTCACCAGACACCTACAGCAACTGGAGAGACCACAGAGGTTTCGAACCAAGAGAATCCAGGACCTACAAAACATGACATACGTGGAAAGACTGAAAGCCCTGTCACTGTACTCTGTATCATACAGGCTGCTGAGACATGACCTGTGCCTGGCCTACAGAGCAATCTTGGACCTTGCCCTAATGGAAATGCTGCACATCCACAAATCAAATGGGACAAGAATAACTCACTCCAGGGATCTCAATCTAGCCTGTGACATTAACAGAACATGCTGGAGAGACAGCTATATCTGCTCCTCTGGAATAAGCTCACACTCGATGTGAAGCAGAGCTCCTCAATGACCCTATTCAAGCACAACCTTGACAACTGGGTGGGTGATGATAAATTCACCCTGGGATGGCACCTATGGGACAGTTGGTGCCGATCACAGAATTGCTCTGCTAACAATGACCATCTAACGATGGTCAATAAAGGTACTTGGGTTACTATACAACTATGCTTGTAAAGGCCCTACGGCTATTAGCCTAATAACTTTCTATGACTATGAACCGAAGAAGGCAGGATTTGAATGAGCTATGTAATGCTTGACTGGCAATGACTGAATAGATTATAAGTGATGTATAATGTTTTCAACTACAGTTGTGTCAACATGGTTTGTAATGCATAATGTTTATAACTAGAATTGTGCCATGATGGTTTAATTTCATTTATATAAATGTACGATTGCCTATGCCATATGTGATAATTTAATAAAAATGTTTTTTGTTTCAAAAAAAAAAAAGAAAATCAGTACCTTTAATTAGAGGTCATTATTCCTTTCCACAAAAAAATCACAAAATAAGCAGTTTTTCAGGGTGTCAACACACACACACACACACACACACACACACACACACACACACACACACACACGTCTTTAAATATACTAATTCTGAGAATCCAAAAAGGTAAGGGGAAATTTTCTTATTGCTAAAGGTCAGAAGTCTCAACAACACAAATTTGCATTATTGGATAAAGCAGTAAATCATCTCAAGCTGTTCAGGAAAATCAAATGAATATAATTCATCCCATATGAGATATTATTCACAAGGGAAACCTTGAAATTATAATAATTGCTTCCACTACATAAGGTCAGAACATCATCATTCAGAAAGGAGCTGAGCAATAGTAAGCAACTGAAACTCACTACTTTTGATCTGTACCATTACACTGAATCAAACAGTTTTTTTTTTTGCTGGGAGGAGATCCTCAGCACCTCTCTTGTAGTGGCAACCCCCAAATTGCCAAACATGTGTGTGTGTGCACATATATATATATATATATATATATATATATATATATATATATATATATATATATATATATGGGTCTACGTCATAAGGCTGAAAGTTCTAAAGACTAAAACTCAAAATATCTGAAACTCAAAATATCAAAAACATTTTTAATGCAGGGGTCAAGCTCCCCCTCACCCCCATATCCCCTGCTAATTATATATACCAATTCTGGGACTGCACAACAGTGAAGAAGGGGGAAATTCCCCAGTTTTGATATTATGAGTTTAAGATATTTTGGTTTTCAATCTTTTGAACTTTAGATCTTATGACACAGAACTATATAAGGTCATGTCTTAAGACCTAAATATACCAACTCCACGGTTACATTATGGAAAGGAAAATGTACATAAAAACAGTGCATTATCTCAAGCAATTACATTTTTTATTTCAACATGAATGAACAAATACGTAGCTATGCTTCATTGCTGATTGCCGGTCTTTTCATTGACATATGAATGTTGCAGTTCATTTAATCTCAATATACTGTATTGTATGAGCCAGTGATGTACTTTCATGGGAATTTTCATTTTTTTCTCCACTGTATTTCTACCTTAAAATTGGTATACATAATTTTTACCACCTTTATTAAATTATCACTTAAAATATAGGTAAACATATATTAATATAAAAGAAAACAAACCATAGTAACACATTTCCATTTACATACATTACACATCATATATGTTCTTCTTTATAAGTATCATCAGTCAAACATTACATAAATTGCTCAATTACTGTCTTAACTTGAACCCTGTCTCCTACTCCTGAACATTATTCTGCATGTATTCTTCCTACAATTTCCACTTATTTCTATGTAACTTGCTCTTCCTTTTTTCTAAAGATCCCACGTCTAGTTATTTTATCTCTGTTACAGTATTCAGTACTCCAAATGCCATTGTTGTAGACTTTGACTTCTATTTTCTAGTAACTATTTTTTGGCAGTCATCAGAATTAAACTTACCAAGGCCTTACTATGTCTTGGCTATGTATATTATATGTCCCATCTCAAAAGAATAATTTCCTTACATGCAGTTTCTCATCCAATATTTCTGATGGAAAACTCTACAGGTAATTTTTAAAGTCTGCCAATTCATTATACCCCAAAGCGTATGTTCCCATGTATCCATTTCTTCCCCATTACACCTTCAACATTTGCTATCTACCTGAAGAAAATTTTTGTGAAGCCTGTTTGAGGTATAAACATACATGTGCAAACACTTTAAAACAAAAATCCTAGATCTTCTAAACTTTGTTGCATATTTGGGAGCTATCCATATGTCCTCCTATTCTTTCCTTCTGAATTGCGTATCCAGTCTGTCTTCCCAGTCTTTTATAACTTTCTCTGATTTATTCTTATAGTTATTGTGCAGTATCTTATAGGCTATACTAATGGTCTTTTGTTTAATCACAGCTTCTGTTTTAGCTTCAGCTAAAAACTCTGCCAGAGCAGGTCTTTCACTTAGGATTCCACTATACCTTTCTCTTTGCCTGTCATCTGATATCAGTCCCTGGCAGGCAAGGTAGCCTCTAGCCTACAGTCTAAATGTCTTATTGGCCTCTTTTTATTCTATTACCTGTTCCCTCTCTTGTTGTTTGCTACCAGTACCTTGTTTCCTTAGTCAGTTTTATCTAGTAAATTCCAGCTCCCTCTTGCCTGTTCTCTGGACCCTTAATTGCAGTCATCCCTAACAGCAAAATCTCCTTTCTCCGTTCTTGTTTTAGCTTAATGTTTAGAATATGTTCTCCTACTTTGTGAAGATAGTATTCTGTGTGTCTGTTATTCTCCTTAAAGATATGCATCCAAAATTTCACTCTCTCTCTTCTTATTTCATGATTTTCCCTTTACTTCATCATCAACAACATCATCATCATCCCTTTCCACTTTGAATTGTAACTTTCTACTTGTGTTATATATATATAAGCCTTAAATGTGTAGCTCTAAAATATCCCTTCAAATCAGATACTCCTGAACCTCCTTGTTCTGCTAAACATATTTCTTACGTACACATATTCTATATTTAGATAAGTTATAGATAACTTATTTATATTAATGAATACTACAAATTTGGGATGTTCAAATATATATTAGTTGTCAATTTATTTCATTTTGATTTGCTATTCAAAATGCATTTGATTTAATCTGTGATTTGAGTATATGAAATTATCTATAATACACCCAGAAATGCTGTTGTTAAATAAGTAATAGCTAAATATAAACCTTTTCTTGCAAATAATTTATTCTTACAACCAAATATGTATAGTGTGTATGTTACTTAATAGTTTTGTCCTTGACCATCTACTTGTTGAGTTTGATGTATTCCCCTTTTATAAGTCCATTCATATTTGTCCAAAGTTTTAACTTACCACATCTTATAACTTATAACATTTTTCTTATATCATTTCCTTTCTTTTTACATTTGCCTCTTAACTCCTGTTATTATAATATTCCTGTTTATCACTACATACTCTAAAATCTATTGAAATAAGCTTACCCTTTCTTTACAATTAGTATAATCATATAATGTTATAATTCTATATACTTGTTCTTTCCATTTTAAATCTGCAATTGATAATCTTCTCATTTTAGCTGAAATTACATTGTTACATCTAATGTCTTTACTGTATTTCCTTAGAGTATGTCTATTCTAGAACCTCTCTCATATCCCAAATTCCAGATTATCTTTCCTCCCCATAGTTTCTCTGTTTGTAATCTTTTTTCATTTTTTAAGAAAATCTTGTCTTCTAATATAATTACATCTACATCACATATATTACACCACTCCAAAGTCCCTATTCTTTTTACTATATTCTTAATATTATTCACATTTACAGAAAGCACTGTAACATTTTAATTTTCTCATTTTCCTTACATTCAAGTTTTCATTAGTTCATAACTAATTACTAGGCTAGCTTTTTAATAGGTCATTCTATGCCTACCCAATGTCCTTCCTAAAGGTGAGAATCAAACACTGTACCTTATGTCTGTGAGATGAACACCTTAACTTTTATGGTGGGTGGGAGGTTGGCATAATGGTTAAGGCATTTGCCTTACAGACACAAGGTGCAGGGTTTGATTCTCACATGGGATAATTGGCTAGGCTTAAAATGGCCGACAAAGGCAGTTAGCCTAGTACTGATCTGTAATCTATGAACCCATACTGAACCCCCAATCATTAGCTGTATATATTCTTTTTAACCATTCCCTTTCTTTTTTCTTTTGTACTTTTCCTTTAATTATTTTCTTTTATCATTTTACTAATATATATATATTGAATTTTTACTGCCTTACAGTTTATGCCTTCTTCACCACTTATTTTAGAACATTTTTCCTCATCTAATTTTTTTCTATTTCTAATACTTCTAAAATGTCTCCCATTTGTCCATTTTCTTCATGTTCTTTTTATTTTTCCTTATTCTTATTTTCATTTTTACAACCCATCCATAAATGTCCAATTTTGTTATAACATTTAAATGAACATTTTTTGCATCATGTCCCATTTCCCCACAAATATAACATTTTCTTTTGTCCCAGTTACTTATCAAATAACTTTCTTTTCCACAAAGAAAAACATGTTTTGGATTGTCCCTAGTATTTTATGATACCCTTGTTCCCCTCTACATGTATCATGCTTGGTATATGTATATATTTTTTTCTCTTTCTATTTTAACACAATATTAGAATTACAGCCACCAGTCCATAAACTCCTTTTGCCATAAACTTTTGCAATGTCTAGTACTTCTTTATATAAAGTTTTCATATATCCTTTCAAAGTCTCTCTTTCTACCTTTGTTCAAAATTGTACATGGATTTTCGTTTTTGTTTCTCTGTTAAATATTTTTTATCACATAAAGATTCTATGGGTTACAGTCTTTCTTTTTTTTCATATTCTCCAAGAAAATTTTCCATTGAAAAAAAGTCTCAAATATAATGTCACAAAATGGCTCTTTGTTAATATGAATAAATGCTCTTACCTCATGTGCTTTTACATCCAAACACGCTATTAAATTGTCCCACACTTTATACCTGTCCGTTTCTTTCTCTTCTATACTTTGAATCCTTACTACGTACTTCTGTTTTTTATTTTCTTCTGCCTTCTTTTCTGCTACTCCATTTTTATATTCTTTTACTTTCTCTGCGTATGTTTTCTTTTTCATCTCATCTCTATTCTTCAATATTGTCTCTGCATCCTGTCTTTGTATTTTCTACATAATGTTCTCCTAGGAAATATTTCCTTCTTTTTCTGGCTCACTCTGCACCATCATTTCTTTAAGTAAATCATCCTACAACCCTCCTGACTAGAGGGTTGTAATTATACATCCATCATTTACATTAAACAGATCTTTTTTAAACATTTCCACATAATCCTGCACACATTCTCTGGTCTTGATATTTGCTTTCTCCTCCATTTCTTTAATCAGTCCATCATCTCTTTCTCTCTCCATCGGCCTCCCTGTTTCTCCACACCACCTCTGTGCTTGGAACAGAAAAAGGAAGTGCTCCTCCAAAATGGGTCCCACTTGCAACATTGATGAGTGAGGGAAGTTCCCCAGTCCCTGGCCATTTTTTTCTTAATAGCACAAATACCACTTCAGGTTTGCCCTGAAAAGAGATCACAATATTTCACTGGCTTTTTGTGGTAGTAATGCTTTACCCATGGTCCCTGTATTTTTCTTTATATGTTACAAAAACTGTTTTAACAATCTGTAAAGCAGAATTGCCCCCTGACCACATGTGGATAAATGTAACTGGAGGTGCATACTTGAGTTTGAAGTGCATAGATCTACATGAGAGGTAGATTTCCTAGATGTATAATTGTTACTTGTTGATGAAGAGAAGCTGAGTACCAAGATACATAGAAAGTACTGCTGGAGGAACAACTTTTGCATAGAACAAGTATGAACCCCTGACACATTTATCCACATGTGGTAACGGGACAGTTACTTAGAACCTTCAGGTTGTGTACTGACAATAAGGTAGAGGAACATGAAGCTATTCAATTGTTAGATCATCTTCAAGCACATGGATATAAAGAAGAAGAAATATAAAGACGTTCCCTTGCAACTAGATGCTTAAGAAGGACTAAAGAAAAAACATATTTTTCTGATGGGAGAGAGGATAACATGGTTGTACAAACACAATATGGGGATGGGAAGATGACTGGGCCTTTGAGATGCTTGTTCACCTTTAGTAGTGATATGCATCAAGTCTGTGAAATAATAAAGAAGATTTGGAGACTTCTGTCTATGGATGAAGGCTTGAAGAGTATTGTTGGTGAGACCCCAAGATTTAGTTTTAAAAACAAGCAAAGCAGAATCTATAAAGACTATTATGTTACAAGGATGGACTATGTCATGGGGTTAAGCTCTCTAGAGAAGGAATGTTTTCCTGCAGGAGTTGCAAGGCATGTCCCTTTATTAACAGTAGCAACAGTTTTAAACATCCAAATTACATCTAAGGTCTATAGGCTGCATGCATATGCTGACTGTATATGCAGCACATTGTAATTGTTACTCTGGATTTTATGTAGGAAAGCCAAATAGACCTTTCAGAGAAAGGATATTTCGTCATTTGAGTGACATCCAGCTTGATAATGACAATAATGCACTGTCATAGCATATTAAAAAGAATGGTGTTCATGAATTCTCCTTTTTAGTACTGGAAGACAGAGGTAATAGACACTAAGTGGATAATTAATTTGCAAGCAGACAGACCACCAGGTCTGAATGGAATGATTCCCCTCAAACCGATATTGAAGGGGTGGAGGCTCCTTAGGAGAATGAGGACTGGTTAAGACTGGCTTTTAAACGAACATTTCTGATGAGATTAGTTAAAACAAGGATCTGAAGAAGGTTTATACCGAAAGTGCTCATCCTGGTTTGATTTTGTAGTTAATTTCATTATTTTATTATTTTACTGTATTTTATTAATAAATCCTTCCCCGTGTTGCAGCAACTCTTTACATTTCTTCAGTACTGGTTTGTAGACTACACACATGACACTCCAGAATTTGTCACAAAACTTCAAAAACAGGCCTCTTTTGGGCATCACTCATTTGGAATAAAATTCCAGACCTGTGCAGAGATCTGAAAATAATCCAGAATTGATATTAAGTCCTGCTGTTAGTGTTCACCTTTACCTTTTCTGTGATTCCTGTGAAAAACAGGTTTTCATCTTGGAAGGCTCCATCAAAATAATTCAAGCTTACTTCACAGTGCATTAGCAGACCAAAAGCAAGATTGTTTAAATGAACATCCTGACTGCTCGAAGGCCACTTGGGAGATGGGAAAGATTGGCACTATGTAGGCCCCCATAAAGGTGCAGTTGAAATTAGAAGAAAAAAAAAGCTCAGAGATTTTGCAGTTTTTATTTATTTATTTTTTTTTGTTAAAATTTCCTAGCACTTATAGAAGTGTACCCCACAACATGATTTATAAAGTCATGGAAACAAAAGACTTTATAGAATCAGAGAATTTATAAAAGAATTATAAAAGTCAGAAGGGTCTTTCAGGATTAGGGTACTCAGAGGACCACCCATACTGGATTGACGGTAGTATAAAGCACTAGCAAAATTAAATCAGGAAACCCAGCACTATAACTCAAGTCTCTTCCACCAGGGGATTCAAGTACTCACTAAACTCCCAAACAACATTACCAAAATTATGAGACCCCCAGGAAAATTAATGGCATCTGGAAACTTTAGTCATAGTCTGTGAGTCAGGGACCCCAACCAGAGTTGCAGGATTTAGAGAAGGCCGTCATCTTGATACAGTGATCCACTGCAAATTTAGTGAAATCATGGGCTTTATTGGATTCATTGATGTAAAACTGCAGCCAAGTCCAGCTAAGTCATTGAAGTGGCAACTCATCACATCAATGACTTTTTAATGTTTAATGGTCTCTTTTTTTTCAAAAAAATAAAAATGTATGCCCAAGTGTAGACAAACTCCAGGTCACATAACACTGAGGAAAGGGGAGAAAATACACCATTACAAAGTCATGCATACATTGAGTTGTGACTTGAGTCTTTGTTGTAATGATTTGTAGAGTTTTCAGTTCAGTGAAGAATAATTTCTTAACTAACGATCACCCTGATAACAGAGTTTGGTCTGCGCCTTCTAAAATGACTGTTTCAGTGCAAGAACCATATATTAATTTTAAGGCTACAGTAGCAGTATTAGGGACTGCAGGCTGTTCATCCCACCACATTCATTGTTAACCTTCTACATTATTAACTGCATTATAGTGCCTTTGGGGAAAACTGCCATCCAAACTAATTACTCCATCGATAAGACACCCCTAAGAGTTGACCTGGTAGTCAGGGATCTGGGAACATATGTAGACAGTAATCTGGCCTTTGATTAACATGTGGCCAAGGTAGTAATAAAATCATTCTGTCACCCAGTTTATAAGTAAGGACATGGCATCCAGGTCCAAGGAAGTAATAGTGCCCCTTTATTCTGCCCTTATCAGGCCCATTATTAAGTATAATGCCCTCCTTCAGCATGTACCTGACCAGACATATGCAACAGTCGGAATGCCCAGAAAGGTTCCTTATCAGGAGAATCCAGAGTATAAATACACCATCCTATACAGATCGCCTCTGTCTCCTACAGGTTACTGAGAGGTGCAAGGCATCTTGGGATCCAGCTCTGAAGGACCTTTTGCACATCTGTAAAATGAACAGGATCAGAACCACTAGATCCAGGAATTTAAATTTTGCTTGTGACATAAATAAGATATGTTGGTGAGACAAATATGTGTCTCATAGGATCCGCATGCTCTGGAATAGGCTCCCCATCCATGTGAAGCAGAGTTCATCCCTAGCCCTATTTAAGCATAACCTTGACCAATGGATAGGAAATAGAAAATTCACCCTGGTCTGACCACCATGTCCCTAATTGATAGAGACAGACAGTAATTCTTAAACTAACATACCCCTCCCACATAACCTGTAGAAATTTCCTAACTAATATACCCCTCCTAATAAACACCCATGATACATAAAGACACAATTGGGTTGGATTGTATGGCTAGTTTTACAAAGGCCATGGTGGTTATTGGTCTCATACATATCTATGAACTTACAAATTTAAGAAAGCTCCATGACCTCTTGTTGTTTTGGTAACTTTCTGACACTTCTGTTTAACTCTGTTTAAGAGGGGTTCCCAGTAGCTTTAGGACTGTTGATATCTGTGGAGCCTAAAACTTACTGCCTATTGCACCCTATTTGTTAATCAGTCTGTAAGAATTCTTCCTGTCCTAGACTGAAAATGTAAAGTTACAGAATACATGTAACACTATGCAAAAGGTTGCCTCTGTAGTCACTGTATGATGATTCATCTCAAGTTTTTGTGCACCGATTCACATAGTATATGACTGTCTGGATATATTGTCTCTTTTTCTGTCTGTTCCCTTCGAAAATAGACTTTGATCTCAGGAAGCTTAGTTAAATAACAAACTCCAATAAAATATGATAAGTTCACTAAGTTATTGTTAGTACTGGACTTGGCTGCAGTTTTACATTTTATTATAGAGTAACAGCTCTCTGTACTCCTGAGCTACTATATCTGCTGAAAGAACTCTGCCAAGAACATTGATGTATGCAGAATGCTTAGGAGATGAGCTTCTAGAATTCAGGCTGAATTTAGTGCACACATTCCTAAACATGCCACAGTAGTTAGCAGCTGGGAGCTTGTACATGCTGAGTCAGACCACAGATGTGTGAGAATAGATTCCAGGATGACACTTCAGAATGAGTTTTCTCATTGTTAAGTCATAACATTTTATTTCATGTAAACATTTTTAGAATCACATCTGGAAATGGTGTTCTGTTCAGTATGCTCAACTAGGCTCAAACATTCTGAATCATGAATGCAGCATTTAATACTGAGAACATGTGCCAGTCTTCACATTTGCATAAGAAGCCTTTTTGCTTCAACCAGTTCTTAGTGCTTCTATTAATAAAATTAATATATTTAGGGAGCAGTGGTAGATTATCTCATATAGGCATGGGATAACAGACAGTAGGCAATGTCTTGCAGGAGTGGGATAACAGTAGGTTATGTCATATAGGCTTGGGATAACAGTAGGTTATGTCATGCAGGTATGGGACAACAGTAGATTATATCATATGGACAGGGGATAACAGAAGGTTATGTCATGCAGGAATGGGATAATGGTAGATTATGTCATGCAGACATGGAATTATGGTAGCTTATGTCATGCAGGCATGGGATAACCATGCAGGTATGGGACAACAGTACGTTATATCATACAGGCAGGGGATAACAGAAGGTTATGCTATGCAGGCATGGGATAATGGTAGATTATGCCATGCAGGCATGGAATAATGGTAGATGATGTTATGCAGGCATAGGATAACAGTATGTTATGTCATATAACCAACAGTAGGGTATTTCACATAGGCATGGGATAACATCAGGTTATATCATATAGGCATGGGATAATTGTATGTTTTGTCATGCAGGCATGGGATAATGGTAAGTTATGTCATGGAGGGGTAGGATAAAGTATGATTTTGTACCACTTAACATAATTGCAGATGTTAGAGTAGATTAGCTTTGTAGTACTGATTCTTGGGTCTTCCTGCCATGCAGAAGCCTGTGACCAGCCCAAGTTCCAGAGTTTTTTGCATTATTCCTAGCTGATGGACATCAGAAGACCAATGTCTGGATGTCACAGTATAAGAAGGGTGTCTGTCGACACCATCTTCAGGTCTTTTTAAGCAGTGAACACAGTCTGATGCTTGAGGACAGCACAATCTCCCCAGTTGTCTGAATATGATTGAGAAAGAGGAAGATCACAGGAGGCAGATAGGGAATAATGGAGAACAATCTACAGTGAACACCTCTACCCCCTACACTCAGCAAAGGTGGAGAAAAGTGATCAGCAGATAGAGGGATTAGAGGGTGAGAGTATGTACTGCAACAATCATCTACTCAAACATCTACAATTGTGCCAAGTAGGACACAACTGCACTATGTTCTTCATAGTTAATGTTGCAGTACTGATTCTTGGGAGGACTCTCAAAGCCAACAGTTGGGTGGTAGGTCATCTGTATGACCCTAGGAAATAAGGCTTTGCAGGATGGCAGTAACAAAACCTGCTCTAGTCCTAGAGACATTGCCTAGGTTGTAGTGTTCTATAAAGGTGTGCACAGAGTTCCATGTGGCTGCCTCTAGGTTGGCCTGTGTAGGGACTCCTTTGAGGAAAGCAGTAGTAGTTACCCCATGCCTGGTGAAGTGGGCGTTAATGTGAACAGGTAAATGAATAAATACTGAGCTACCTGTGGCTGCACCAGAATTGCAAGCCAGCCCAACTGTATAGTATAACAAAAAGGAACACCACCCTTCCAACAGGATACAAAACAGCTTCCAGTTTATGGAGCACTTTTGTCTCTGAAAATTCTGATACTTCATCAGAATAAACCATAACCACATGCCTATGGTTATATAATACTATTAATCAAACAATTAAACACATTTAAAGAAATAAAACATTTTTTAAAAAACTTGAAGAAAAAACCTTGAAGAAAAACATACATTCCCATAAAAAAAAATTTCAGAAGGCAGGACCATATCTACCTAACCAAAGCCTTTGTTTTTAATATTGGTAAAACTGAAATGTTTTCATTAATGCCAGGTTCTACAGTCACATTTAATTCAAGTTGCCATTTGAGTTCACTACATTCTATTTGAAGTTCCCACCATCCCCCTCTAGTGGTCTTCTGGATAAATTCCAAAATTCCAAACTTGAACTTAACAAACTGCCTGCATTTAACTGAATGTTTATATAATGCATTATTTTCGTTATGACTTCTAATAGCATAAGTATGTTCACAGATGCATTTTCTCAATGATCTTTCTGTTTTGCCATCATAATAAAAATTGCAGGATGTACACACTGTCAAGTATACTAGTCCTTTTGTAGCACAATTACCTTGATGAAATATAATAGGTTTTGTGATAGAAGGTAAAACACACAATGGTCCTTCAAAAATATAATTACATTGTGCACATTTGCCGCATTTACTAGTGCCCCTGTTCTTTAATGTTTGAATTTGGGTAGGGTGTTTAAACAAATATTTTAAGTTTTTCCCCATCTTGTAAACAATTTTAGTCGCTGTCCACCTAACGCTCTTAACAGGTCACTATTAGTAGTAAAAATTACCCAGTTTCACTTCATAATGTCCTTAATTTCTTTGAAACCTTTATCGTATGGTAAATTCATAGACTGACCATGGCTGTCATCTCCTTGTGGTTAAAAAAATTAGCACTTTCTTTACCTATACCTAGAATAGGTTTAAATCTTGCACCCCATTCATGTGCTACCTCAAGGCTAGTATTCAATATTAAGTCGCTGGGGTAGCCTCTTTCCAAACAAAAATGAAATAATGTTAAACATTTCGTTCTTGAAAATCTCCCAACTAGAACTCATATGGGCTGCCCTTACTAACTGGCCCATAAAGATATATTTTTTGTGTGTTTGGGATGGTGGCTCTGGTAATCCAAATAATTGTTTGAAAAGGTTTCCTTCCTAAATATTTTGGAAACAAAAGAATGACTTAGAAGATCTTTAACTAAAGTGACATCCAGGAAGTTAATAGAATCCAAGAAGGAATTTGTGAATTTAAGAAAGCTGGAAATATTTTCCAAATAATCCCTAAATTCATTTATGTCAATCACATTGTCCTTCCACAGAATAAAATTGTCGTCCAAAAATGTATGTATATAACCCACTTATTTTGAAATCTAGGAATAAAAATGTTTTTATGTTCCCAACTGTACATTACCAGGTTGGCATAAGTGGGGGCACAACTAGCCCCCATAGCCACACTCTTTATCTGTAATGTACAGTTGGGAACATAAAAACATTTTTATTCCTAGATTTCAAAATAAGTGGGTTATATACATACATTTTTGGACAACATTTTTATTCTGTGGAAGGACAATGTGATTGACATGAATGAATTTAGGGATTATTTGGAAAATATTTCCAGCTTCCTTAAATTCACAAATTCCTTCTTGAATTCTGTTAACTTCCTGGATGTCACTTTAGTTAAAGATCTTGTAAGTCATTCTTTTGTTTCCAAAATATTTAGGAAGGAAACCTTTTCAAACAATTATTTGGATTACCAGAGCCACCATCCCATAGTATAGTATTATATAACCATGGTGGTTATATAGTGGTGCTGCGGTAGCGTTGTCGCCTCACAGCAAGACATTGTCCCTTTCGATTCTCAGCTAGAGCGTCTTCTGTGCGGAGACATGCGTGAATGGGCATACCTTCATTGAAGGCTGTGCATCAGGGCTGGCAACTCGGCACGTAAAAATCTACTGCCAATCATTAGCGGACCGGAGTTCTGCTGTGGCGACCCCTAACCGGGAAAAGCCGAAAGACACAACAACAACAACAAGTATTATATAACCATAGGTATGTGGTTATGGTTTATTCTGATGAAGTTCCAAGGTAAAACCAGCACAGCAACCAAAAAGATTCAAGATTAATTTATTGTACAAATCCAAGGTTAAGGGCTTTCTTCCCTCAATAAGGGACTTCTTCAGAACAATTTGTTACAAAAACCCAGCCCTTATATATCAAACACAAATCACTTTAATTACAATCATTATTCAATTAATTACCCTATTGACCCTATTTAAAACCTTTTTTAAAAAACTTTTAAATATATACTAAAACATTAAACACAAATAGTAAAGAAACAGTTACCCTAAAATGTATTTTTTTAATTTTAATACACTATATATACTGACATTTTCGTTAATACCTGGATAATGTGTTGCATTCAACCTTAACTGCCATTTTAATTCACATATGTCCAGGTGTACATCTAAAATCCCCCTTGGGGATCCTTAAACGATTGCTGTATTACCAAAAACTTAAAATCGTGATCATAATATTCATGAATATGCCTACTTAAGGCATTAGTCATCTTCCTATTCTTAATGTCAAGCAAGTGTTTACTAATTCTATCTTTAAAATGCCTACATGTTTTACCTACATAATATATTGGGCACTTCTGGCACTTGGCCATATAAACCACATTTTTGCTACAACAATTGAAGTGCCCAGTTACAAAATGTGTCTACCATTGAAATTGAACCTGTCCCTTGTTTCCAAAATGCTGCTGCAACACGTACCCATACCGCATTTATAATTTTCCAGTGGTCTATTATTGCAAATTTCACCCTTTTTACAAATATGTTTTTAAATTACCTATCTCTCCCATATACAATTAATGGTGACTTACCCATTTTTTGGGCCACACTCTGGTCAAATTGCAAAATGTCCCAATTATGTTTAATAATATTAAACACTTCCTTGGAATCTAAATTGAATGTGGTGATAAAGCTTAACCCCACCTCATTCTTATCTTTTCTATTTATTATAGATACAATCAAAGCTGTTTCTCTTACATTAATTCCCCCTAAAATAGGCTTATAAATCCCTTCAATCTGTTTATTTACTACTTCCTCACTGACTTGTCTCAACACCTCCTTAGGGTTACCCCTTGACTGAACATCTGTGCTATAAATTTTACTTCATCCATAAATTTACTGTCATCACTCACTATTCTGGCTGCCCGAACCAATTGGCCTTTAATAATGGACTTTTTTTATGGTAAGGGTGCCAGCTACCAAATTCCAAATATGAATTGGAAAATGTAGATTTCCGATAAATCATGGATGTCAATTTGTTATTCTCTACATCTATACTTATATCAACATCTAAATATATAATTTTAAGCCTACTGAAATCATATGTAAATTTCATAAACTCCACTGTTTGGTTAATATAGTCCAAAAATTCATTCAATTGCTTTTCCGTACCTTTCCACACCACAAAAATATCATCAAAAAAATGTGTGTAATATAAAACTCTTTTCTGATATTTACTTGCAAATATGAACTCCTGCTTCCAATAGGACATAACATAGTTAGCAAAAATGTGCCCCCATTGTCACTCCAGTAACCTGCTTGTAATACTGTCCCTCAAAAAAATACATAATTATTCTTGAGTACTACCTCCATTAGTACCATAAACGTATTTATTTGATCTTGGTCATAAATCCCTGTTTTTACTAATTGTACTTCTAACCATGTCAAACCTTCCTCATGAGGTATTACAGAAAATAAATTGCAAACATCTATAGTGACTAAAATAATCTCATTACTCATTACTTATTTCAATTTTTCCAGAAATTGCCATGAGTCTTTGCAAATGTATGAAAAAGCCTGTAACACCTTTTGCAACTGAACATCCAAATATTTACTAATAAAACACGTCTTTGAATGTCTCCCATCAACAATAGGCCTAAACTTTGGATTTTTCAACCTTTTATGTATTTTAGGTATATCAAAAATACTGGACACAGTGAGATGATCATTCCTAATGAACCCATATTCTTCCTGATTTATTTGCCCTTGGTATACCATGGCCTCTAATAACAAATCAACTGTCCTATACATTATATGGATTTCATTCACAAAACTTTCTACATACGTACCATCCATTAATAAGGCATTCATACCATTGGAATAGTCTCCTTTGTCCATAATGACTATCCCATTGCCTTTGTTGGGTTTCATTACCCGAATGCTTTTGTCCATGGCTATGTCTAATAACAATTCATGTTCCATTTTACTCAAATTACAGTCACATTCAATTTTTGATTTTTTATATGCTTGTCTTATATCCCTTTCACATACTTTCTCAAATACCCCAATAAAATTATTAGTCGGTGGGTTGAAAGTACTGTTTTTTTTTACTTCTAGGAAACATTGACACCATTGTTACTACTATTACCAAACCAAACTTTTAAATTTAATTTCTATGTGTATAGTTTCAAATCCACTAGGGTTTCAGCCACATCCCCACTTCTACTCGGGACAAACGTTAATCCTTTTGCTAATAAATTCGGGTGTGTGCTACTAAAACACTTATTTGAATAATTGAATAGTTTAAAATCACCTTTAGTGTTATATATAATCTGCGGTGAACCCAGATTCTCATTATCCATCCCTTTTTCCAATACACACATCAGAACTTCCAAATCCATTCGCTCACTATTCAACATTATAAACTCATTATTAGCATCAGACACTTGTTCAATGTCCATGTTTGTAAGAATGACACCATTGTTAACATAGCTTCCACATTGATTAACATTTCCATTATTTAAATCAAAATGTTTAATATCAACAAGCAACTGTTCCGTATTACATTCAAACGGTTCTGCCAGGTCACAGTCATTTTCGCCACTTCTTTGAAAACTTGATCCGCTGCCAATTGCGGTGCAAGACAGTATCCAGGTATTGATGAAAATGTCGGTATATATAGTGTTTTAAAATTAAAAAATATTTTAGGGTAATTGTTTGTTTAATATTTGTGTTTAACTTCTCTGATGGCATATCTCAATACTGTTTATTTTTGAATGTTTCTCAAATTTATGCCTAAATGTATTAATGTTTTATCTCTACTCTGTATAACTGTCTTGTAGTTACAACATGTACCTAATTCTGCCTATATCGCAGCTTTTCTCCCCATTTTTTGAATGTTTCTCAAATTTAAGCCTAAATGTATTAATTGTTATCTCTACTCTGTATAATTATCTTGTAGTTATTGTATGTACCAAATTTTGTCTATATTCCAATGGACTATCCTGGTAAACCAACTGCAAATAAATAAATAAATAAATAAATAATGTTTTAGTATGTTTAAAGTTTTTTGAAAAAAGGTATTAAATAGGATAAATAGGGTAATTAATTGAATAATGATTGTAATTAAAGTCATTTGTGTTTGATATTATAAGGGCTGGGTTTTTGTAACAAATTGTTCTGAAGAAGTCCCTTATTGAGGGAAGAAAGCGATTAACCTTGGATTTATACAATAAATTCATCTTGAACTTTTTTGGTTGCTGTGCTGGTTTCACCTTGGAGCTTGGTGTTTGAAGTTTGGTTCTTTTTGGTTATCCACTTATTCTGATGAGAACTTTCATAGACAAGAGTGCTAAATAAACTGGAAGCTGTTTTGTATCCTGTTGGAAGTTTGGTGTTCCTTTTTGTTATACTATACAATTGGACTGGCTTACAATTCTGGTGCAGCCACAGCTAGCTCAGTATTTATTCATTTGTTTTCGAAGTCTGAGTGCCTTTTTTTGCATTTTTGCTGCATTTGTTTTGAGGTGTGCAAATTGTGTGGCAGCAAGGAATTGTTATTACTTTGCTACAAGTGCTTTCTCTACTGGTTTAGCACGTTGTGTGGAAAAAATGCCAGTGACTACAAGTAGTGGGAATGGGAATATTTCCACTAGTTCTACTTTGCATACTAATGACCAATGAAATGAAAATGGAATTGAATCTGCCTTGACTCAGTTAATTTACTTGCTTACACAGCAGACAACTAGTATGAATACCATACTGCATAGACTACAATCCCAGAAGCCACCTTGGTGTCTTCTGCAGCCATTATAAGACCAACTAGGGATTGCTTACTGAATCAAGGAGATTCTTCAGACTTGACTGAAAGTTCAAATCAACCAAATATGTTGCAAGCAAGCAGACAGAGCCAAGAGCAACAAAACTCTAAGGTGAACATGAGAGAGTGGATTAATTGTGATATTTCATTTACTGGAACTGATACAAGGGCTGACACTCGACAAGAGCCTCCAAGAACACTTCAGAAGAAATTATTGGACTTAGAGCATAAACTAATGAAGGTGAGGAAACCTTCACTGTGACAATTTATATTTAAATGAATGTGTGAAACGTAAACAGGTCCCAAGGGGCTATGTTTGTACAAATTTCCTAACAGTATTGTTTTAAAAGAAAATGAAAAACATGAGTTGTTTGAAATGTTTGACTGTTTTGGTCTTGAATTGGTTCAATTTTTAATAAGACTTAATGTAAAGAATATTAATGAGCTTTTAGAAGAAGTTACTTTTTTAGATCGAGAAATTACTTCTGATTTACTGTTTGAATTTAACATAGCTAAATATGACAGTATGTTTGTAAAAACAGAACACCAGGTAAATTTTAACCTACAGTGCAAAAAGAAAAAACTACAGAGAGATGAGAAAGAATATAGGAAGGGAACAGCCTACTCCCTCCCCAAAGTTTACACACATGCAGAACTTAAACCTAATGGACATGAACCAGACACTCATTTACGGTAAATTCCAATGGTTATAATGAACAAATGGTAGAAGCTTGTGATGAGGAAACCTACCCCGCCCTTAGAAGGTCTGAAAGGATATGTAACAGAAACAAACAAAATAATGTTAACAACAATAATTTTTTTCAACTTAACCCAGCACCCAAGGGCATCAGGAACAACCGGAGGGGACGACAATGGGGAGGACAACAACTAAAAGAAGCCATTGTATATTTAACAATGAAGGTAGTTCAAAAATAGTGAAAATATTAGAGTTATTTGGAGGGAAATTATTGTGTTCACAAGGATTACCATCTTTAGACCCGCGATGGTGGTGCTGCGGTAGCGTTGTCGCCTCACAGTAAGACGCTGCCCGGTTCGATTCTCAGCTAGAGCGTCTTCTGCATGTAGACATGCGTGAATGGGCGTACCTTCATTGAAGGTTGTGTGTCAGGGCTGGTAACTCGGTATGTAAAAATCAACTACCAATCATTAGCAGACCAGAGTTCCGCTATGGCGACCCCTAGCTGGGAAAAGCCGAAAGACACAACATCAACAATAACAAGGATTACCATCTTTAACTACACTGAAACACAGATTAATAAGACACATTTTTCCCTTTCTAAGAAAAGTGCCAAGTTTGTTCCTTGTTTTAAAGTTGTTTTACCAGACATTTTGACTAAAACTAAACTATACTCTATGTTTCAAGAACAGAGAGACTTGAGGTTTATAAATGGGGGTGGGAGCAACTTGTGTAAATGGAAGAGCACTTTTAACCCCCCCCCCCCCGATTCACCCCACTATTACAGCACATGAACAAATTAATTCCAAAGAAATGTATTCTTTGTTAACTTAAACAAAAAGGAAATTATACAACCTATCAAAACAAAAAATTGATATTTTTGAGAGAGGTAAGAACTGATAATAAATTCAGAATTATGAAACCAGACAAAGGGGGTGGGGTAGTTTTAGTTGATAACATAGATTATAGCACACATATGCTGGAAATACTCTATGATACAAACATATGCATAGAGGCGTCCTACAATGAAGTCATGATAGCTCATAGAAAAATACAGTTGTTTCTGGAAGATGCATAGTTTCAAAGAGTGATTTCGGAACAACTATTTGATTTTCTTAGGAATGAACATCCAGTAATTCCACAAGCTTTTGGAATTCCAAAAGTTCATAAAGATGTTTTGAATCCCCCTTACAGGGTGATTATTGCTGCTCAAGGGAGTACTACTTACCCCCTTGGTGTATTTATAGACAGGTTATTTAAATAGAAACACCTGAAGCCTCTGCAAGTACGGCAGCTGCAAGAACTCAAAAACAGAACCAAATGCAAAAGGAAAAAAGAGACCAGCAGCTGTAGCATCAAAATTTCTTTAATTTGATGGTAGTACAAACTACATATCCATCAGTAGGGATGAGTGCGCTCATGCTATTAGGAGTCCTAATGAAAATAATGCATTATATAAACATTCAGGTAAATGCAGACAGTTTGTTAAGTTCAAGTTTGGAATTTTGGAAGTTATCCAGAAGACCACTAGAGGGGGATGGTGGGAACTTCAAATAGAATGTAGTGAACTCAAATGGCAACTTGAATTAAATGTGACTGTAGAACCTGGCATTAATGAAAACATTTCAGTTTTACCAATATTAAAAACAAAGGCTTTGGTTAGGTAGATATGATTCTGCCTTCCAAAAATATATATTTTTTTGAACTGTATGTTTTTCTTCAAGGTTTTTTCTTCAAGTTTTTTTAAAAAAAGTAATTTCTTTAAATGAGTTTGTTTGATTAATAGTATTATATAACCATAGGCATGTGGTAATGGTTTAATCTGATGAAGTCTCAGAACTTTCAGAGACGTAGGCGCTAAATGAACTGGAAGCTGTTTTATATCCTATTGGATGTTTGGTGTCCCTTTTAGTTATACTATACAATTGGACTGGCTTACAGTTCTGGTGCAGCCACAGGTAGCTCAGTATTTATTCATTTGTTTTCGAAGTCTGAGTGCCCTTTTTCGCATTTTTGCTGCAATGTGCATGAGTAAATCATTTCCATGATGTGAGTAACAGAACATAATGCATTTTGCTATCCACTTGGGATTGATTTGTTTGTAGACAGGTCTGCATTCTTTACTCGCTGTGAAATCCAATAATTGCTCTGCTTTATTAGAGGCTTTTGTTCTGTCTAGTATCAAATTTGCCTGTCTAAATCCAAGGAATGGAGGACTTGTTCTGCCCTGTTCTGTGGATTTGGGAAGAAGACTGACAGGTAGATAGTCTGGTTTAGGGTAATCTCTGATACCCCTTAGGTGTAAAAGATGGGTTTGTTCTAAGGGTTATCCAATCCCTGTGAAAGACAGTGAATGGCTCCTTTCACGAGGGTTTGAAGTGCTAAGACCCTCTTTGCTGAGGTGACAGCTAGAGAAGAAAGTGGTCTTCCAAGTGAGCATCTTTAGAGAGGCAGAGGCAGCTGGTTGAAGGCGGGTGGGGGGGGAGTTTTCTAGCATATAATTTAGATCCCAGGCAGGAATAGGGTTCCTTCTGGATGGTCTCATATGAATGACCCATTTTAGTAAAAGTTATTGGGGTATGAGAAGATAGGTGTTGAATGGTCCAGGGAAGCTGAAATGATAGATGCATATATAATGGAGTAGGAAAGTCCCTGTCTAAACAGGCCTGTAAAGTACTCCAGGACTGAATTGATGTCTGCCTGAGAAAGGTTGGTGTTCTTGTTGTGACACCAAGTAGAAAGTCTCTTCCATTTTGCCAGTTATGATTTTTTGGGTCTTGAGTTTCCTTGCCTCATTTAGAATAGAAAGCACATCCTTGGGATAGGTAACATTTCTTGGTTTCAAAACTCAATCCTTCAGGCTGTTAATCTGAGTGTGGCTAAGTCAGGGTGGTATATAGATCCCTTGGCTTGATTGAGGAGATCTATTTCCTGAGGTAGGGTGTGGAATATCCTGTCGCTGCTGTTCAAAAGAAGAGAGAACCAGTGTTGTCTCGGCCAGAAGGGGGCCACTAGGATCGTGCTGGGTCTGTCCACCCTGACTTTTATCAGTACCATGGGAATCATAGGCAAGCTACAGAAACAGGTTTGTTGAGCTGAGTGAGAAAACATTTGTTTTCCAAGTCCCTGCCTGTTGAGTTCTGAAGCAAAACTTTTGTAGTTGTCTGATCTGATGAGAGGCAGACAGATCTATTGAGGGGACACCCCACTGTAGAGTTAGGTCCAGGAATACCTCTCTTCAGTTTCCAATTGTTGGGGTCTAGAAGATCCCTGCTTATAGAATCCACCTGGGTATTGCTCTGACCTGGAATAAAAGATGCTATGAAAGTCAGTCATAGTTTTTGAGCCAGCATCCAAATCTTCCTCATGAGGCTGAACAGAGGGTTGGACAAAGTATTCCCCTGTTGTCTGTCCAAATCTACAAGGTCCCTGGGTTTAAATTCTACTGAAAGGCCTTTATGGCCAGGTAGATTGCTACCAGCTCCTTCTGGTTTATATGAAATTTTCTCTGCTGTGGTATCTAGATGTCCTGAACTTTCATGGAATCAAACTGGGCCTCCTAAGCAATGTCTGAACTGTCTGTTGTGATGATCTTGTCTGCTTCTGATAAAGAGAAATTTGCCACTGGGCTGTGTAGGCATGGAAGGAGAGGTAATAGGGTATCCAGGAGTTGAGAGTGCTGTTCCTAAGTATTTTTAGCAACCACTGACATTTTTCTCATATGTAACTTTGCAAGTGGAATCCTGAGAATGCAGGATGCCATGTAACCTAGAATTCTCTGAAAATCCCTTGCTGAGATATGTTGTTTTGGTAACAGGCTGGTCAAGTAATTTATCAGGAAAGATACCTTGTCCTGGGGAAATAAGGCTTTCTGTTAGGCCAAATCTATGAGGGCTACCAGAAAGAGGATCCTTGTTTGAGAAAGAGTTTTACACTTTTGAAGATTTAATGTGAATCCTACATTCTGAAAGCAGTCTACAGTGATCTGCAAGGCATTTAAGGTCTCTGCTGTAAAATTTCCCTAAGAGACTGTGAAAAACTGAAAGGCTGCTAGTGTAAATAATTCTATGTGATTTGCAAATATTAATATAATCTACAGCTGATTTTACAAATGTAAAAGAGAACTTTATGTTATGATTAAACTGCATGTTGTACTGAGCTTCAAAAATGTAACCACAGTGCACTCTGCTAGAAGAAAGCTGAGAAATCAAGCTTTGTATGACTGATCTGAAACTCGGAGCCATGGTATCTGGACCAGCAAATTATTTCTGTTGTTTTGAGACCAGAGTTAACTGCTAGATTTTACGTGTATAATGTCTTTTATTGCTGTGGCTTCCTGACCAGGTGGAAGATCAAAGAACTGTTAAACTCTTGAGTTTCTGTTAGCCTGGGAAATTAAACCAGAGAAGTGTCAAGAATGATGTAATCTAAAATGAGTCTGCAGTGATGTATTATCAATTTAAGACTTTCTCAGAGAGAGAATTAGAGCATTTTGGATTTTGTCTGAACCTGAACACATCTACTCACCATTACTCTGCCTTTGTTCTGTATGTATGTAAGTTATTTATAACATTGTTTCTCTTAGAAATATATAAAAATAGTAAGATTAGACTAGCTGTTTTCTATATTTATGTCAGACTATTCTACAGTATTACTTTAAGCTTTTTTCTGTGATGTCTAAAGTCTTGACTAGCACTGTGTTGAATTGAAGAGATTTATCTTGTGTTTTTATTATTTATTATTAAATATTTTTAAACGTTTCAACTGTGCCTGTTTTGTGTAGAGATAATTTAAGCTCTAGAGTACATTGCATGTATATAGTGATACTGTCCAAGCCACTCCAATAAGCCTTGCTGTTCGTCATACTTACTAATTGGATAATAATAATAATATTGTACAGTAAAACTGGTTACCCTTTGGTAAGGGCCTTATTAGTAGCTGATATTAGTGGTTGATGGCAGTGATTGCTACCTTATAGCCTGAGCAGAGAAGGGGGCATAGCTAGAGAACCTGTTCCAGTCTTCCCCAGAAGTGTTGGTGTGTTTGTATGTAACTCAAATCTCAAAGTGTGTGTGTGTCAGCTACTTGCGCAGGGACACGAATCACTGGTTGGACAGAGAGGGTGCTGGAGGTTCTAACTTGACCACCAGGCTGAGATCTGTACCCTATAGCTGTGCCAGTGGGGAGTCTTATTGGGAATCTGGAGAGAAAGGGAGAAACCAGCCTCAGACTGACTGTGATCTCTGTGCACTCTTAAGAGAAATTGTACTTTACTGTGTGTGTGTACTTGCTATCCTTCCCGATGTGCATACCCCTCACTGATGCTAGTGGTGAGGATTGAGGCTCCTTGATTACTGGGCCAGTGCATGAGTGTCACAGAGACAGTCATCTTAGTAGGGTTAAAAATGAACTCCCAGAGTTCTGCAAAAGAACTAAGCATTTTGTGAAAACTTTGGCAGCAGTGGACAGCCCAAATGGTAAAGCACAAAACTGAAAGTGAGAGTCTGTTGCTACAAATCTTAAGTATTTTCTGTGACTACCAGCTATGGGGACATGGAGTTAAGAGTCTTAGGTCTAGAGTGACCATAAAGGAATCTTGGAAGATCATGAGAAGTATTTTTTTTAATTAAGCATTTTGATTTTTGGGATGTTGAGAAACATGTTTAGTTTTGAGAGTTACAAGATGGGCTTCCAGCTACCCTCCTTTCTTAGAACTAGAAGGATCCTTGCATAGAAGCATTTTCCCTCCTGACCTGGAAGAATATGCTGAATGGATTCTCGGTTTAAATAGTTCCCTGAATATAAGTGGTAAGAAGCTCTCCTGTTCTTTTTGTGGTTTTGTGATGCCTAAGAAGGGTTTGGATTTCTCTGAACTGAATATAATACCCCCTTTCCATGATGTTGAGAACTCTTTAGTCCCTGGTGATGGATTTCCATTGATTTAGGAAGAAGGAGAATCTTCCAGCCAGAGGTGTGGGGGGTGGCTAGGGGTATGGCGGTTGGCATTAAAAATAGCCACAGTTTATTTCTGTGTTTTGTGAGCTCTTTGGAGATCCCTGTTTTGTGAGATTGTTCTAGTTGCTATCTGCTAGATTATCTGAGTGTCCTGCCATGAGGAGGCCTCCCCTTGTCTAGCCTAGGGGTAAAAGGCTAAGGTTTTGATGGGTAATTGCTATTGTACATTGGTGTTGGAGACATAACATTTCTTCACAGTCCTTATTTGTTTTTTTCTTATTCAGCTTCTCAAAAACCTGTTCAGCTGGAGGTCTGAAAAGGAATTATTTTTCTAATGGAGCATCCAGTAGATTAGCCTTGACCTGATCTGAGAGGATCTGAGTCCTGAGCCATACATATCTGCGGATGGCAGAATCTGTGGCAGCTGCCCTGCATGATGCATCCAAGGTGCCATAACCACACTTTAGGAAGTATCTAGAGACTTGTAAGGCTTCTCTTGCTCGCTCTTAAAATTCTTTTGATAAAATTCTAACCACAATAGAGTCTACCTTAAATAGAATTTTGTCCTGTAGAGATTCAAGGTATTTTAGCATATAGAATTGACATTTCAATGCACTCATTGCAAGGGTGGCAGAAATATAAGCTTTTTTTCCAAAATCTGTCTGTCTACTTTCCCTATCATTAGGTAGAAGATATGTAGTTGGCCCCTTAGATATATGTTTTGTGGATTCAATAGAGGGGTCAGCCTTGCGATTTTTGTAAAACTACTTATGAGAGTCAAGAACTCTATAGTTAGGGGATATATAGTTGGCCCCTTAGGTATATGTTTTGTGGATTCAATAGAGGGGTCAGCCTTGCGATTTTTGTAAAGGTACTTATGAGAGTCAAGAACTCTGTAAATCCTGTCTGGCTTCCTAGGAGCAAGTGGTATAGAATAAGGATGTAAAGCAATGTTGTCAAAGAATTCATCCAGTAGAATGCATACAGGAGGGATAGTCAGTGGCCTGGTAGAAGGCAAACTCAGCAGTTCCCTATACTGGATCTGAGCTTGTGAAAACTGCTTGCTTTCTCAACTGAAAGCCTCCTTCATTCTGTGAAGGTTATCTGTCCTCTGGGAAGAGAGGCAGAAGAGAGGGTGTCATCTGAGTCTGAATCTGGATAAGTTTGTGATGCAAGGTGCCCAGAATAGAACAATTCCTCCTTATCTTCTGAGATTGAGGAATTGGAATCTTCCTGAAAAGCCACCTTCCTGCTTCTTTTAAATGGAGGGGCTTCCAGAGCAGAAGTATGAGGGAGCTCCCTGGATTTCATGAAGACCATGAGGTCCTGTGATGTTTTTAAGAGTTCTTGGGCTTTGGTCTGAGTTGAAGTGGCTGAGGGCAGAGGTGAAGAAAAAGAAATGTTCCATTTTGGTTTAGGTGTCTGTTTAGAAGTGATGATCTGGGGTTGTGGTCATTTGTCCACAACTTCAGTTAAGGTTTTAGTAGCAGAGGTAGGTAAGGTGTCTCCTTCAAGACCTACAACCCAAACATTGGAAGCTAAGAATTGGTGAATGACATCAGATCTGACTGATGTCTGTGTGATGGTAACAGTAATAGGTAGGTAGGAGAACACAACCCAAGCCAAAAGAAAAAAAAAAACAAACCGCAGGTCTGCAGAGACTCGACTGTAAGCTGCTGGATCGACCAAATGTACTTTGAAACAAAATAAAGTACTCCAAAAACATTTTATGATGAGCGCTTTAATTTTATTAGTAAAAACTTCTTCAGATAACTTTATCTACATTTAAAGGCTGCTTATATAACCTGGTTTTGTCGCATGACCTCAAGCCTTCCGACCTCACACAACAGATTTAAATGACAACATCTTAGTTACATGGAAAAACAATATAATATTTAATGGAAAACATAATTAAAAGCATTTTTAAAAAACTTTTTTTTTGTGTAAAACAATCTTAAATCTTTAAAATATACCTTGTATTAATATCCCCCAGCTTGACACAGATTTTATAACACATTTTATAACACATCCTTAATGTTTATATTTGCAGTGCTTTTATTTTTAATAAACAGCTTATGGAAGGTTGTTCATTTAACCTGGCCACAAACTTGCATTTAAAGTCAATTGCCAGTAAAGTTCTCTTTTCTCTAATAATAGTTGCCTGGGTCCTCCCCATTTATTGTAATCAACTTCCTCTAAAATGACAAACTTAAAATGATGTTCAAGCTGAACTTTTAGATGTTTAGCCAGAGCATTGTTTTAATTTTTTCTCTTTAAATGATACAGGTTCATAAATACGGTCTTTTAATTTCCACTCAGCCTTTCCAGTATAGTATCCTGAACATTCTTGGCATAAAGCAGTGTAAACAGCTCCGTGTCTGACAGTTTAGTGTACCATGAATATGAAATACATAATCTTTTATTTTAAAATGTGTACATTCTAGTATGTATTTGCAAGAAAAACATCTTCCACATTTACTCATTCTGTTGGGCCTGCTACTATTCTGTCTAGTACCAAAGGCTTCAACAATGTTCTTTAAATTGTGACCCTTTTTATATACTATGTGTGGTTTGGGTCCAATTTTTTTTCTAGGAATTCACTGTTGTCTCCCAGATTCTGCCAATTCTTTTCAATAATGTTTTTAATGGTGTAACTTTCAGTACTGAATATTGTTATAAAAGAGTTCCTTAAATTTTGGCCCTCAGAATTGTTCAAAGCTGGAATATCACAATAATGTGTAGCAGCCGTTACATTTTTATCTCCACTTGTGTCTTCCTGTAATACTCCCCACCCCACTACCCAATAATGGGACATATAATTTATTTTCTCTCTTGTTAATAACTTAATACATTAAACTGTCAATAAACCCATCGGGGTATTCCCTGGCCAAAAACATATGTTTAAACTTTATGCATTCATCCAAAAATTCTTCAAAAGAGGATGTCATGTGGGCAGCCCTCACAAAGTGTCCCTTTACACTTGCCTGTTTCTGTGTATGAGGGTGTGAACTACTATAATGCAAATATGCATTAGAATGTGTGAGTTTTCTGTATATTTTAGAGGTAAAACACCCACTTGTAATATCTTTTGTAAGCCAGATATCAGAGTATGAGATTTTCATAGGTTCATAGGTTGATACTAGGCTATCTGCCCTAGGGCATTTATAAGCCTAGCCCGTGTGTGTTTGGCTTTCGCCACCCTTTTAGATTAGTTGACTGTGCCTCTGTATAGTAGGTCACAGAAGGTAGCCCTTTTAAGGTTAGTTTACTGTACCTCTGTCGAGCAGGGACACAGAAGAGATCCCAGGGGTAAACTTACGATCTCCCATCCACTCGTCAAGATTTCTCTTGAAGAGGGTCAGTGAGGGGCTCTGCCTAACATGGATTGGGATTTTGTTCCAGAGTGAGGGGAGCCTCTAGGATATGAATCTGTCCCTCCAGCATGTCCTATTTATTTCTGTGCTGAGGTTCAAGTCCCTGGAGCGTGTAGCTCTAAGGGATTTGGATTTCCTGAGGTGAAGCATGTCCATTAATTCTGGGTTGGACATGGCTTTATACGTCAGACACAGATCGCCTCTGAGTAGGCAGTACACAACTGAGTAGAGCTGGAGTTTCTTTACCCGAACTGCATACGGCATCTGTTTGAGCCCCTTGATCCTCTTGGTGAGATACTTTTGGGGTCTTTCCAGTTGCTGCAGGTGTCGGGTAAGGTACATCCCAAATGGGGCATTGTACTCAATTATGGGCCTGATAAGTGATGAGTAGAGGGGCACAATGACCTCTCTTGATCTAGATGTGAACCCTTTCATGATAAGGTGGGCTATATAGAAGGTCTTTCTAACCACTTTGGCAACGTGATTGTCAAAGGAGAGATTACTATCTACTTGGGTCTCCAAGTCCCTAATTACTTCTTCCATACTTAATGGATTACCACCTATGTGGTAATTTGTGGGCACCTTGTTTTTCCCAAAGGGGATGACTATGCACTTTTTGGCATTTAGCTTTAGGCCATGGCTCTGGCACCAGTTATCCATCTCTGTGAGACCCTTTTGGAGGATGCTTGTGTCAGCCGGAGATTCGATTATGGCACCCAGTTTGCAGTCATCTGCGAACTTGGTCAGCTATAGTCCACCCGTGTTAGTCTGTACCTTGGAGAAATATATACCGAACAAGAGAGGTCCCAGGACTGAGCCTTGTGGGATGCCACTTGTAACTGATTTAGAGTCTGACATGGCACCTGCTATTCTGACCATCTGGGTTCTATCCCTGAGCCAGTTTGCAACCCATCTTGTGACATAGGGGTTGATATTTAAGCTGGTGAGCTTATTTATGATGCCCAAGTGAGGTATTGTGTCGAAGGCTTTTGCGAGGTCCAGGTAGGCTGTGTGGACTACCTTACCCTTCATCTATAGATTTGGTAACTGTTTCAAAGAAGTCGACCAGGTTCAAGAGGCACGATCTGCCCTTAACAAAGCCAAATTGGGTAGGATCCAGTGTCTGGAGGTTCCCAATGTCTTTGTTTATGATTTCCATGATGATACGCTCCATAGCTTTGCAGACCAGGCTAGTCAGGCTTATAGGGCGATAGTTTCCGGGGTCTGTTGTGGCACCACCTTTGTGGAGTGAGACCACTGTTGCTGTACACCATTCCTTGGGTACATATCCTGTAGTAAGGCTGAGATTGAACAGTGACTTTATATGAGGGTTTAGTTCTTCTTGGAGCTCATGTAAGACGCAGCCCGGGACACCGTCTGGTCCCATTGATGCTGTGTTTTTTGCTTTGGAGAGGGCAGCCCTCACCTATGCATCTGTGATCTCAGGAAGGCTATACTCTGTTGGAATAGACATTTGCTCTTTTGGGGGGGAAGGTGGGGAGAAGTTTGCACTGAGCCTTTCTGCCAGGATGTTGGCAATGTCTGTGGGTTCAGTGTATTTTTTGTCATTTTGCACTAACTCAGAGAGCATATCTGGGAGTTGCCTCCCAGGTTTCTGACATAACTAAAGAAGGCCTTGTGATTATCTTTAGTGTCTTGTGCAATTTTTCTTTTGAAGCTGGCCTTAGATGATTTTATGAGGGATCGTTGTTTCTTGCTAGTACTGATCAGAGATGCCTTCCCTTTTTGGGATTTTGCTCTATCATGTAGTAGCTTTCTCCTTTTGTTGTACAGCTTATTTATGGCTGGGGTCCACCAGACAGGTCTCCTGCCTTTGGAGAAGTGAGTCTTGGTTTTATTTGGGATAACATGCTCCATGAATTTCTGTAGGTGTCCATAGAATGCTTTTGTAAATTATTCTGCATTTTGGGCCGTATTTTCCACTGGCCCAGGGAATTTGAAGGATTCCACCTTGGTTTTGAGAAGTGTGAAGTTTGCTTTTGAGAAGTTCTTCACCGTGGTTTCCTTGGCTAGGGGTGGGGATGGAATATGGATGTCCAGTGAGATTTGTTTATGGTCTGATCTTACCAATGAGGGGTATACCTCTGATGTGGAACATACAGACCCCATGTTGGTGATGACCAGATCCAATATGTTTTCCCCTCTTGTGGGAGTGGTGACCAGTTGTTCGATAGCATTTGAGTTTATAAATTCTAGGAACCATTGGGCGAGGGTGTTTGGGCTTGAGTAGTTTTCCCAATCAATGTTTGGGTAGTTGAAGTCACCCAATATAATGGTGTTTGGAGAGACTTTTATATTCTCCATTGTTCTCAGGAAAGCTGAGTGAGGTTCCTGTGTTTGGGAGGGTGGTCTGTAGCAGACTACAAACTGAAAGGCAGTTTTGCCCACTGTTAGTTGCACATGGATGGTCTCTGATGCTTTGTGCAGTGCCACTAACCTGGAGGTGTGGGTATCTTTGATAAATATGGATACTCCCCCTCATTTTGTGGTTCGGTCCGAGTTTTGGGGCCGGAAAGCATGGTATGAAGTATAACCTGTTAGTGCTGGGGTGCTCTTGGGAGCCTTGAACCAGGTTTCTGTCACTGCACAGATATCAATATTCTCCATACTGAGGAGAGTCTCGAGTGTGTGCATCTTGAGGTTTAGACTTCTGGCATTGAGCAACATTACCCTTAGTTTTTTTTTCTTTGTGTTGTCTATGGAGGTGGGTTTGTCTTTTGGGCCTTGCCTAAAAAAGGCACTATGGGGAAGGCAAGAGCCTTTGCCAGTATTTGAAAACCCAAGGGTGACAGGTGCAAGCCATCCCTAGTGAAGCAACGTGGCTTGTCGAGCATGTCATCCCAGGCTGACAGACACTGGATCCCCTTTGAATGACACCAATACTTTAGCCAATTGTTAAAATTGATCATTTTGTCTTTATGCTGTGGCATCATTCTTGGTGAGAATAAGATGCTACTCATGGTCAGGGTCATACGGGCCTGGGCTACATAATCAAAGAGCTCCTCTACGTCTTTTTTCATGTAGTCCGGGGAGGTACATCTCAGGTCATTCACACCAGCATGGACAATGACGGAGTCATATTTGTACTTGCTTTGGAGTGACCTGAGTGCTTGTGTTATGTGGTGGATCCTGGCACCCGACAGGCAGCTTACAGTGACCTTCTCCTTGTTCAGCTTGGTGAGTGGGACGTCAGTGTGTCTGACAATAGAGTCACCTATTACAAGTGTATTAGGTGTGTTGTTTAGCCTTAAGGGATGTGACTGTGTGGCACACTGACTTTGTGAGCTATGTGCTACATGGGTATTGTTTCGTGGTAGGGGTTGCTTGGATGTCTGCTTTGGAGGTCTCTGCTGCTTAGGCAGATTTTTATTTAGAGTCTCCGAGTATGTTTTTGTGTCTTTATGTGTTTGGTTTGCTGATGCAATATATCTATGTGAGACTGGATTTGTGGTGTGTGTGGTTAACTTCTCCTCCTGACAGGCTGTGCCAGTACTGGGTTGAGAGAGCTTAGCCTCCAGTTTGGCTATATAGTTGCATCTCTCACATATATTTGAGCTTGTTGGGAGGAGGAGAGGGTGGTCTGTATACATAAGGCAGTTGTAACATTGCCTCAAGATTCCCAAATTCACCAGCTGGACTGGAGAGTAAACTCGAAACTGATCTTTGGACATGCCTGAATAATATAGGGAACTACTTATTGACTGATCAGAAAGAACCAATAGGGAGCAAGTGCTTAAAAGGAGTATAACAGGATGTAGTGTTTAAGTTTATTTGTGTTTACCTATGAGATTACTTATACGAGCAAGTGCAGGGATTTAGAATGAAAATAGAGTGCTTATTTTGAGATTTAGAGCAGTTCTAAGGGAAAAAGTGAAGAGCAAACTTTGTGGAGCCGGGAATAGTTTAAACCTGTTTAAGCGGTGCTGCTCAACGCTGCTCTGTGTGCAAGACCGCGCAAAAAGAGAGTTGCAGGGTTTTAAGAGAGAGAGAGAGATCAAGGAGTTTGGAATTGACCCAAAATGGCCAATAAAACTACAGCTTCTAGGCAATAACCACTCCTACAGGGACAGGCAGGCTGCTCAGTGTTAACCACTGTCACTGGTGAACACAGAGACTTCCCTTTAGCCCAAGCAAGCACTGGCCTCCAAGAAACAAACAGTTCAGAACAGCAAATCTGTAATTGAACTTTCTTAAATTTCAGAAAGTGGGAAAAAAGCAAGATTTTTTTTTTTAGTTTAAAGGTAGCAGAGATACACAAGTAGCAAAATAGTCAGAACAGTGCAATAAATGACCCCACACTTGAGTGCTAGGCCAGAGTTGGGTAAAATGCAATTTTAAGAGAAAAAAAATATTTTAAATTAAGTGCAACACAGGGAATGCAGTAAACAGGCTCTAGATGTGTTGTAAATACTGTTACTAATACAGATATAAACTTTAGCAAGCCGGAAAACGCCGAAAAGTAGGCGGCAAAGCAGTAATTTTATACAAAAAATCAAAAGAAAATACTTAATATCTCAAAAGTGGCTCCTTTCTTCTCTCAGCATTTTCTCTCCTTGGTAGGTGCTTCAGCAACAACTATCAAGCCTGGAAAGACGCCAAAACCACGAGGCAGCAGGGTTCTAAGAGAGAGAGATCAAGGAGTTTGGAATTGACCCAAAATGGCCAATAAAACTACAGCTTCTAGGCAGTAAGCACTCCTACAGGGACAGGCAGGCTGCTCAGTGTTAACCACTGCCACTGGTGAACACAGAGACTTCCCTTTAGCCCAAGCAAGTACAGGCCTCCAAGAAACTTACAAACAGTTCAGAACAGCAAATCTGTAACTGAACTTTCTTAAATTTCAGAAAGTGGAAAAAAAGCAAGATTTTTTTTTGTTTTTGGTGTCATTACTTTCATATGTAAAGCTCAGGAAATTTCTGCTCATATTGAGAAATTCATTGAACTCTGAAATTTTTTCTGTTGTCACCCCAAACAAAAATATCATCCAAAAATGGGTGAAGAGCTTGTATGGCTTAAAGTATACAGAAAGAAAGAATATTTTCTCCCATTGACTCATGCATATATTTGCAAACAATCTGCCACATGCAGGATCCATTGTCACCCCCATGCGTTGTAGGTAGTATTCACCATTGAACATCAAAATTTTTTTTTTCAGTACAATTTCTAACAAGGTCTGATAAATATTAATTTTGTCCTGGGAAATTCCCTTGTTAAACAGAAATTCCACAAAATATTCAAATCCTATATTGTATGTTATATAAGTGTACAAATCCTTCACACCAGTTTTTTAAAAATGTGTGGTTTCTGTTGAATATAATTTTATTCACCTTATCTAAGGAATCCCAGGAATCCTTGAAATGTGGCTCTCATTTGCCACCAATCCTTATAATTTAGTATCTAAAAACTTAGCATAGGTGTGTGATTGAGCCCCTAGCATCCACTATGGGTCTCATGGATAGTATTATGCTTGCTCTTATGTATTTTGGGAACCCCAGAAATTACTGGGACTACTGGGGTAGTTACAAAAAGAATATTAAATTAATTTATCTCGATTTGTTGTTGTATAAACATATCATTAAGGTTGCTTCTGATTTTCCTATAAGGTGTATTTAGCTCATTGAGGGAAACTTGTGAATAATATTTATTGTTTAATATTTCAAGTATTCTTGTATTATAATCAGATTTTTCCATAACAACCCGCCTCCCTTGTAGGGTGTGTTATTCTTTAAGTCATTTATTTTAAGTTTGTTCAATAATTCCTTCTCTCTCCAACTTAAATTGTTCAGAACACTGCGCTTCTTGCTCAGTTCATCATGCAGGTCTCGTTTACATATTTTTTCAAAAAACAACAATGAGGGGTGGGTAGGTGGATCACATGTACTAGATACTCTCAAGTCATTCAATACGCAAGATACATTGCTAAACATGACACTCGAATTTAATTTTCTAACAAATTATTTAAGGTCCAAGAGGACATAAGCTAAATTAGCTTGCCTATTGGGCACGAATGTCATACCCCTTGCAAACAGATCACCACAATCATTATTTACTACATATGTAGAAAAATTATAAATATTAAAGCCCCCTTGGAGTTTGTAATGATTGTGCATTTTTCAGGTTTGGAATAGTTAACAACAATACCTTGTGTTAGTTCCAGTTGGGGTTCCTGTATCCTCGATTTTTCCACTGTGCGTGCCCTCTCTGGGAAACCTGAGAAAGAGTGCAATTCCCATAGGCTATTGTTCTGTTTCATTCTTATTCTTTCTGATTGCCTCAGTGGGGGGTATTTTGAAGAGTTATTGAAGCTGTTCGTGGCGGTATTGATTTCATTTTGCTCATGGACATGATGTTCCCCGGTATTATTGTATTCTACAGTGGAATTTTGCCTAGGGTTGGATGCCTGGTTATAGTCGAATTTGTTACCCCCAAGTTTGTGAGGTTGACGAAATGGGGTAAGCTTTATGATTCAAATAATCTCTTTTGTCTCATTCCAGCTTCTCAATTTTTCTGCCCTTTATAAACAGGATTTTTTATCAATGCTGGAAATAATTCTCCCATATTCATACTTATGTAGGTCAAACAATAAGTCATGAGTGATGGTATCATCTAAAGAATTAACGTCAACAATGAGTTCCTCTATGAGCTTTACATGGGATTTTATGAGTAGTTCCATGTGCTCACACCCATGACAATCAAACATCCTCTGTAACTCGTAATGAAGTGGAGAACTGGTTATAAGCCCTGTTGCATACCACCGCATATGTAGGCCTTTTTGTATTCTATTTTCTTTTATACATTCAGAGAAAATCACATTATCCAGTTGTAATTTTTTGATCTTAAACAATTTGTAATCAAATTCACCCAGATGCTGTACAATATTTGTGCTGTACTGCTGTGTATCATCCAAATGAAAATCACCATTAACTGGGAAAACTATTCATGTACCAATACACTTGCCCAACGTTTCTTGGAGTTCATTAATTCCAATGCTCTGGACCAGCTCGTTCTTACCCCCACTAGAGGTAGTAACATCCTTGACCTGGTCATTACTAACATGGGTGACCGTTGCTCTACACCAACAGTCAGCTCCTCCCTGGTTAGATCCGACCCCAAACGAATCACCTTGAAAATCCACATCCCTCCCACCCTGCAAAGGTAACCACCATGAAAAACTTCTCCAAAGCTAACTTTGGGCTCCTAAAAACAGAGGTGGCTAAATTCACAGCACCCATGCAAATGAAGAATAGTTGCATGACCGCTGAATCATACACCATTGCACTATACAAACACGTACACAAATGCATGGATCTCGCCATACTCAATATAACCAAGACACTCATCCAAAAAAAAGGAAGCCAATTTGGTGGTCCCCTGCCATAAACAAACTCTACAACAGAAGGAGGAAACTGATGCAGAATAATGTGAAGTCCCAAGACTGGAAAAACTCCCTTATCAGCCTCAACAAAAAGTTGAGATCCCTTATCAAATCCTCTAAAGCTAGCTATGATTACATGAATTGCAGCAGATAGTAAAGACAACCACAAGGCCTTCTATAGTTATGTAAAGAATCTCCACGGCAATACCCAGATTTGCACTGAGCTACTGCACAATGGTACCCCCTATACTGAGCCAAGAGATATTGCCAGTATACTGGCTGACAGATTCAGTGCCAACTTTACCCCTTTCTCCCCCTCCAAAGGACCAATCACAATATCAGTAGATTGCCAGGCACCCAGTATTATAGTTTCATAGTTTGGTACTAGGCTATCTGCCCTGGGGCATTTATAAGCCTAGCCATAGTGATGCGGCTTTCGCCACCCCATGTAATGGTACAAAAGTGTACAGAATAGACTTAGAATACTGTGCCTCTGTCTAGTAGTGACACAGTGAAGACCCCCTTACATAATAGAATTAGTTTACTGTGCCTCTGTCTAGTAGTGACACAGAGATGACCCCTGGGATAAACCTACGATCTCCCATCCACTCGTCAAGATTTCTCTTGAAGAGAGTCAGTGAGGGGCTCTGCCTAACATAAACTGGGATTCTGTTCCAGAGTATGGGAAGCCTCTGAGTTATGAATCTGTCCCTCCAGCATGTCCTATTCATATTTGTGCTGAGGTTCAAATCTTTAGCTCTCGTGGTTCTGATGGATTTGGATTTTTTTGAGGTGGAGCATGTCCATCAATTCCAGACTGGACATGGCCTTGTACGTGAGGCACAGATCACCTCTGAGTAGGTGGTATGCTACTGAATAGAGTTGGAGTTTCTTTAGTCTGGCAGCATATGACATATGTTGGAGACCCTTGATCCTTTTGGTGAGGTACTTTTGGGGTCTCTCTAGCTGTTGCAAGTGCCGGGTGAGGTACATACCAAATGGGGCATTGTACTCAATCATGGGCCTGATAAGGGAAGAGTACAGGGGCACAATGACCTCCTTTGATCTGGATGTGAATCCCTTCATGATAAGGTGGGCAAGGCAGAAAGTCTTTCTAACCACTTTGGCAACATGGGTGTCAAATGAGAGGTCACTATCGACTTGGGTCCCCAGGTCTCTGATTACTTTTTCTGTACTTAGTGGGTTACCACCTATGTGATAATTTGTGGGCACTTTGTTTTTCCCAAAGGGGATGACTATACATTTTTTGGCATTTAGTTTAAGGCCATGACTCCAGCACCAGTTGTCCGTTTCAGTGAGGCCTTTCTGTAGGATGTATGTGTCAGCTGGTGTATCGACTATGGCACCTAGTTTGCAGTCATCTGTGAACTTTGTCAGCCACAACCCACCCATGTTTGCTTTCACATCTGAGAAATAAATGCCAAACAAGAGGGGTCCCAGGACAGAGCCCTGTGGGACACCACTTGTCACTGGCTTTGAGTCTGACATGGCTCCAGCGATTTTGACTTTATGGGTTCTATCCTTTAGCCAGTTTGCCACCCATCTTGTGACATATGGATTTACATTTAAGCTGTTGAGCTTGTCTATGATGCCAGAGTGGGGTATTGTGTCGAAAGCTTTAGCCAAGTCCAGGTAGGCTGTATGGACTGCTTTGCCCTCGTCAATGGTTCTAGTGACTGTTTTGAAAAAATCAACCAGGTTTAAAAGGCAGGATCTGCCTTTTACAAAGCCGAACTGGGTGGGATCAAGTGTTTGTAAGTCCCCAATGTCTCTGTTTATTAGTTCCATAATGATTCTTTCCATAGCTTTGCAGACCAGACTGGTTAAGCTTATGGGGCGGTAGTTACCAGGAACAGTAGAGGTGCCTCCTTTGTGGAGTGGGACTACTGTTGCTGTACGCCAGTTTTCAGGTACATATCCTGTAGTAAGGCTAAGGTTAAATAGCATTTTTATGTGCAGGTTTAGCTCCTCTTGGAGTTCTCGTAGCACGCAACCCGGGATACCGTTGGGTCCCATTAATGCTGTGTTTTTAGCTTTGCTGAGGGTGGTTCTCACCTGGACATCTGAGATGACAGGGCGGTTACAGTCAGCTGGGATGAGTATTTCTTCTTTTGGGGGTGAGGGAGGGGAGAAATTTGCACTGAACCTGTCTGCCAGAATGTTGGCAATATCTGTGAGTTCTGTGAATTTTTTGTCATTGTGAACTAACTCTGAACATATCTGAGGATTTTCACCCAGGTTTCTAACGTAGCTGAAGAAGGCCTTGTGGTTATCTTTAGTGTCCATAGCGATTTTTCTCTCAAAGTTGGCCTTGGATGTTTTTATGAGAGAACGTAGCTTTCTACTAGTGCTGATCAGAGATGCCTTCTCTTTATGGGATTTTGCTCTGACGTGCAGTAGCTTCCTTCTTTTGTTATACAATTTGTTTATGGCTGGGGTCCACCAGACAGGACGCCTGCCCTTGGTGGAGAGGGTCTTGGTTTTATTTGGGATTGCATGATCCATACATTCTTGGAGATGTCCGTAGAAAGCATTTTTGAAGGATTCTGCATTGTGGGATGTGATTTCCACTGTCCCAGTGGGCTTAAAGGATACCATCTCAGTTTTAAGAAGTGTAAAGTCGGCTTTTGAGAAGTTTTTCACTGTAGTCTTTTGTGTTGGGGGTGGAGGTGGGATATGTATATCCAGGGTGATTAGTTTGTGGTCAGACCTCACTAGTGAAGGGCATACCTCCGATGTGGAGCACTTTGTCCCCATGTTTGTGATGATCAGGTCTAGTATATTATCTCCCCTTGTGGGAGAGGTGACTAGCTGTTCCATTGCGTTTGAATTTGGGCTAGGGTGTTTGGGCTAGAATAATGCACCCAGTCTATGTTAGGGTAGTTGAAGTCTCCCAATATGATGGTGTTTGGTGAGACATTCATATCCTCCAATGTCTTCAGAAAAGCTGAGTGGGGTTCCTGAGATTGGGAGGGTGGTCTGTAACATGCTACCAGTTGTATAGCAGTTTTGCCTATGGTTAGTTGCATGTGGATGGTCTCTGATGCTTCATGTGTTGCCACTAACCTGGAGGTGTGGGTGTCCTTGATGAATATGGACACTCTCCCTCCTTTTTTGGTTTGGCTCGATTTTTGGGGCCAAAACGCATGATGCGAGGTATAGCCTGGTAGCGCTGGGGTGCTCTCAGGAGCCTTGAACCAGGTTTCAGTTACGGCACAGACATCGATGTCCTCCATACTGAGGAGTGCTTCGAGAGCCTGCATCTTGAGATTTAGACTTCTGACATTGAGCAGCATTACCCTTAATTTTTTTCCATTTTTGTGTTCTAAGGAGGTGGGTTTGTCTTTTGAGCCTTGCCTAAAAAAGGCACTATGGGGGAGGCAAGAGCCTTAGCCAATATCTGGAAGCCCAGTGGTGACAGATGCAAACCGTCCCTTGCGAAGCAGTGTGGCTTGTCCAGCATGTCATCCCAAGCAGACAGACATTGGATCCCCCTAGAATGACACCAGTATTTGAGCCAATTATTAAAGCTGGTCATCTTGTCTTTGTATTGTGGCATCATTCTTGGTGAGGGCAAGATGCTGCTCAGGGTCAGGGTCATACCAGCCTGGGCTACATAATCAGAGAGCTCCTCTGTGTCTCTTTTCATGTAGTCCAGGGAGGTACGTCTCAGGTCATTCACGCCGGCATGGACAATGACGGAGTCATATTTGTACTTGCTTTGGAGTGACCTGAGTGCGTGTGTTATGTGGCGGATCCTAGCTCCCAATAAGCAGCTCACCGTTACCCTCTCCTTGTTCAGCCTGGTAAGTGGAACGTCAGTGTGTCTGACTATAGAGTCACCTATTACTAGTGTATCAGGCATGGTGTTTGGCTTTAAGGGCTGTGATTGTTTGACACACTGATTTGTTGAAGTATGTGATGCATGTGTTATGTTTTGAGGTGGTGGATTTTTGGGTGTCTGCCTTGGAAGCCTCTGTTGTTTTGGTAAGTTTTTTGTTAGAGCCTCCGAGTATGTCTTTGTGTTTTCATGTGTTTGGTTTGCAGATGTGGTAGGTCTATGTGGGACTGGGTTTGGTGTGTGTGTGGTTACCTTCTCCTTCTGTCTGGTCTTGCCAGTCCTGAGTTGAGAGAGTTCAGCCTCCAGTTTGGCTATATAGTTGCATCTCTCACATGTATTTGTGTTTGTTGGGAGGAGGAGAGGGTTGTCTGTGTACATGAGACAATTGTAGCATTGTCTCAAGATTCCCAGATTAACCAGCTGAACCGGAGAGGATGCCAGCAATCTACCACTCGACATGCTAAAAACTTTAAGTGAGTGCTGTGCCTTTAAGGGAAGTGGGTACTCACAGGGAGTGTGCCTTTAAGGGAAGTGAGTACTCACAGGGAAGGTAGGTGGATGTAGTGCTTACTTTAGTTTGCGAGTGCTTACTTAGAAGAGAGATTTTGAGAACAAGTGCTAGGCTTATAGTAAAGCGATTAGACTAGATTATTATAAGAGTAGAGCTTTCTTAAGGGAAAATTTGAAGAGCAGACTTGGCGGAGCCAGAAAAGTTTAACCTTGTTTAACCGCTATGTGCACAACCGCGCAAAACCGCTCAGAGGCGGATTTTAAACAGGGAACTTCAAAAGAGCTAGAAATGGTCCAAAACAACCAATTATTACAAGCTCTTGTGCTGAGGTCACTCCTTCAGGGACAGATAGGTTGCTCAAGGCTCCCCACTCCCACTGGTCAGCAAAGAAACTTCCTTCTATCCAAGTAAGGCAATGGACACCACAGGAACTACACCACAGCCCAGAATACAGCAAAGCCTGTATACTGGTCTAAACTTGTCGAGGATAGGCAGGAAAACAAGGATATTTTTTTTTTTTTTTTTGTTTTTGAGATAGAAAGCACACAGAAAAGCAGGAAACAGTAATAAATCAGTTACACAGGCTAGCACACTTTAGTGGGCAGCCTCAACAGTTAAATTAACAAACAAACAACTTTCGACCAATTTTCGACTAAATGAAACTTTAAGTGCAAATAATATATAATGCAACAAACAGTTAAAAAAACAGTTTAAGCTTGTTCAAGGTAAGCAAGAGAAGGTATTTCAAATATAAAACAGCAAAACTACTTAAATCAGGAAAGTAGTCGCTTTTCTCAGTTCTCTGCTGCTAGGACCACTCTGCAGGACCACGAGGAGCTGTTGCTGAGTAGTATAGCCAGAAAAAAATGCTCAGAGGCGGATTTTAAACAGGGAACTTCAAAAGAGCTAGAAATGGTCCAAAACAACCAATTACTACAAGCTCTTGTGCTGAGGTCACTCCTTCAGGGACAGATAGGCTGCTCAAGGCTCCCCATTCCCACTGGTGAGCAAAGAAACTTCCTTCTATCCAAGTAAGGCAATGGACACCACAGGAACTACACCACAGCCCAGAATACAGCAAAGCCTGTATACTGGTCTAAACTAGTCGAGGAGAGGCGGGAAAACAAGGATATTTTTTTGTTTTTTTTGTTTTTGAGATAGAAAGCACACAGAAAAGCAGGAAACAGTAATAAATCAGTTATACAGGTTAGCACACTTTAGTGGACAGCCTCAACAGTTAAATTAACAAACAAACAAACAACTTTCGACCAATTTTCGACTAAATGAAACTTTAAGTGCAAATAATATATAATGCAACAAACAGTTAAAAAAACAGTCTAAACTTGTTCAAGGTAAGCAAGAGAAGGTATTTCAGGTACAAAACAGCAAAAAATACTTAAATCAGGAAAGTAGTCGCTTTTCTCAGTTCTCTGCTGCTAGGACCACTCTGCAGGACCATGAGGAGCTGTTGCTGAGTAGTATAGCCAGAAAAAAATGCTCAGAGGTGGATTTTAAACAGGGAACTTCAAAAGAGCTAGAAATGGTCCAAAACAACCAATTACTACAAGCTCTTGTGCTGAGGTCACTCCTTCAGTTAAAACAGCACTGTCCAAGGCCAATAATACAGCTTCTATGGGACCTGGCTGTGTTCTACATGAACTACAGAGTGAATCTGGCACCTCACCTGTGTGCCCTGTTCAATCACAACCTCACCTCAGGCTTTGTCCCTACCGAATGGCGCACTGCTACAGTCACCCCTCTCCACAAAGGAGGAGCGACTACAAACCCTGGGAACTATCACCCCATTAGCCTGATGAGTCTGATATGCAAAGTTATGGAATGCATAATTTTGGTCCTAATAAATAAGGATATAGGGAATCTCCAAACTCTGGATCCCAGACAGTTTGGTTTTGTGAAGGGTAGATCATGCCTGCTCAACTTGGTCGACTTCTTTGAGTCAGGCACCAGAGCTATGAATGAAGGCAAGGTGGTTCATACAGCCTACCTTGATCTGGCCAAGGCCTTTGATACCATTCCCCACTCAGGAATCATAGAAAAACTCACTAAGCTAGGCATCAACCCTATATCACTAGGTGGGTTGCAAACTGGCTCACAGATAAAAGCCACAGTGTGAAAGTAGCTGACTCTAAGTCAGACTGCCGACTAGTCACGAGTGGAGTCCCACAGGGTTCTGTGCTGGGTCCTCTCCTGTTTGGTATCTACTTCTCTGAAGTCCAGGCCAACACGATGGGACTCTGGCTGACAAAGTTCAGAGACAATTGCAAGTTGGGAGCTATTATTAACTCCCCAAGTGATGTTGACATCCTACAGAATGGCCTTACTGAGACAAATGACTGGTGTCAGAAATATGGCTTTAAGCTCAATGCCAAAAAATGTGTCGTCATCCCCTTTGGGAAAAACTCAGTTCCCATGAATTACCATATTGATGGTAGTCCACTGAACACAGAAGGAGTTATAAGAGATCTGGGAACACAGGTTGACAACCACATTGCCACTCTGGTCAGAAAGTCCTTCTATGTGGCACACATACTTCCCAACCGTACCGAATTACTCATTTTTTACCGAGTTTTGGAGTCAAATAATGGAGTGCCACGATTCCCAAGTGGCACCCCTTCATTTCGGATTTTCCCAGCTTCTTCTTTAAAATTTTATTTTTTCTGCTCCGTTAGCCTGTTGGAATTGAGCTCAACTCGTGTGTGCATTTCCAGTGTTGACTGAACGCACGTGAGCGGGAAGTAAACAACTGCTGCTGCTTTCTGCATGGATCTGCTGTGAGCAGGAAGAACACCTTTTCTGCTGCTTCATGGAAAAGAATGGACTGCTTTCTGCCTGGACCTACTTCAGCCTTCATTTCATGGTGGAGTGGAGCTGCTTATTTCGGGTAGGAACTGTTGAGTGTGGCACCATGCTGGCTGGATCTTTTGGGAGTATAAGATCCTGAATGTAGGACAAAGAAACTGAGATGGCTATTCCTGCTGGCAGAATTTGGCCAAGATTTGTTACTGCCTTCTTGTTGTTTTGGTGGGTTACTAGCCTCACGCCCCTGGCTCGATGGAGTCCTTCAGCTTCGAGTAAGTTACTTAACAAATATTACATCACAAATGGCAGCTAGATTAGCATCTGCAGCTACATTGGCAAACTTATTGCCATGGAAAGGTAAAATTATGTGTTACTTGATGTGTTTTGGTGGTTGTACTACAGCTAATAAATTCTTCCTACCCCTACCCATGGAGAAGTTTGTGTTCTAAAATGCAATTTCCCTTAAGTTTTTAGAACTCTTTTGAGCTTGAAGATGGCAGATGTCATTGAGGCACTGTATTTTAATCTTACAACTTCAACTTTATTACAAAATGTAAGGAAAACCACATATTATACAGTACAGGTTAAAGATTTTTGGCAGATCCTTTGGACTTTCTCATAGGAATATGTCAATGATTGAGGCACAAGTCCCCAAAACAGCTACTTTTGACTGATCAGAGACACCTTTTGCTTTTAGTTGGCTACTGATCTCTAATGCTAATGGGTGTAGGAGGCATTTCTTCAAATATATAATAAAAATAAGGGCTAGAGCAAACATTCCACTTTACATTTCTTTGTTAAAAGTAGTACGCAAATTTTTGATAAAGCCTCAAAAAAGCACTGGTGTTTATTTTTTGTGTACAAAACTTGTACATCATGTTGGTTTACTTTCTTGTTTACCAGTGTATTCTGTAAATTTAGGAGAGTGATCTAGTCTTGCCTGGAGTGCAGGCAAGCCAGATACTCCTGGCCTACCTTGCATGCAATCCATAGCGTTCAATTGCTTGAGACTGTCATGTTCATGGTTGAATTGCTGTTTGCAAAATTACTTGGCTGTTCCAACCTTGGCATGGATGTATTGTTTCTTTTATGTCTGCTGTCTCCAGTTTGGTATGTATCTTAAGGGCTGTTATTATTATTATTATTATTATTACTATTATTATTATTTACCTTTTAGATACAGACATGAAACTTGTGCTCACAAATGCTTTGCTAAATACATGAACATGTTTTTACTTATTGTGAGATTGCACTTCAACAGGCTGGGTCTGCAGCTGGACACCCAGCTTCGCTCGGGCTCGCTCCGCGCCCCACCCTGCCCCCTAATTCCACCCGCCCCCACTATCTCTACTTTTATTTGCTCAATAACCACACCCCAAATATCCCAGAACCAATTGTATCTGCCCACACATTAACTATATCCCCTCTCATAAACCTGGCAGTCAAGTATACTAAGCATCCTATTTTGCGGTCCCACTTAGTATAGTATATTACCATTCCTACTAATTATGTCAAAAGCTAAGAACCTCATCCCTCTTATATTACCACTTGTAATTATTCCCTACATGCTAACTAGTTATGAAAACCTAAAGCTCATAGGATATCATTACCCTAAGGGACAAACTAGTAATTCCATAAAACAGTTCCCTAACAAACCTTCTCCTCTCTATCTCCCCATTAAGTCGTCAGGCACAAACTGCATATACCTCACCCAACTATACCCAAAGGACCCAACAACAAAACAAGGACAAAAGATACTTTATAAACTCCTAAAACTCTTAGATCAACTGAAAAAACGTATTATGATAGATGGTGATATACACCCAAACCCAGGTCCAACCTCCAACCCCACTACCGACATGCCAAACCCAGGCCCAACCTCCAACCCCAATATTGACATGCCAATACTAACCCAAAGGACAGCCAGCTCCCTTCTCATCTTCCATCTTAACCTTAGAAGCATCAACAATAAGCTTCAAAACCTACATGCCATGATAGCCACACACCTCCCTGATATTATGTGCCTATCAGAAACATGGCTTAAACCAATCACCAAAGATGAAGAAATTCTCCCACCTGGATATAATATTTTAAGGGTTGACCATAAAAAAAAAAGGGGTGGTGGTATAGCTGTCCTGTTCAAAAGTTCACTTAATATCATATTGCACCCTATCCAACCCCCTATCACAGCCAATGCAGAAACATTAGCCTTAAAAATATGCCTAAATAACCAAAAAAGTATTAACCTCTTTGTAATATATATTCCACCTGGGAACAACTTAGAAACTATGGAGCTAACGTTAAACTGGTTAGCTACTAACTACCCTCAAGAAACCATTGTACTTGGCGATGTTAACATTGACTGGACCCTATGTTCCGCACAGACTAATCCTACACCCATTAACCTGTATGGATTCTCCCAAAATATAATCTCTACAACAAGAATAGGTAACGCTCACCAAAAAGAGAGTATACTAGATTGGATCCTTACCAATAACCACGCCCATAAGTATACCACCGGGACCCTTCCTAATGATCTGAGTGACCATCTTGTCACTTTCTTAATTAAACACAAAGTTTCCAGGACAAATCTTCCCTTACATAGACTTATTAGAAATAAGAAGAAATTTGTTCCACCACAATTTGTAGCAGAACTCAAGTCCTGCAACTGGTCTAAGCTAAAAACTTTACCCCTAGAGGAGAGTGTGTCATTTTTTAATGACACATTCCTAAAGATTCTTGACAATCATGCTCCTAACCGACTTACCAGGACTAAGGTGAAGATAGCTCCCTGGCTATCCAAAGAAACGAAAACCAAAATTAAAATTAGAGATAAAGCTTGGGACAAATGGCGAGCCACCAAGGCACCCCTAGACCATATTAAATTCCAGCAACTTAGAAATGAAACTAAAAAAGCCAGCACAATGGACAAAAATAACTATTTCTGTCACCTTCAAGACAAACACCAGAACAGCCCTAAGAAGTTCTGGGCAGGCTTAAATAATCTCCTCCATCCTGGGAAATCAGCCACTCCTACCCCTGAGACTCTTATTGACAAAAAGCCTGAAGTCGTAGCTAACACCTTCAACTCCTTCTTTACTGAGACTATTCAATCACTAGCCAATCAACTTCCTCCCCCTTCCCCACCCCAAACTAATGTTATTGAAGCCACATTCCCATCCTTTAAATTACAGCCTATACCTACCTCCTACATAAAAACCTTACTGAAAAAACTTAAACCAACCACCCTCTCGGCAGATCGGCTCCCAGCCGAATACCTGCAAATAGCAGCTGATGCTATAGCCTACCCCATCTCCATCCTGATAAACAGAACCATTACTGAGGCCACTATCCCCAATATCTGGAAAATATCCTACGTAATACCACTCCATAAAGGTGGTCCTTCTACCGAACCATCTAACTACAGACCTATAGCAATTCTATCTCCAATAGCTAAGATCATGGAAAGATGTGTTCATAAACAATTTCTTAATCACCACTCTCTAAACAATCTTTTGACCAAATCTCAACACGGCTTCAGACCCTACCATAGTACGACCACTGCCCTCCTATCCTTTACTGACTCAATTAATAAAAATCGCAACAACAAAAAAATATCTTCTGCCCTATTTTTTGACTTGTCAAAAGCCTTTGATATGGTCAATCACCAACTACTTCTACAGACGCTAAAAACCTTCCACTTTGATAATTCAGCTCTCAACTGGTTCCATGCCTATCTCTCTGGAAGGCAACAGGCAGTCCAATGGCAAAATAAGCTCTCTCAACCCTTACCTAATACCATAGGAGTTCCACAAGGCTCCATTCTAGGTCCCCTTCTCTTCTCTGTGTTCATAAATGAACTCCACTCAGTTATCCCTCAAGCCACATGCATCCAATATGCAGACGACTCCACCCTTATCTGTTCAAATGTCGCTCTCCCTGACTTACAAGTAATGACCCAACAATGCTTTGGTACAATTGAAAAATGGCTATTAGAGAGGAATCTCATCCTAAATCCTAAAAAACTAAGCTATTACTATTCTTTCCCATCTCAGTTCCTCATCCAGTGCAATACTGCCCACCAGCTAATAATAGCACCTTCTTCGTTCAATCTAATAATGGCACCGTAATTAAACCTGACACTAACACTAAACTACTAGGGGTCACTATTGACAATAAACTTAAATTTAACTTGCACATCAGTCAAACCATAAAGACTGTAAATAAGAAACTCGGATCACTGTATAGAATTAAGAACTTCCTCACCCCCATTGCCAAACTAACTAGAGCACGTACCCATCTTCTCTCCACACTACTGTATGCTTCCCCTGTTTTCTCTTTCCTCAACATAGGGGACATTAATAAACTCTCCATGACTTACAATCACATTGCTAGATTCATTACAGGTGCCCCTTATAGAACACATCACTGCCTTAACCTAAAGAAACTTGACTGGTTAGAACTACCAAATATTCCCAAACTTAACCAACTCTCTGAAGCATATAAAATCATTAAGGAACCTGACAAAACCCCCCCAACTAAACAATCTACTGACTCCCTATTTCAACCTAAGTAGTCTTCGCTCCTCTAACAGATTACTGGTCCAAACCATCAAATCCAACAACATGGGAGGGGATGCTCTCTATGCCAATTCTATAGGCAAGGTTTGGAACTCCCTACCTAACAACCTAAGACTCTCCAATTCACTTTCTCAATTTAAGAAAAATCTTACCCAATTCCTTAAGGCACATTGGATATGCCCCTGCGTAAATCCAGGCTAGGTTCCTGTCAACTATAACACATCCTACACTACTTGAACAAATTGGATATCTTCTCAATTTCTTACTCTAACCAACTATTAATCTTACCTTGCTGTAATAAAGCAAGCAGTTTCTTTATCATCCCTCAGAACTCTAGAAAAGTAATGAACTGGAAACTCTACATAGTACTTTAAAGTCCCTTGAATTGCACTAGTTTTTCACTAGTTTTTTTTCAGAATTGTATTTTAACTGTAATAGTGCTATCGTCAGTTTTTACATGAATGTATACAATATGTTAACTAGCATATTTTTTTCATCTATGTAATTTGTAAACTTATTTGTATTTTTTCAATGTGGAGCTTTTCTCCCCGGGCCTCCGCTGAAAATGGACATGTATCCAGTCGGACCATCCCGGTCAACAAATGTAAAATAAAATAAAATAAATAAAATAAATAAACATATATGTAAATTAAGTAAGTAAGTAAATAAATAAAAATCATTTCATTTTTGTAACCTTGTATTTTCTAGTGGCCAGTATGAAACAAAACAGTTTCTGCCTAATGTGTATTCCTAGTAAGCAGTAAAGAGTTAATAGATTAGTGAATGTCGAAGTATTTTTTCCAAAAGTTTAGTGAAAAGATTTGTGTGGGTTACACAAGGTAGAGTTGAGCCATAAAGCTGTAAAAAACTAATGAAATTCCACCAAAATATGATGACAGTTAGTATCATTCTTTATTGTGCTAATGATGCCATGTATATGCTGGGTTAATTTATATAGTGCATAAGGAAGCAGGAGTACATTTTGGTGAGTACTTGGATGAAATGCAATATGCCTACTGATAAGCTTTGCTCCCTTATCTAACAGTTTGCTGTACTGGAACATAACTGCATATCAAATAAACCTCATATTGTTATAGGGGTTATTGTGTGTGTGTGTGAGTGTGTGTGTGTGTGTGTGTGTGTGTGTGTGTGTGTGTGTGTGTGTGTGTGTGTGTGTGTGTGTGTGAGTCTGTGTGAGACCAGGTAATGGGAGATTGGAATAGCTGCAGGGGGACTCTGGTGCCATATTTCCATTGTCTGTTCTTCAGTTTGCTTTTGAAAGCTCATACCCCACAATTCAATTCGGAGTGGGTGGGGTTATGTAATTATTTATGCAAATTTTATGCTAATCAGCATACAGATTTGTACCTATTTTTCATGTGCCTTGTCCAGATTTTTGATGTTTCCAAGTTGAGAGGTATGGTGGCATCCAGGAAGAAAGAGGTCATTGTCTCCCTCTACTCTTCCCTCATTAGGCCAATCATCAAGTACAATGCCCCATTTGGCATGTACCTCACTAGGCACCTGCAATAACTGGAGATGCCACAAAAGTACCTCACAAAGAGGATCCTAGGCCTTAAACACTTGTCCTATATGGACAAACTCAAAAAACTCTAACTATTCTCTGTCTCATATCGCCTACTTAGAGGCGATCTCTGCTTGACTTACAAAGCCATGTCTGACCCAGCTCTGTTAGAAATGCTACATCTAAAGAAATCCCAATCGCTCCACACCACAATCTCCAGAGACCTCAACCTCATTACCACAATCAACAGAATGCACTGGAGGGACAGGTTCATAACTCAGAGACTGCCCATGCTATGGAACAGACGTCCCATACATGTCAAGCAGAGCACCTCGCTGACCCTCTTCAACAGAAATCTTGATGAGTGGATGGGAAATAGAAAATTCACCCTAGGAATAACTCCAGTGGCTCTACTTGACAGAGGCACTGGGAACTAAGGTCAGGTGGCACAATGTCAGGGTAATCCTATGGCTGGGCTTGTAAAGGCCCCAGGGCCATTAGCCTAGTACACATCTATGAACCTATGATCCTATGATGCCATTGTTATAAAACAGGATAATTGTGACTTATGGGAAATTCACCACTACTGGCAAAAATAGAGTTAACATTAGTTGCAACCATATTCGAGGTGATGATAATTTCCCTCAGCCTGGAATCGGCTGCTGTGTTATGCCCCCCCCACAAATTGGGAGCGGTCTTGTTAGATGCAATTTTCTTCTATTCGCTGGGATAGCTGTTGAATAAGTAGAGTAAGATTCCCAAAAGAACATTATAAATTGGGAATATCACTGGTATCTGTATCAGGAAACAAAGGTTGGGAGCCAGTCAGTCCTCCTGTAGCCATATGGAAAGCCACAAACTAACAACTGGTAGCAGAATACAAACCAAGCCAAAACAAAGAAAAAACAAACCACATGTCTGTAGAGACTCCGACTGTAAGCTACTGGATCAACCAAATGCACTTTGAAATAAAATAAAGTGCTCCAAAAATGTTTTATGATGAGTGCTTTCATTTTATTAGTAAAAACTTATTCAGTTAAGTTCATCAACAGACTGCAGTCCTCATTTGTTTAACAAAAAAAAAAACTTTAAGGGACAGATCAAAATATGGCAAAAAATCAGAGTCATTCTGCTAAGGCTATGCCATTTGAGAGCATCTATGCCTCCCCACCATACCTCTGAACCACTTAGTACAAAAATCTGGACAATGCCTAAAAGAACGGAGGGACAAAGACCAAAAAAAAAAACAGGGACATATTTTAAATATTGCTTTTATAAATCATGAAAGTTGTTAAAATAACAGGATTTGTGTCAGTACCCATTCTCTGAATGATATGAAGTCTGAAACGTATATCATTATTTAATGATTGCAATCCTCAGTGATTTACCAGAAAATCACAAATTTTATGAGGAAAATATTAAATATATGAGGCAAAAATCTAGACATCCTGCAAAAATCTGGACATTTGAGAGGTATGACCCCCCAACACTCACATGCATTCATACATAGTAACTTACATACATACATACATACATACAGACTTTACCATCAATTAAAACCAGTAGCATGACTGTGTCTGTGACTATATTTCAGGTGTCTGATTTCAATCAAATGAATGAAAACAAATAACTGCCACACAGGAATTTATGTTCTCACTCACTGCTGTAAAGATACAGTATGCAAACCACTAACCCCTCCCCTTGACATACCTCTCAACCTATTAACTCAAGAAACAAGTAGACAGCTGAAATAATGGTACAGAAAGGACAGTCAGGGAATGGTACTCCTTTTATTGAAGGCTATTAAGCCTGAAACTCAAATGTCTGTCATCATTATTTACTGAATGCAATCCTCATTGATTTGCCAGGAAAGCCACAAGTATTATGAAGAACAGACCAAAATATGAGACAAAAAATCAGACATTTTGCAAAATCGGGGACAATTGGCAGCATCTATGCCACTCCCCCCTCTCCCCACACACACACACACAAAAATAAAAAACAAACAAACAAACAAAAAAGTACTTACAGTCCTGGCCAGCATGCAGACTCTTAAATAACTAAAAATAGAAAAAAATATATACAAACAACTAAATAAAACACAACAGGACAATTTTAATGTGTCATTCTGTGTCCACTTCCTTCACTTAGTCAGCCTACTCTAAAGTAATGTCTCAACTGCTTGCAAAACATTAGGAACCTGTGTAATAACACAAGGCTTTTATTCAAAACAACATTGCCAAGTAAGCAGGGTGCCAGTTGTTTTATTTATTTATTTATGTATTTACAGAATACAGAACTACACTCATGCAATTGCATGTGAAGTTCTGATTCATTGAAATGGGAATGATCACTGTTGTTCTTTTTTCAAATAAAAAAAATGATAATAATAAAACTACAAAATATTTGGAATTATGTTTTATTTGGAGGGGCTGCAGCCCAACAGTTAGTACCACTAGCCATCCCAGATGAAATGGTAAATGAATCTGCATTCATTCACTCATTTATTCATTCATTCACTCAGTAATTGCATATGCTGTAAGCTACTACCATACCACTGAGCTCTCTATTTCCACACACTAGAAATATAAAAAAATACTGTTGTTACATTTTAAAACTCTCCCCAACTGCAATAAGTGTTGAAGTTTAAAGTATGCTGCACAATCACCACTCTGTCCTAAGCACTACCTTAAAAGACCTATTTTTGTTTAGCATACACAAGTCAACTGTTTAAATGCAGACATATAACAGGTCTGCACAGACAAGAAATAGCAAGAAATTGAGTCAATCTATGGGACATCACACTGTTAATACACTAGTGTACTAAAGTGCTGTGCATCAGTATTAGGTCATCAATTCCTCAAAAAGATCTCACCTCAACACTTCATCAACAATTCATTAAAGTAAAAGAAACCAATTGGAAGAAATTACAACTGGGATTTTCCTATGATGAGATGCAATGATCAAACATCCATCTGCAATTACAGTGCTGGGGAAAATCACTGTGGCTCTGGCTCTAGATATCTATTCTCCATATATACACCCACTGGTAACATGACCCAGAGTGTGAGCACAACATGGCCGTTAGTATAGGATGAATCAAGAAAACAGCTCAGGGTGGGGTGTGGCCAAGATGACTATATCAGAGCAGAAACTGGTGAAAGCTCTGTTAATAAAAACTTTTCACTGTCAAAAAAATATAATCAAAAACTTAAAATTTGGAGATACTTGTTAGCTAATTTTATTCATTAATAATCAAGGAAAATATTTATACCTTCTTCAAAAGCTGTAATTTTCCTGTCAGAATTTTAACTGCTTGGTTAAGAGAACGAGGAGACCAACATGAGCCACTCAAGGAATGGTACTCAGAATTCTTGTGTTAAAAGACATACAGTCAATAATATCTAGAATACGGGATGTATTACTTAAAATGGACGAACTGAATACCAAAACAGAAAGTTTCAAAGAAGGGACCAGAAAGAAGATGGAACATTTAGCAATTCTTATGAAACAACAAAGTGCACAAATCAGCACTATGGAAGAAGCTTTAAATGATCATGAAAAGAGAATGAATGAAGATGAGTCTCATACTGAATTTCTTTTAAAACAAAATAACTGGCTCATAGATAAAGCTGGTGATTTAGAAAATGAGATGAATAACATTATAATTTATGGTATACTTGAAAAGTATAAGGGGGACAATTTAATAAACTTCTTAATAACCTGGCTATATAAAACATTAAAATCTACCTGAAACTTCATATTTTGGAATTGAAAGGGCACATAGATCTATGAGAGTACCTTCAAAGAAGGAAAAATAATCACTATGTTCAATTATAGTTAAGTTTATGTCCAGCTTAGAAAAAGATCAAATATTAAAAACAGCATGGTCCAACCCACCTATTAAAATAAATTAATATGTAGTCAGATTTGACAATAATTATTCCACTAAAGTAAAGTGCAAAAAAAAATCCTGTTTATCACTTATCAAGGAACTTAAAAATAAGAATATTAAAGCCAATTTATTGCTTCCTGCAAAGATCAAATTATACCTTTCTGACAGAACTAAAATAATTAACACACTGGCGGCAGCATCCACTTTTATTAACAACAATAAAATATTAAATACTACTGAAGAAATAGAGTGGAACAGTATATCCCCCAAGAGACAACGTGAGCTAAATTCCCAGAAAGCCACTTCTAAAATTAAAAAGCTTAAATACAAGTGACTTTTATTCTCTGATTGCAGAACTTATATTTTTTGAAACAATAGATTTACCCTTTAAGTAAAAGTATTGGACTTTCAGCTTCAAAACATATTTAGGTATGTATTTAGATTTTAAGCTAAAACATTTTTCATAATGAAGAATATAAATAATTAATTTTATTCTTTTATTATATTTACAGTGAAATACTTCATTATTTAACTAAACATAAAAGTATATTCTAAATGTTAAACAAATATGTCCTGTAAGAGAATGTCATTAAATTATAAGCAATAAAATTGGTAACTTTAAGACTATACAAGTTAAGAAATTTATTTTATTTGTTCACCTTTGCTTAGTATGTGTATTGCTGGGTTAACTGAATGTGAGAGCTAAGTAATATGCTAACTAGAAGTGTTAAAGTGCTGATGAATTTATTTTCTGTGGTTCTATGCAACACATTCCTTTCACAGGTTGTTTATGAAGCAAGTAACACTTAAAGCTTGAGGACAAAAGAATGTTCCAATTGTGCTGGATTCTAGCTTGCCTAGTTTCTTGCCTTGAGCTGTTTTGAAGAAAATCTAGGTCAAATTTCATCAATGATGTCTATGAAAACAGAAAGGAATCTTCTTTTTCTTTCTTTTGTAAAGTATATATGTGAGAAATCTACTCAAAATAACATTTGTTTTCTTAGAAGTGAAGACTTGGGAAAACAAGCTATAGAAATGTTTTATATTGAGCTGTTGCTGACATATAATTCACTAACATTTTGCTGAATGTTAATAGCTTATGCTGTAGTGTTATTAAGTCTAATTGTGCATATTAATGGAAAGAAGTAAAGTTAGATATTTGTTACTGTTTAGAACAGTTTAAAAAATTTACGAAGAATGAAAAACTTACAGAGGAAATTAGCAGCTGATGTGTACTGTGAGTTGTCATTTTCATATGCACTAATCAAATTCAGAACAACAGTTCACAATGGCTAAAAACACACATTCACATTAAACAAGCAGTAATTATTTTAAATATAGTCAAGATTGCCTGTAATGCTAGAATTAATAAGAAAATAAACAACTTCTGAATAATATGCATATGCACAGGGAATTAAATTTCTGCTATGTAAGATTAATAAAAGAGCAGTATCAGTAAGTTAAGAAATATAGTCACATACTGTAATCTCTAATAGAGAGCAGATGAATAAATAGCTCATTGAGAGATTTTAGAAATACAAGTTATAAAGAACAAGGTAGAATATTAGTGGACAATAAGACAGAAAAATATATTTAAATAAACTGCTTATAAGAAAAATATGTATTACATATACCTGCATATGGTAGAAATGTGAGTATACAAAAGCTCATATAATTTACATAGATAATCATATAAAGATATTTGAAAATATCCTGAAAACTGTAATTTGAAGCTTGGTCATGTGAACATTGAAGCTTTTTGCATATTGTATGTTATTAGATTCACTAATACTACCTGAAATAACTCATTTCATAAGTCAGAACTGAAATTTGAGTGTTATATTGCTGAATCAGTACACCCATTTTGATGGAAAGTAAAGCTAATTTTTTTTAATATGTTTGGACCTGAGAAGGAAGAATGGGATTTGAATATGGTTACCAACTGTCCCTCTTTGCAAGGGTCAGTCCCTCTTTGGGCAGTTGTGTCCTGTGTAAAAAATGGCAAATGTCCTGAGATTTTAGGGCAAAAAATATTTCCCAAGTTTATTTTAATAGTTGCATAAAACAGTTATTTTGTATATTAAACACCTAAATGTTACATGGAATAGCATAATCAGCTCAAATGCTACAAGAATAAACTTTTATTTTTGCAAAAAAAAAAGTGAATTTTTGTCCTTTGCACTGATCATGGGCATGTTTTGGCCTGCAAAATCTCACACTTCTACAAAAAACTGAGCATTTGAAATGGTGGCAACCCTAGATTTGAATTAATTTATCTTAAGAGTGTTGCACAATTTTGCAATATAGACAATTGTACTTTTAAAATTAATTAATAGTTTTTGTTAGATTGTGTATATCTTTTCACATGATGAATATATATGTGCATTGATTTTCATTTTGTATAATAGTTAAGTATGATAAAATTGCCTGTCACCTCTAAGTTTACCAATAGCTCTCTCTCTTCAGGTCCCACTTTGTTCTACGTATTTAGAGATTTAGTTATAATAATGATGAATGAGTGAATAATTTAGGAATATTTAGTGGATAATTTAAAATGCTATTACATAAATAGGTATACAGTACACTATTTGTTGGATTATTTAATATTTATTATTAATAGAAGAGCATTAAACTTTTATGTAATAATGCGAGAATAGTTTTAAAAGACAAAATATATAGCTAAATTAACAACCTGTTATTATTTGTAACTTATATATAATATTATATTAATGATTTGTAAGTCACAATAGTGTTTGGCTAGTTTTTTGATGAATATTTGGTATTGATAGATAAACTACTATACTATCTTTTTACCTATTTGATAGGCAAACTAGGAACTTTGGTATCCATGGTAGGTTGTGTTTTATTAGTAATATATAACATTGCAATTGTAGACTTGTTTTTGTTTCTTACAAGTTTTAGTAGTTTAGTTTGTAAAAAGGAAGAATTAAAAAATGTGAAATGTTAAGATAGTGTTGAAGGACTGTATTAGAGACTTATATACAATTAAATTAATATGGTGAATTAATCTGTCATATTATCTTCTAAAAGATCTTTTTTAATACACAGTATGGATAGTATTAATCTATTATCTCGTAATGTAAATAGATTATATAATGGAAACAAAAGGAAATCATTAATGAGATATCTAAAATTAAATAGAGGAGACATATTCTTGCAAGAGATTCATTTGTAAGTTAAAGATATACAATATTTAAATAACTTAGGTTATAAAATGTTATCATCTGTTTCTTTTAATAAAAAGAGAAGAGGAACAGCTACAGAATGCTGTATTTAAATAAAAAGGTGCTTCAACAAAGTATTAGTTTAGGGGTGTGCACACTTCTGCAACCAGCTTATTGTATACTTTTTTATTTTTATATTTTCCCCTAACATATTTGTTTGTTTTTCAATTGAATTGTACATTATAGGTCACATTAAAGGTGAGAAAAGTTTTGAAATGATTTATTGTGGTCTCATTTTTTTATATCATTTTTTTTATATCACAAAACCTGGTATTTTAACAGGGGTGTGTACACTTTTTATATCTACTGTATACTGTAGAGAGATTTTACTGTAATGCCTAATGTCATAGAAGCCATAAATTATCCCAAAGGAATTTATACATTTTTTTAAATATAATATATAATAAAACTCTATGCATTTATTTTTACTGGATCCCTGGAATAGCTGCAAGAGTGGCTACAGGTGACTTAAACTTATTACAAAGTGATTGGAAGGGTAGTTTAATTCCAACAGAGAATTTTAACTGTATATCTAGTATAGAAGAGACAAGTGAAAAAAAGAAAGCTAAAATTCTGGCATCAGCTAAAGCACTAAACAGATGGATTAGTAATAATAATTTAGTTGATTTGATAGTAAAAGCAGAAGATAAGTAATTGTTTTTCAGTCATTATTCTTATACACATGTGATGCAAACTAGAACTAATATGATTTATTCCTCTACAGATTCACTTAATAAGTGAATTATTTTAAACCTATTCCTTGTCCTTTATCTGATTGCAATGCAATAAGTTTTAATACATTAATGAATACAAGGAAATTTACAGAATCTCAGTATACATGATAAAAATTAAAATAATTTTTTACCTTAATGAGCAAATTGAGAATTTTTATCTTTGAATAGTAATGACAGGTTAATAAAGTCATACTATGGGACTCTGTAAAAATGCATATTAAAGATAGAATGGGAAGATGGGTTAGTAATAAATTGAAAAAGTGGGACAAAGAGTTGGTAGAAATACAAATTGAAATACACAAAGCAAGGTTTGAACAACAAACAAACAAATTAGATAACACCGAAGTTGTTAAAAATTAATGACAAAACAAACAGTTTTAACATATAAAGTGGAGACAGCTTTAGAAAAAATAAAACTGCAGTTATCCGATGACTTCAAAAAATCTACATAGATTAGCTAATAGAAGAATGATGTTAAGCAAAAAGGCACAAATCAATAATATTCAAAATCCTCACACTAATAAGCATACTTCAGACATAGAGGAAATGCTTAATATTTTTTTTTAAAATTCCATGAGGATCTTAATAAAGATAAAAATAATAATCCTGATGATTATAAAGTTGACAAGTATTTAAAGAAAAATGTTTCTAATAAACTTAATGACCAACAAATATCTCTGTTGAATAAGCCTATAACCTTAATAGAAGTTAAAGAAGTTTTTAGAAAAAGGGAAAATGGTAAAGCTCCACAGTTAGATGGCTTAAGTATGGAATTATATAGTATGATTCTGTTAAATATTTTAGAATTACTGAGTGACATCTTCAGGATAATCCACAGTGACAAAATAATTCCTCCTCCATGGAAATTTTCTGTAATCTCACCTATGTGTAAACAAGGAAAGGATAATAAGCTCATGCTCTTGCAGCTATTTCAGGGATCCAGTAAAAATGAATGCATAGAGTTTGCCATTATATTTAATTATTGAAAATGTATAAATTCCTTTGGGATAATTTATGGCTTCTATGACGTTAGGCATTACAGTAAAATTTCTCTACAGTATACAGTAGATATAAAAAGTGTACACACTCCTGTTAAAATACCAGGTTTTGTGATATAAAAAAATGAGACCACAAGCGGACAACTGCAAACTGGGTGCTATAATAGAGTCTCTGGCCGACATGGAGATCCTCCAGAAGGGCCTAAATGAGACTGATGCATGGTGTCAAAGCTGTGGTCTCAAGCTAAATGCAAAAAAAATGTGTAGTAATCCCCTTTGGAAAAAACAGAGTACCCGCAAACTACAACATAGGAGGTAATCCCCTGAAATCTGAAGAAGAAATAAGAGATCTAGGGACCCAAGTAGATAGTCAGCTTTCCTTTGATAACCATGTTGCCAAAGTGGTTAGAAAATCCTTCTATGTGACCCATCTGATCACGAAAGGGTTCGCATCAAGATCTAAGGATGTAATGGTGCCCCTCTACTCTTCCCTCATCAGACCCATTATTGAGAACAATGCACCAATTGGAATGTACCTGGCTAGACATCTCCAGCAGCTAGAGAGACCACAAAGGTACCTAACCAAGAGGATTACTGGCCTCAAACAGTTGCCCTATGCAGCACGATTGAAAAAGCTAAGACTGTTCTCTGTTGCATACCACTTTCTCAGAGGCGATCTCTGTCTAACGTACAGAGCCATGTCCAACCCAGAATTGTTGAACATGCTCCATTTTAGCAAAACCAAATCTACTCAAGCTACACGCTCTAGGGAGATAAACCTCAACACAACAATGAATAGAACATGCTGGAGGGATAGATTCCCTTCGCAGAGACTTCCCTTACTATGGAACAGGGTCCCGATCTACATAAGACAGAGCCCCTCACTATCACTCTTCAAGATGAACCTTGATGAGTGGATGGGTAACAGAAAGTTCACACTGGGGATCACACCAACAGCACTACTAGATAGGGGCCAAGGGTACTAGCTGATAGTACAAGGGTCTAGGGAACTACTAAAGGGGCGGTGAATACCACATAATGTGGCTGGGCTAATATATTCCTTTGGGCAGATAGCCCAGTACCAACCTATGAACCTATGAACCTATAAGCTAGTTTCCTCATTAGACCTATTTCATTATTAAATTTAGGCTATAAACATTTGCTTCTATCTTTACAAAAAGGTTAAGCATTATAGTAGATTAATAAGGATCAAACAGGATTTATTGTCAACAGATTAATGTAAATATAAAAAGGGTAATAATTATCTCAGATTTAGCAAAATAAATGAAAAAGAAAATGGCTATAAGTACCTTAGATATTGAGAGAACTTTTGATTGTGTAGATTGGAACTACTTGTTTAAAACTTTAGAAGTGCTTGCATTTCCAAAACAATTTATTGGACTAGTAAAAAAACTGTACAGAGACTTCAAAGCATATGTTAAAATTGTATCTTACATTTCTCACAGGTTCACTTTAAACAAAGGCACAAAGCAAGGGTGTTCCTTGTCCTCTCTACTATTTGCATTAGTTATCAAACCCTTAGCTAATAGTATAAGAAGGGAAGAAAAAACTGAGGGATTCTCAGTTAACAAGGATTGTCAATCTAAAATACAGATTTTTGCAGATTATATTTTACTAACTATAGGAGATTTGAATTATTCAGTTGAAGAAATAGATGAGGCAATTAAAATGTTTCAAGACGTTGTTCTATAGGGAGACATGCATGAAAATAAGATAAAAAACACTGGAGTAAAAATTTAATAATAAATAAGACCAATGACAAATATATATATATATATATATATATATATATATATATATATATAAAACAGTTAAGCTTTTTTGTGTCTTACATATCCATTTGAGACTTCTTCAGAACCAGAAATATTCATCACAAGACCTGATATATATACAGAAAATTCTTAGTTAATGAATGGTAGTTAGTTAGTTAATGGATGTTAAGCACACTGCTTCATTTAAACAGATATATAACACATATACTTAAAATAAATATAGAACACTGGAAAAGCACAAAGGTGTTATTCAATAAAAACTCGACAGTGTAATAGTACATTATTATTTCAAATCACCAAACCAAACCATCTTCTTTAAAGAATATAGCAAATGCTTCATAAAATATATAACTGAATAGGTTATAAAAATAATTTAATTTAAAAAATGATTTAAAAAAATTATATGATTTTTTGTGCAATTATTTTTTATGTTCCAAGCACAAAAAAATCAATCAGGAATGCATTTATCTGCTCTATTAAAATAATAATTACAATAAATATATATAATATTACTATAAAAATTAATCAATATTGCCCTTATAATTTGGCAGCTCTCATCTGTACTTCAACCAATTCTCCCAGTCACCACCTCTTGGATTAATAATAATTTTATCAATAATACCAAATCCAAATCAGCTAAAACCTGAGCATATTATGGAGTGTTTCTTTAGGGCACTAAACTTATTTTTAGTCAGTATATCATAATTATATTCATAGAGCCTTTTTCTTAAGTCTCTTTCATTCTTCCCCACATAAAATAAGGGACAAGTATTACATTTTGCAAGATACACCACCCCAGTTGTAAAACAATTCCCCTTTAAAATGCTTACCTTAACATTGTTAATAATGAAACAACCAGGTTATGTAATATATGGACATTGTCTACTTTTTACACATTTCTTAGTACAACTCTTAATATTCCTAACTTCCACCTCTCTTCCTTGTTCAGAAATGTTCTTAATATTCCCTGAAACCTTCCTCACAAAATTGCGGGGCTTCCAACTACTGAAAATATACTTGGGTTGGATCTAAGTATATTCCATTGTTTTTCTATATAAGATGTAATCTCTTGATATTCGTCATTAAGTTTAATCACCATAGCTGTGCCAGATGTAGAAATATAATCTTTCTTTGTTTTAAAAATATCTCCTAAACCAACTCCCAGTAGTGGCTTAAATTTATTTTCTCTTAATATCACTATTTCTCCCACTACCTTCTCTACCATGTGTTTAGGACAATCCTTATCATAAAACATATTTTTAATGTATTTATTTTTTCCAAAAATGTAGCTGTATCAGAAATCATTCTAGCCAGCCTAATTGTCTGTCCCTTCACCAGGATTCTTGTTTGTACTGATGGGTATGAACTAGAAAAATGTAAATAAGTATTAGTAAATGTTATTATTGACTTAAAAACCAATATCAGTCTTAAATATAGTAGTATCTATATAATTCACCCCACCTGTATGGTAAGAAAATTATAAATCTTAAAAAGTCTGTAGTAGTATGCAAATAATCAATAAAATCCATAATATGAAAATATCATCTAGGTACTGCAAATATAATCCACAAAAATTTAAAAAATTATCACTGAAACATGTGCATAAATTCCTAAGCATAGAGAACTACATTAGCATACACTGTAGTGCAGCATGCTCCCATCACAACCCCAGATATTTGCTTAAAGAATGCCCCTTCAAAATATATATAATTATTCTCTAAAGCCATTGTCATACAGTCTTCCACTCATTTTATCTCATTTGCTCTTAAAAATTTCCAGTAGCAATAATCCTTCATGGAAATACTCCATTCCTTTCCCAATAGGAACACTGGAAAAAAGATCAACAGTATCACTGGTTAAAAACCCTACATTTTCCCCATAAATCATCCTTTATTCTCCCCCAAAAATCCCAAGAATTTTTAATAGATGAGTACCTACTGAAAATAAAGGTTTTAAAAGTCTATTGACCATGACTCCTACAGAATGGGTTTTGGACCCTTGTGCTGATGCAGTGGGCATAAGGAGAGGATTAAAGATGCTCTTATTCACTTTAGGTATACCAAAATTGTAGGAATTTTAGGGTTAGACCTCTTTAGAAATTTATAGAAATTTGAGGTGATTCTTCCTTCTAATTTTAAATCTTCTAATTGATAATCTATTCTCCTATATGTGATATTAATTTGGTTCCTAGACACTGGTTCATATGTATCATCATCCTGAAGCAGGTTTATTATAGCCTTTGTGTAGTTGCATCAAAAACTACCTATAATTCAATGTGGAAAGGGATAATGATGAAACAGGGGAAGCTCAAGAAAAATGAGAGAAAAACCATACAGAATATTATAGTCGTAAAGTAGCAGAAAGTATTCTAAGAAGTAAGCCAACATGGGAATAGAGAAATGAGATTCTCTGAGAGGGATGACTACAATTAGGGATACAGACAATAGGCAAGAGGGGGCTGGAATTTATTGGAGAAAACTGGCAAGGGAACCAAGGTATTAGAAGCAAATAACATTTATTTAGACTGTAGTTCAGAGATTGCCTTCCCTATCAAAGATTGATATCAGAGTGTAGGCAAAGAGAAAGAAATGGGGGGGGGTCCTAAATGAAAGACCAGCACTGGTAGTGTTTTTCGTAGAATCTAGAGCAGAAGCTGCTGTTACAAAAGGAATAATTAGTACAGCATATAAAAAATTGCATAACTATAAGAATCAATTAGAGGAGTTTATAAAAGATTGAGAAGAGAGGTTGGATAAGCAATTCACAAAGAAACAATGTGGATATATGTTTGTTTGCCAAAAATGCAATAAAAGCTAGAAGATTTATGATTTTTGCTTGGAAATGTTTACATATATATTTTTATACCCACAGTAGACTCCAGAGAATTTTTCCTCAGGTAGACAGCAAATGTTGGAGGTGTGGTGGGGAAGAAAATGATAACTGGGAACATATTTTCTGGGAGTGTAATGAGCTGGCAGACTTTAAAGATTCCCTGCAGACTATTCTGTTGGAGATGCTGGGTGAGCAAATTGGTATAACTAAGGAAATTATTTTTCTGAGCCATGATACATAATCAGAATTGTCTACACATAGTAGGGCCTTGCTGAGTCTAATTATGGTGGTTGACAAAAAAGCAGTTACTAGAAAATGGAAATCAATGTGTAGAGTAACTGTACTAGAAGTAGTGACTATAGTAACAGAGATTAAACAACTGGAAATGGGGTCTTTAGGAACATGCAGGAGCAAGTTACATAGGAAAAATTGAGAATTGTGGAAACAATACATACAGAAGAGGATTGGGGTTTAAAAGAAGGCAGGATCTGAATGAGTTATGTAATGTTCGACTGACAATGATTGGGTAGATTATAGGTGAAGTATAATGCTTGCAACTAAAATTGTGTCAGTATGGTTTGTGATGTAAAGTGCTTGCAACTGAGATTATGTCAATATAGTTTGTTTTCATTTATATAAATGTATGATTGCCTATGTCATAAGTAATAGTTTAATAGAGATGTTTCTTGTTTTTTAAAAAAACTACCATACCCCCTCCCTTATCTGGTTTCCTTAACCTTATATTTCTGTCTTATACCAGATCCAGCACAACTTTCTCTTGTTGTTAGCTAAATTATAGTATAGGGACTTTTTTACTCTTCTGAGTTTATTTAAATTATCTAAAAAGCGTATTCAAATACCTGAATAGTTGGGTGTAAACTAGGGTTATGTACACTCTTATTTCTACCTTTTCATAACCCTGTGCTGCTTGATTCTCTGTCCTTGTTGTTCTCATTAACTAAAACTTTCAAATTTAATTTTCTAGTAAATAGTTTAAATTCAGTCAAAGTATCTGTAATATTAAAAGATCTACAGGTAACAAACTTGAAACCTTTCTGGAATAAAGACAAATGATCTAAAGTGATGTCCATACTACTATAGTTAAATATGTTGAAACACTTGTGGGTTAAAACTATTATGTTCACTGTGGATCATCACCTTCTTCTCCCTCTTCCCTTCCTTCTTCCTCCGCCTTTTGACTGCCTTGGAGATGTAGGAAAGCTAAGTTACCAGAATATTCAGTGAAAGATTATAAGCTGGATGAATCTGTTAACCAACTAATATTATCCACCAGTAAAAAAATAAATGAATTTGTAGATAATATGAGTCTGGAGGAACAGAGCGCTATTCCCCCATTTCATGAATATATGAATGCGGTTATCAAGGTTAAATTACTATTCTCCAGTGCTATATACAAATTATGGAACACCCTCCTCCCCACAATAACATCTCTACCATCATGCACCCATTTCAAAGCTTTACTTAAAGCGCACCTAAAAACATGCTGGCTATGCCCTTGTAACTCTCCCCTCTAACTTCTCCCACTCCATCTACCCTCTAACTCTTTTCCACCCCACAAACTACCTTTGATTACAGCAAGCTCTGATACTTCCATGCCTATCTACTTATTATATGGCAGTAACTTATTGTAACAATTGTTAATATCTGCTATGACTTCGTGGATAGAACAGATGCTAGTTATCTACTGAATGTACTATGTTCTTCGTCTGTAACTATGTTTGTAATATTTTAATTACTAGGATTCTTCATCTGTAACTATGTCTGTAATATTTTAATTTGTGGAGCTTTTCTCCCCGGGCCTCCGCTGAAAATGGACCTGCATACAGTCAGACATTCCCGGTCAACAATTGTAAATAAATAAATAATATGTTAATTATAAATAATTTTGATGCAAAATTCTGGAACTTTTTAGATAGTAGTGGATTGAGTGACTCAATAAGTGGTAAGAATAAAATTTTGTTACTTAAATCAGTTAGTCAGACTTCTCCAGCTTTATACTGGAGAGTTTTTAAGTGGAAATATATACATAGAATGTTTGTTACTCCCTATAAAATCTCTAAGTTTAGTAAAAAGATGTAACAGCTATTTGGACACACTTGTTTATGGACTGTGAAAAAATGGAATGTGTATTGGGAAGAGATATGTATGTTTTTAAGGGGTTATGGTCTGATAATAGGGTTACCACCTTTTCAAATGGCCAAAGTGGGACATTTTTGGCACAAACATCAGATTTTACAGGCCGACACATACCCATGGTCAGTACAAAGGTTAGAACTTAACTTGTTTGCCTAAATAAAAGCTTATTCTTGTACCATTTTAGTTGCTTATTCTGTTTCTTATATCATTTAGGTATTTTGGATACAGAATAACTGTTTTATGCAACTATTACATAAAATATAGGAAATAATTTTGTCCTAAAATCTCAGGACATTTGCCATTTTTTAAATTTTTTGTCATGACACAACTGCCCAAAGAGGAACTGTCCCTCGCAAAGTGGGACAGGTGGTAACCCTATCTGATAATTGTTCTTTAACTAGATCAATAATACTAATAAATGTTCCATTTCCTTTATCTGTAAAAGCCAAACAACAAAAACTGTTCTTTAGTCTTCTGGCAGTACCTAGAAAAGTTATTACAAAAAACTGGAAATCAAATTCAGTTCCTACATTCAAAGAATTTTTAAATTTAACAGCAATACTATGTAAACCTGAAAAAGAAGTGATGAAAACAAGATCTATAAATCATACTAAGACTTTTAGCAGTTAGGATAGCCTTAAATGTTGCTATTAAATATCAAGACTCTTTACGTATTAATTGTATAAGATTACATTGATGATTCAATGTATTCCTACCATTGTATAACAGTATGTGATGTTGAATTTCTTCCTTTCTGTGTATATATTGTAAATATGCTAAATTAATAAAAAAAATGTGGTTAAAAAAAGAAAAGAAAAAGAAAACAAAAATGAGGAAGTGAATTTCTTTAATTATATTATGATTGAAATTATGTGGCTTTCGCCCATTGGTCTATTGGTCATTCTGGTGCTCTCTTTCTCAGTCTGAATTGTTGTTCTGACGTAGAGTTTCTAAGAAGATGACTTGGACAGCTGATTTCAGCATGGATTTTTAAAACAAAATGTTTTCATGTGCTTGTATGTTAAATCTGTCCTGGCCTAAGAGTTAAGACATGCAATGATTCCCTGGCCCCAGTACATGCATCATACACTGTTATTATATTTACTGTCTATATTTGTGTACATACCTTAGTAAACTTAATAAACTGAACTCCAGAGAAATGACATGAATATGTATAACTTGATTTTGTGTCAGAATGGAAGGGATGGATTCGCTGAAAAGCTTTTATACGTTTTATCACACTCACAGGTATTAAAGCTATATGCAAAAAATGTATTTCAGAATTCTAAATCTTCAGCTGTGATTTTCATATCAGTGAATTATTTGGGTTTTCTGTGTGTGTCCTTCATTACACATAAATAATGCTACACTTTATGCTTTTAATTACATCTTTAATTCACATGAGATTTTTAAACATACTACAAAATCAAGGACATCTTTCTGTTTTAATGCAAAAGCACTCATCTGGATATCTTTCCAAGTTCTTTTTTTTTTTTGATAGATATCAATAGATTTTTGTTATTTTACTGTTTTAATAGCATCTGAATCAGAAAGTATTAGAAATGTCAATACCAAGCAAATAAAAGAACGTGTGGAAGGAATACAAAACTGCTAGTGTCAAACTATTTAATAGTCGCTTTTGTAGGGCTTGTTTTAACCATAATGTCCAGCAGATGGCAGACATAAGTTAAGACCTGGTTTCAGATTTTACAGTGCTCAGGAATGCTACAGGCTTTTGCCAGGACTAAATTTGCTGGTTTAATGCTTGAAAGCAATGTAATGATTTTTGAAAGTTTCAGTGTTCTCAAGCAGAGAAGAGCATGAAACTCATGGGGTAAGTGATGCATATGACAAAGCCATACCTCTGAACTTTGATCAAGAATTCAGAACAAAAAACAAAAATAATAAGAGGACAAAGGCCCAAACTCAGGGACAATTTTTAAATATCACTCTAATTTACTTAAGCAGTTAATAGAACAAGAGATTTTGCATCAACATGTATTTTCTAAACATTAAGAAAAGTAGTATTCTGTAATGTTACTGAGTGACTGGAATCCTCAGTGATTTACTAGAAAAAAATCGGAGGAATAGGGCAAAAATATGATATAAAATAGGCATGTTCTGAAATATAAAAATCATTGGCTCCAAACTTTCATCTCTACAGGACATATATTCAAACAGATGCTATGTCAGAGTCCAAAAACTATTGAGGGATATACACAATCCGGTTTATGGTCTGTTCAAACTCCTGCCAACAAGGAAGCGCTATAGAAGCATTAGATGCAGGACATCCAGATTCCATAACAGCTTCTCACATGCTATCAGACTGCTGAATAACAAACCCATAGCCTAACGTGCTACATGGGTAAAACATTTGTGTGCAGTAAGTCATTGTTTACATAAAGTCTCTGATTAGCTCACTTCTTACAGCTCTTCTGCACTAGGAAAACTGTGAACTGTAAGTTTATGGTATGTATTGGTAGTGGGTAAGTTTACTTGTGCGCCTCTCTTATTTATTATAGTACTGTTTTTTTGCATATCCTTATATTTCTACTGAGTCTAGTCCTGCTGTTGTATTTGTTGTGTTTCTGATATAAATAGACCTTGCAAATGTGTTTTACTTATTTACTTTTTTGTATCTTATGTTTTATTTTTATTTTTATTTAATTTAAAATGTTTTATTAATTTAATCTATCTTCCTTCTGTAAACTGTCATTCATATGGTACGAGCCTGAGTATCAATTTCGTGCAGTGATACTTGCTTTTTCCTCTGTATAACAATAAAGTTTACTTTGACTTTGAATATCAGGGACATTTGACAGGTATGGACACAGCTTGATTCCAAAAGTTAGTAATTTATCCTAGAGAAGAGAGATGAAAAGCAGGACTGTAGGGTGCTGGTGGGGTAACAATATGATAGCAAGAGCAAAACTGGTCACAGAAAATGGAACGTATGCAGGGAGTAGTATGGATATTGCAGAGTTCTGTAACTGGACTAGGCCTCTTTAACATTCGAATGCCTTTCAGATTACATGCTATGAGTGGCGGAAGAATTTAAATAATAAACATATAATGATGAAAGAAGAGACCAACTAGTCTATTTTGACTGCTCTTCATATGCTGCATTTCATCCATTACAAATGTGTCCTCATTTCATCTCCATTTTTGTTTGTTCCAGTCTAACTAAAAATGTACTGTTCTGTCTAGTTTTTTAATCTCCTCAGGTAACCTGTTCCATTTTCCACCATGCTGTCTGTGAAATAATACTTCCTTGCATCCATCCATCCATCCATCCATCCACAACCTCATCTCCCACTTTTGCACATGGAGTTGTGGTGTCACTTCAACAGTGACAATCAAGGCCAGCTGCCCGCCAGTGTGAACCTTGGTTCTAGTACTACTCCCTTGCATCAATTCAAAATGTACTTCCATCTCTGCCTCCTATGCATACATCTATCTGAGGTGCTATGATTTAGGCAGAGCGCCCTTACGTTTGAGTTGCTATGATTTAGGCACAGCTCTCTTACATGTGAACTGCTATGATTTAGGCACAGCTCTTTACGTCTAAGCTGCTAAAAGTTAGGCACAGCACCCTTACATCTAAGCTGCTATGATTTAGGCAGAGAGCCCTTATATCTGAGCTACTATGATTTAGCCACATGACTCTTGCATCTGAGCTACTATGATTTAGGCAGAGCACCCTTACATCTGTTACATCTGAGCCGCTATGATTTAGGCACAGCACTCATATCTGAGCTGCTATGATTTCGGCAGAGCGCTCTTACACCTGAGCTGCTATGATTTAGGCACATCACTCTTACATCTGTGTTGCTATGATTTAGGCAGTGTGCTCTTACATCTGAGCTGCTTTGATTTAGGCAGAGCACTCTTACATCTCAGCTGCTATGATTTAGGCACAGTGCTCTTACATCTGAGCTGCTAAGATTAAGGCACAGCACTCTTACATCTGAGCTGCTATGATTTCAGCAGAGTGTTCTTACATCTGAGTTGTTATGATTTAGGCACAGTGCTCTTACATCTGAGTTGTTATGATTTAGGCACAGTGCTCTTACAGCTGAATTGTTATGATTTAGGAACAGTGCTCTTACATCTGAGCTGCTATGATTTAGGCACAGCGCTCTTACATCGGAGCTGCTATGATTTTGGCAGAGTGTTCTTACATCTGAGTTGTTATGATTTAGGCACAGTGCTCTTACAGCTGAATTGTTATGATTTAGGAACAGTGCTCTTACATCTGAGCTGCTATGATTTAGGCATAGCGCTCTTACATCTGAGCTGCTATGATTTAGCAGAGTGTTCTTACATCTGAGTTGTTATGATTTAGGCACAGTGCTCTTACAGCTGAATTGTTATGATTTAGGAACAGTGCTCTTACATCTGAGCTGCTATGATTAAGGCACAGCGCTCTTACATCGGAGCTGCTATGATTTTGGCAGAGTGTTCTTACATCTGAGTTGTTATGATTTAGGCACAGTGCTCTTACAGCTGAATTGTTATGATTTAGGAACAGTGCTCTTACATCTGAGCTGCTATGATTTAGGCACAGCGCTCTTACATCTGAGCTGCTATGATTTAGGCAGAGTGTTCTTACATCTGAGTTGTTATGATTTAGGCACAGTGCTCTTACAGCTGAATTGTTATGATTTAGGAACAGTGCTCTTACATCTGAGCTGCTATGATTAAGGCACAGCGCTCTTACATCGGAGCTGCTATGATTTTGGCAGAGTGTTCTTACATCTGAGTTGTTATGATTTAGGCACAGTGCTCTTACAGCTGAATTGTTATGATTTAGGAACAGTGCTCTTACATCTGAGCTGCTATGATTTAGGCAGAGTTCTCTGATTTTGTCCCACAGATTTAGTTGTTTTCCTTCCAGAGTTGCTGATTTTCTTTATAACGTTAGACCTGAATAAGGGTTATCTAAATGATTAAGTAAGTAAACTGCACCCACACAGGGGTACATTATCACCAATCCTCTGTCTGTCTGTATGTAGTCTAGTATCCTTACACTTATTTTGAAAACCAGGCCAGTGCTCAACTTTCAGAAGCCCTACCCCACTATGATTTTTAAAAGCTATTGCTATGATTTTTTTAAAGCTTATAGGTAGACTGATATACTCCTGTACCCTCTTCTTGTTCTCCAAATCCTTTCTCTTAAGCTTTGATCCTTTTACATTTTCCATCACAATTCTCTTGTGTCCCTGTCATGTCCCCATAACCTCACCTTTTCTTTTAATTTTTCTCTCCAAAGTGAAACTTCCCAGTGTTTGTAGCCTGTCTTCATATGACAGCTGACCTGCTCCTGTTATAATTTCAATTAGTTACACATTTTCGATCAGATTAAATAGTGTTCCAGTGCTGAAGGACCAAAGACTTGCACTACAGAATTACAATATCAGCAGCCTTGGAGTCCAGACCTTGAGCTATGTATCCTAACATCATAAGGCTTTTTGTATCTGTATCACATTATCAATTATCTGCCTTATCTTTTGGACTATTCACTGCACCAAAAGTGTTCATAAAGTGTTTAGTTCCAGTTATACATCATTGCAGGTATAGGGTATCCATGTTTTTCCATATTTAGATGACTTGCTTATGTTTGCAGAGTCTTTTTCAAAGAGTCAGCAATCTGTCACTTGAGTGAGAGATCTCTTACACAGGCAGAGATTCTAAGAGAATATTCAAAATTCTTTTTAAACTTCTTCACACAGGATTGTGTTCCAGTGATGTCTGCTAGACACCTCAGTTCAAAGAGCTTTTTTTTCTATAAGAAAAAAATAGATATATATCTAAATCTATTTCTAATATTTTCCACTCAGACTTCGGTCACTGCCAGGGAACACCGCAGGATTTGGGGCCTTGTGGAATCTATAATTTTTATGATACCAATTATTTTTTCAAATCCCTTATCAGGGTTTTTCAGAAAAAAAAAATCACTTGGTGGAGAGACAAATTTTCCTAAATCCATTTCTCCCCTACCCCCACAAGCAGTTGGTCATCACAGATGCCTGGGACTTTGCTTGGGGAGCAGTTAAAGAGGGATACAAGAGCAAGGTGCATTGGACACACAAAAAAAAAAAACAAACAAAAAAAAAACAACATACCAAAAAAATCTAAAACAACAAAAGAACACTGATCTAGGCTAGTATCAAAGAAAGATACAAAAATATACATAAGATACTAAAACATAATTGTACCTTATTTTAACAAATTTCAAACAAACAAACATTTCAAATGCATTAAAGGAAAATCATTTTAAATACTTTTGTATATATTTAAAATACTTTATATATTAATTTGATCACTAATAATGCCATAAGTATGTTTTATATTCACGACACAACCTGATTTGAGAAAAAATGTTTTAAATTGTTTTATTTTGTATATGTTTCTTTTGTATATATTACAACATATATATGTGTGTGTGTGTGTGTGTGTGTGTGTGTGTGTGTGTGTGTGTGTGTGTGTGTGTGTGTTTATATTTCATGTTTATATTTATTAAAGCAAGTATTTTAAGTATTTTAATACATAGATTTAAAATAGTTCTATAACTTTAAGAGTACTGTGCAAATCACTAATTATGTATGCAAGATAATATCTGTTATGTTGTAACAGGATGTGTTTTTAAAACACAGGAAGATGATGCAACTTTCAGTTCTGAAGAAGTTTCTTATATTATGGAAGGAGAGTTGCCCACTTGCAGTTGATGCAAATTGCTAGCCTGCTGTGGTTGCAAAGGCTGTTTACTTAACTTTTTCTTTTTGTGGCTGGAAGAAGAACCGACTATGGAACCAGTAGATTGTTCCATGGTCAAGCTTAAAATGGCACCTCTTTCCCAGGGAAACAATCAGCATAACCCCTTAAAAATTTAAAGTTGTTAAAAGTCACTTTTTCCTCACCAAAACACAGTAAAAACACTCTATACACTTTGATAGACCCAAAAAGTAAAAGAAACACAATTTCTCCACAGAAAAAATAGGTTTTCATCAACGTTTAACTATTTTTAAAACTGGCAGGAAAAAGTGCTCTCCAGTCTCATGATAGTCTGTTAAATCACAAACTACTAGAAAAATAACTTTCCTAAGCAGGAAAGTACAATAAAACAATATTTATTTAAAATGTGGAAGGTTTTTACCTGAAGGGACTTATCCACTGAGCAAAGGAACACCATAAACTGACTGTCGATCCTTGAAAGCCTGCTGAGGTGCACTATTTTTGGTGGCAGGAAAGCTCTGTAGGGCTTGGTGCTTAAACCTGTATTTTAACAGCTCAGCTAGAGCTGCCAAATAGTTTGAGCACATGGAAGGTGCCCTGAAGCTTTGGAAACTGGCTGAATGGCTGTTATGTTCTTGGCAGGATATAACCCGTATAGCTAAGATTACAGCAGCAGTAATTTATATGATGCACATTGGTTATTAGTAGGTACATCAAGGCAATTTTGGTAACATTATTATATAAAAGATTCACTAATTCCTTCCTCTAGTCATATATGGACCATGTCCAGTCTCCAAGCTTGTGTTATATGGTCAAGATGGTCTAGTTTGTGGAACATCACACAGGGAATGCAATGCAATGCAAAGATGCAAAGCAGTATGGGAAGGCTAAAAGGAAATTGTCAAAATGGACTTATTAAAAATCTGGTAATTAAGTAAAAACAAATAATTATGTAGTCCATATCTGAAGAAAAAAATGCAAGAGAAAAGTACCCTGCTGGACTCAAGAGATTTCTCTACGGTACTTAAAAGTTCTTTTATGTCATCACCGCATTTCAAAATACAGATAATAAGTTTAATTAATGCCTGTGTATATGGCTTCAGCACAGACCCCATTTTACTTTTATGGTCCTTGTCTGAAGTGCTCTATCTTGCTATTTCTTTGTGGATGTGATGAGTCTAGAACTTCCATATCACAGTCTAGATTGAACTCGATGTACGAAACTGCACCTTCCTATTTTCTGCAGCAAGTATTTGTTTCTTCCTCATGTATAGGCGATTCCCTTGATTTTTCTTTGATGTGCAAATTACTTTGCATCATTTGTACTGTGGCATTATTCATGCTAAACCTACTAAGGTATGAATTGAAACTGTCATAATTCTGACAATCTTCTGTGTCACATTTATCATTACTGATTCTTTTCACAGCTTTTGGCTAGTGTAGCTGTCTGAAGACAAGCAACAACAACAACAACATTTCTCAATAATAAAATAAATAAATAAAGAATCCCAATTACAATAATAGCTTTTCTGACCAGGAATCAAACCCAGGCTGTGGCACTAAGAGCACCAAATCGTAACCACTACACCACCAGGAACTCCCCCTATCTATGAAAAAATTCCCAGTTGCAGATATTTGTTTTATCTCTAAAAATGTCTTTAAGACTTTCTTCAGTTTCACAAGACACTAAAAATGACCACATTCTCCAGTGAACCCTGAGGTACTGGCTAGTAACTCTTCTTTTTTTAATATTCTGGTATTGTCCTTTATATTTGAGACTACACCAACTTTTCCTGCTGTGCTGGTAAGTAAAACACCTCCAGGCATGTCATGAAAAGCACCTGCAGGTGATCTAATATGTTTATTAACCTCTTCAGTACTGTATCAAATGCCTTGCTAAAGCTATATAAGCTGTACTGACAGGTTTCTTTTCTAACCTGCTTTAGTTACCCATCATAAACCCCATTATACTGCTGGTGTTTTATTAGTCAGGCCAAAGAAAAAATAGAGGCCAAAATCCCTTAAAATTATAACGTTGACCACGTATTGAATGAAATAAAGATTTCCTTGGCAGAATTAAGCTCTTACTGACACTTTTATGAGGAAAATTCTCTAGAACCATTATGACCCAGATCCTTTCTTCTTATCTTAAACATCACAACTCTAGACCCTTTTATGGAATTAACACATTCCCTTTGTAATATAAAGATTTGATTAAATTATTGGCAGACATGCTGAAAATGTTAAAAGATCCTTGCCTGACTAATGTGCTGAATATGTATGACATCATTAATTAAGACCTGATTAAGATTTCCCTTCAGAGCACAGATGAACATATAAAACAGTGGGAGAAAGAAAAGAAAATAAATGAAGGAGAGAGGAAATAGAGGATGACAGCTCAGCAATGGGAGATATTTTCTAGAGAGGTACTCAGACTAGAAGCTTCTGACTGACCCATAGTAAAGGTCCACATAAAGGGGAAGAGACTTGACTGGTTCAAGATACATAGAAGCTACTAAAGGGAATAATCATAAAGACAGATGGCCATCATTAAAGGAAAAGAAAGACAAAACTGTCAGAAAGTATCTCCAGTTCATAGTATCCAAGTGAGGAGACTACTTACCCAAGGGAATGGCTGCCTTTAGGCCTCATTTAGGAAGACATCACTATAAGGCTACAGTTGTCCTACTGCAATGGTAAGATCTGAGACAATTAACTGAATAAGGAGCCTCATCAGTTATTTCAATTTACCAGAAGCCAGACCAGGTATTGCTGATCACAATTTATCTGGGGCATTTTGTGTAGACTGTGTAAGGTTAGATGAGACTCTTGTACTCTACTCTACTCTTCTCATCGTTTATTAATGACCTACATACCAAAATTCCTCAGGCCACCTGCATACAATATGCAGATGACTCTACTTTAATTTGCTCAGCCAAGTCCATAACCTCTCTCCAGTCCCTCACCCAAACAGTATTTAACAGTGCTGAAAATTGGTTCATGCAACACTGCCTTCTCCTGAACCCCTAAAAAACAAAATTATTGCTCTTTGCTCCTACTCATAAGTCACCTCAACTGCACTTCACAATAACCTCTAACAATGCAACTAACATATCCCCAGACACTTCAACCCGTCTACTGGGAGTAACAATTGATAATAACCTTAGTTTTGATGACCACATTAATTCTACAATAAAGTCTGTCAACAAAAAACTAGGCACCCTTTACAGAATCAAACCCTTCCTTTCCCCTTCAGCCAGAATAACTATTGCCCAGACCCACCTTATCTCTACCCTGTTCTATGCTTCTGCGATATATACCAATCTAACAAAAAACAACCTCACCAAACTTTCCACCATTTACAATAACATAGCCAGATTTGCCACTGGCGCCACCTTTAGAACTCACCACTGTCTCAACCTAAAACAACTGGGATGGCTAGGACTGCAGAACCAACTACTTTGTCAACAAATTGTTATCACCCAAAAGATCCTTCACCACCCTAATAATACCCCTATCCTCACTAACCTGATCTCACCCTACAAAAATCTTGCAACACTACGCTCAGCTAATAAGCTTCTAGTGTCCACTAGTAAATCAAATAACAAAGCTGGGGACTCACTTTTCACCAACTCAGTAGGTAAAATCTGGAACCAGCTTCCTACTGAACTGTCCTCCCTTGCTTCCACTATTGTTTTTAAAAAACATCTTAAAGAATAGCTTACAACTCACTGGCTGTGTCCCTGCTCTAACCCAGACTGATATCTCTTTCACCTTCCTGCTCTCTCTATACTTCTCTACTCTACTGTTTTATGTCACCTATCTGTAATTAATAATTTCCTTCATAGTACTGGAGGAAAAAAATGTAATTCATGTTTTTTGCTCTCTGTATTTGATCTTAGCTTAAACCTACTAAATTACTCTGTAACACTTTTGTTCTGAACAAATGTAGCCAATATACTGTAATTCACTTGACTATTACTATATATTGTATTCTTTGTCACTGCTTATGCTTGGAGCTTTTCTCCCCGGGCCTCTACTGAAAATGGACATATATCCAGTTAGACTAGCCCGGTCAACAAATGTAAAATAAAAATAAAAATAAATAAAAATAAAAATAATAAATAAATAAAATATAAAACTCATTCATTTCATTTTAATTATTCTTGATATTTCCATAGGCACAGTATTACTTCAAGAATTCAAGTTACAACAGTACATAATAACAGATGGTTATAATTCACAACTACATTGAGGATAGACATCAAATTATTTTCTTAACATACTTTCCAAAGTTAATAAACTTGAATTAAAATATACATAATAAATAAATGCATTTCTGGGTCATGTTGTAAATTAGAGTCTTATACAAAGGATGGCAGTAAAGGTATTGTTAGCAGGTGGCCACCTGATCAAGTCTCAGAATGTCATCACTTGAAGGTTTCTAGTGTCTTAAAATGGCAGTTAGTCTCAAGAAAAGAGTAAGGTGAGTTGCATTTTTTTTCAGTTTCTCCCACTTCCCTAAGTTGTTTCAATCTGGTGTGTGTGATTGTGTTTGTAGTTTAGAGATATAGGACTTGCCTTCTTAATAGAAAATGTTTTTTGCATTTTGTGTCCTTTAGGCATCTCCTTGTTTTGTGTAGTGACCTCCAACAGTTTTAAATGTTTTCAGTTCAAGAATTTTTTATGTCAAAAAATGAGAGAGAATGGCACAGTGGTGCAACGGACAGCGTCATCTCACAGCAAGAGGTTCTTGGTTAGGGTGTCTTCTGTGCAGAGTCTGCATGTCCCCCCCTATTCACATGGGCTTCCTCTGGGTGCTCTGGTTTCCTCCCATATTCCAAAGACAAAGTGTAGGTGGGCTGGACACTCTAAATTGACCATAGGTGTGAGTGTTCATGCGAATGTGTGATATGGAAGAATGTCCACGGCAGGTCTAGCCATCTGGTAGTGTGAACCTTGGCTTTAGATGACTGTCACTGTTGAAGTGACACCCTGACCCCATGTGCAAAAATGGGAAAAGGGATTGTGGATGGATGGATGGCTGGATGGATGAAATGAAAGACGATTATTCATTTTAAACCTAATAAGGTACTTGCTTTTAACAAATATCTACAAATATGATTAGATGGGGTTGAAATGATGGGAAATAAATCTCAGGTACTTATTTAAAATTATTATAAATTGTCTGAGAGCCCTGGAAAATACTCAACAGGAGCTGGATAGAGGAAGCTTTAATCTTTGGAAGAAGTGCAATTCAGCAAGGGAAGGCAAAGTCTCTCATTAGGTGACTTCTTTCTCCCATATGCAGACTGTGCTATAACTGTACCCATTGACTTTCTTGGTCTGATTAACCAGCTTGGAGCAAGCAGCAAATGGATTATTCAGAATACATTAGGGCGGGACCAGAAACAAGCGGGTGATTTATCTGTATAATATATTAGCATTTTCAAGATTATCGCTATTCAGGATACTTAACTGCTTTATAACTTGCCTGATGTATGAAATAATTTTCATTTATTTAAGTTGATTGGTCAAAAAGAAGACAGTTTTGATTGCTTAATGTCTGTCTCCTGACATGAGGGATTGATTTTTTGACTAGATAATTCTTAACTCTAACTCTCTTTGCCATCTAGCTATAACTGGGACATTGACTTTTACCAGGAAGACCTTCTGTGTTTAAGGTTGAGGGGCTCTTTATTGAAGTATATTTTAATTGCCAGTGTAGAAAATACATATTCTTAGGTGGCTTAAATGACTGCAATGTATCATATGAAGGAGCTCACAATAACTCCTTATTATATGAAGCGCTGGGGGCATACATGATAGACAATCTACAGATTTGATTGTGAATGACAGAGGAGAAAATGATGATCAAGTTTATGAAAGTGAACAACTTTTTGATTGTAATGAATGGCAAGGTGAATTTACTAGGGTGCACGGGGGCAAATGAGTTTTCTAAGTCTGGTATAATATGCAATTGCTTTGCAGTTGGATAGTAACCATTGTTCCTTGTGCCTTGCATTTTAATTCAGTCTACAGCCATGCTTCCCCAGATATTGATTCTGACAAGCTGATGCAGGTTTCCAGGATGCTGCAAACTGCATGGTCTTAAAGGATAAAGCAGAGCTTTCATATATATTGGGGCCCTGAGTGATAGGGTTTAATAAGTTTGCTTAAGCCTTAGGATCATATTAGAAACCCATTATGTATTCTTGGAATTTACAGTCCAATCAAGTACAGACAGGCAAAAATGACAGTGTAGACATAGAAGAGTAAGCAGAAATTTGCTTACAAGTTGAGGCACTACAAAACATCTTACAGTAATTAAGACAGCATTTTTATGAAAAAAGGAAGGCACATCGGGATTTGATAGCACAAAAAAATGATTATAGCATTTGATCTCTCTTTCATAATTTGGAACTAGTTCAACTCAATCAGATTCAACAATCTTCTGGTTGCCAGTTAAAAACAACATTATAGTGTAACATCACTGACATTGTGAAAAATATATGCAGCAACAGAGGCCAGAAATGAGGACAAAGGCATGCAGAGTTTTAAATTTCCTGAAAACTATATTACAGGAGACAATGTGTGTTGGACCTCAGAATCACTGAAGAGAAAATAAATGCCAGATCCTTATTAAGAGTCTTGATGAAATATGCAAAATGAAGAGTCTTGTATGAAATTAAGAGAGACAAAAGTGCTTACTGGCATATTAAAGTGATTGTGGCTGGCATATTAATGTGATTGTGGCTTTGTATTCTGGTTTGATTGTTCTTTACAGACAACCTACAGTCTGGTTTTGGACTTTTTGGTTTGCACTTTCTTCAGGCTTTAGGTATATTCCAAATTTTGTTTGATAAAGTGACATACAGACAAACAATCAGTCAGCACTGTCACGTACAGTATAGAAAGGCAACTTGATCAATTGCTGGCTGACACAGAGCTGAAGAGTATATGTATTTCTTTTGATACTACTAAGGAACATTATATATATTTCTTTTGTAACTGAAAATGTATTTCATATACTGTAGACTGTACTGTACATATAATGCCAAGGAAAGAGTTCCCAAAAATATTTATTGCCGCTGGACAGAAGTTTTTATAATAAAAATTAAAATCATTATTTTCTCTTCCTGAGGGTAATTTTCTCAACTTAAAACTGAATGACTTTCAAAGACTATATGAGGTCAGAAGTAAGCATAATATGGAAAAATGTATTTGCCATGTTTTAAAAATGACAGTGTGTCTGTCTGTCTTGACTAAGACCTGCCAAAACTGAAAACTGTTTTGGTTCTTGAAGCAAGCAATGTTTATTTAAAACCAGGGCTGGAGATTTTGATATTTATAGGTTATGGTTATCAGAGAGCAATTTTAGAATACAATATTTATGTAAAATGTTTTATATATTATTTCATTGTTCTGGGAAATTATTTATTTTTGTATTACATCAATTGATACTGAAGCAATGAAGAATTTTAAATGGAACTGTAACCTCCATTAAACATACTTGTGACCTTTTCTGACATCCCCCACTGTCATTTAAGCACTTAAAAGTATTTAGCATTGGAAGGTGCATTCCTGCACCACTCAGTTTAGGCTGACAGGATGTTAGTTTCTCTTTTTTTTTTCCCTTGCTCCCACTGCTTTGGTGTAGTCCAATGTTTTTTCTGTGTTTTATCTATTCATTCATTTATTTGTCACTGTGAAGGCAGCATTACCTTCTCTGGATCACTAAAGATCTTGGCTGGTTTGGACTAGATATGTACTATGTCTTCCCTGTAAAGGGCTGCCATAGACAGAAACTGAAAAATCGCATATTTGTCATCTTTTCATCTTTTTCTACACGATGCTAATGTCCAGTAGCACTAAATTTACAGCTGATGTTTAATTTGTTCTAATCCAGAAAATTACTTTCATTTTTATTTATTTATTTTACATTTGTTTACCAAGAGAGTCTGACTGGGCATAAAACCCTTTTTCAGCGGAGGCCCCGGGAGTAAAGCTCCATTGTTAGTAGACTATTATGTTAGTAAAAAGAAAATTGTATAATACAATAAAAAAAAATAGTAACAGACATTCATAACAGCAAAAAGACTAGAACAGAATAAATTGGTCAAGTGGGAGACAAGACCAATAATCTTGTATAACAATGCTTCTAGAAGACAGTTCTTACAGTAGTAGCAGGTAGTGACATTGTATACAATAAGAGTGCAATTACGATACTTAGTCTTATATACAGTTAGCATAGCAAACTGATGACTTAAAATCTAATAGATATTGACAGTGAGAAAGAAAAAAACATAAGGTAGTCATATGACTTAAATTCAATGCTCATTACATATGCAATTAAAATTTTAAAATCAGCTAGTTCCCTAGTTTGGGCTACCCGTGCCCAGTACAAGTACAAGTCCAGGAATTGGTGAGGTGGGCTTTAATGTGATGCTTGAAGTTTTTTTAAACTAGTTATAGTTCTAATTTCAAGTGGTAAGGCATTCCACAGTTTAGCAATGTAGCAGGAGTGTAGAGAGTCACCTGAGCTATTTTTACTCCTGGTTACTTCAATTAGAGCTTTATTAGTGGATCTTATTGGAGGGGTACTTGTATGGGGGTTGAGGAGGCCTTGTAGAGCTGGAGTTTTTTCAGGTTTTTAGAACATTTGGTGAGCGGTAGAGAGTTGTGTGAGGATGAGTTGGTGGGGTAGTTCTAACCAAGATAGTTGTCTTAGGGCCTTACAATGATGGGTTCTAAGAGGACAACTAGTGGCAAATTTAGCTATCTTATTATAGCAGATGTCGAGCTTGGTTAGGTCTGATTTGGAGATGTTGGTAAAGATGGCTGAGGCGTATTGTAAAGTTGACAGAAGATGAGTTCTGGCTGTGGTTATTCTGGAGTTTGTGGTTAGGTAGTTTTTGCATCTGTATAAGGTACCTATTTTCTTGTATACTTTTTCTACAGTCTGGGCAATGTGTAAGTCAAACTTCAGATTTTGATCAATAACAACACCGAGAAGTTGGGTGGATGGTACTGGTTCGATCAATGTCTTATTACTGGATGTGATGTTGAAGTAAGTGGACTGGGTTTTAAATTTAGTGGAGTGGAAAAGCATAAGTTTAGTTTTATTTGGGTTCAAGATTAATTTGGCATCTGGCAACCATGATTCAATAGCATTGAAGGATGTTTGGGTTAAGTTCTGTAGTTCAGGTAGAGTTGGGGCACAACATATGACAGTGGAATCATTTGCATATTGTATAAGGGTGGCTAGAGTTGTAGCATTATGGAGTTTATTTGTAAACAGGTTAAAAAGGAGGGGGCGGAGAATAGACCCTTGAGGCACGCCCATAGTTACTGGTAGTAAGGGAGAAAGAGCTTTGTTCCACCGTACTGCTTGTTGCCGATCTATGAGGTAATTCTGAAACTAGGCTAGTGTGGAGAAGCTTAGGTTCAGTTTGGACAAGGCAGTCAGCAGTTTGTTATGAGATACTGTACTGAAGGCTTTTGATAAGTCTAAAAAGATTGCTGATACTAGCTCACCTTTATTTCTAAGTTGACTGATGGTGTTAGTAAAGCTAATAAGGGCTGTGGTAGTACTATGGTAGAGGCGAAAGCCGTGATGAGTATTTGTAAGTAATTTATTGTCTAGGAGATGGTTAAGTATTTGGGTGTGAACACACCTTTCAAGGATTTCTGATAGAGGGGATAGGATTGCTATGGGCTGATAGTTAGAGAAGTCGATGGAAGGACCTCCTTTGTGTAGGGGTATGATATGTGCAATTTTCCAGAGAGTGGGGATGCATTGCTCGGATATAGAACAGTTAATTAATAAGGAAACTGGATAGGAGATGGCTTCAGCTGCTATTTTTAAGTATGTTGAGGTAGGTTTTGTGGGTTTGTGGGTTTTAGCCTGAGCAGGTATTTGTGTATGTTGCAGATTGGGACTGGTTTTAAGGAGAATGTGCTGTTATTATCTAGTAGAGAGGTTAGGTTGATGGGCAGTGATGGGAAGTTTTGGGTAGTAAGGATTTTGATGGAGTCAATGAAGTATTTATTACACTGGGTAGCAATACATTCTAGGGGATTACTTGCTGTTGGTTGAGAGGTCTTAGTTTGACCTGGTTGTAGTATTTTATTTAAAGTGGTCCAGAATTATGAGGATTATTTTGGTATTTAGCTTGTAAGCTAGTGTAGTAATTCTTCTTATCAAGTCTTATTTGGGTTTTGGCTTTGTTTCTTAGCTGGCGATTCTTCTGGTGAGTAACTATTGATTTTTTGTGGGTCCATTCGTGCCATACTTTATCCCTTTCTTTTAGGAGTGATTTTGTCTGTTTAGTGAGCCATGGAGAGTAATTAGATTTTGCTCGTATTGTCCTGATAGGGGCCATGTTATTTAAGATATTTAAAAATGTGGTGTTAAAGTACTTGACTGCACTGTCCAGGGATAAAGTTGAGGGATTTCCAGTTGCAGAGCTTAAGGGATGTTATGAAATCTTGAGACCTGACATTTTTGGTGTTGTGAATTTGGTAAGTAGGTGGGTTTTTTGTAGGATTTGCCTGATGACATATAATGTATGGTGGGAGGTGGTCACTGAGTAAATCAGGGAGGGTACCAAAACTACAGGAAAGTGTGGAGTAGTTGGTGAGAATCCAGTCAAGGATAGTTTCCTTTATAGTAGTTTTATCAAACCTTGTTGTGGTTTGAATTAATTAATGGGGTGGACATAATGACGTAGCTAAGTGTACTACAGCTGCATGACTCCAAGCTGCTCAAACTGCAGTAACTCACAGCCAGGGACTCAAATAGCTATAACCCTGACTGACCAGCTGCTCACACTTGAACTCAAACATGAGTTCAGTGATCAACTGCACTATCTGTTTGTGCCAAGTGTTTGCCATGGACCAGGTAAGTGGGGAAGGGGAGCCAAGAGGGTGCTGTTAAGTTTAGGGATGGGGATGGGAAATAGAGAGCAGGCTTTAGGGTTAGGGTGGGGGACACACATTTTAGGTTTAAGGAGTGATAGGGCCTTTAAGGATAATAAAGGAGCATGGAGTTTAGGTTTAGGGAGTGACACGGCCTTTAGAGGTAAAGACAGGGGTAAGGATTTTAGGTTTAGTGATCAATCATGGACAGGAGGTGGGAAGGGGATTTTATTGAATTATCACTTATGACATAGGCAAATTTACATGCATATAAAACTAGTCAAACAATATTAACAAGTTCACATTTACAAACATTATACATCCCATATATTATTCTATACAATATAATCAGTCCAACATTACATAAATTGCTCACATCCTGCCTTCTGTTAAACCTTATTCATCCTTCAGAACATTTTTCTGCATGTATTTTTCCCATAATTTCCATTTTCTTCTATGCAATTTATTCCTACCCTTCTCTAAATATTCCATTTCCTGTTCTTTTATCTCTGTTACAATATTCACTATTTCAAGTATAGTTGGTTTAGACTTTGACTTCCACTTTCTAGTAATTGCTTTGCCTTGGCAATTCAGATCCTGTATCCCAGCTCAAAAAAATAATTTCCATAGTTATACTCATTTGTTCACCCAGTATTCCCGACAGAGTAGTCTGCCAACTCATTACAGTCTGAAAACGTATGTTCCCAGGTAGCTCTTTCTTCCCCATTACACTTTCAACATTTGCCATCTACCTGAAGAAAGTCTGCTTGGGGTATAAAAATACCTATGCAAACACTCCCAAGCAAAAATTCTAACTCTTACAATTTGTTGCATATTTGAGAGCCATGCATATGACCTCCTGTTTTTTTCTGAATTGCTTATCTAATCTCTTTTCTCAATCTTTTCTGATGTCCTCTGAATGATTCTTATAGGTATCATGCGATATTTTATATGCCTTACTAATTATCCCATTTTTAAAAGCAGCTTATGTCCTACATTCAACTAAAAATTCAACCAGTGCAGGTCTTTCACTCAGGATTCCCCTATCACTTTCTCTTTACCTGTACTCTGGTATCAGTCCCTGATAGGGAAGGCAATCACTAACCTGCAATCCAAATATCTTCTTGGCATCTTCCCATTCTATTACCTTTCCTATCTAATTATTTGTTCCCAGTACCTTGATTCTTTTCCCAGCTTCCTCTAGTAAATTCCAGCCCCCCATGCCTTTTCTCTGTACCCCCACTTGCAGTCATCTATTGGAAGAATGCCCTTTATCCATTTCCATGTTGGCTTAGTTCTTAGAGTACTTTCTGCTACTTTATGATTATAATATTCTGTGTGACTGTTGTTATCCTCCTTAAGGATCTGCATCCATAATCCCACTCTCTCTGTATTTCTTGAATTTCTCCTTCTTCATCATCATTCCTTTCTACTTTGAATTGTAGCTTTCTGCTTGTGTTACATATATGAGCCTTAACTGTGTAGCTCTAAAATATCCCTTCAAATCAGGTAATCCTAAACCTCCTTGTTTTATTGGAAGGATCAACTTAGAAGGGGAAAGAGATTTTATGTTTCGGTTTAGGGAGCAATATGGACTTTAGGGTTAGGGAAGAGGATGGAGATTTTTAGGTTTAGGAAGGGATCATGGATGGGAGAGGGAAGGGAATGTTAGGTTTAAGGACCAATCTTGAATGGGGGGATTTAGGTCTAGGGAGCAATCAGGACTTTAGGATTAGGGAGGGGAAGGATGTAGAGAGATGGGGACTTTGGGGTTAGGCACTGGCTGGGAGTTTTTAAGGCTAGGGTCAGGGTTCTATAAGGGATTGTTAACACTACAGGAGATGTGCTAGTATGAGTTAAAGCACCTGCTGAGGCAGCAAGGATGTGTGCCTTGAGCACATGTAGTAGACCTGCTGTACCTTTGTTTTTTGGCTAAACACTCTCTTGCCAAACATTTATTTATTTATTTAACATTTGTTTACTGTGATAGCCCAACTGGGATAAACAAAAAAACATTTTCAGCGGAGGCCTGGGAGAAAAGCTGCACAAATAAAAATACATAGTAGTACAGTGATATTACAGTTGTTGCATATATATATATATATATATATATATATATATATATATATATATATATTACAACATACATCATTAGTAACAGGCACAAAAAGAGAAGGATTAGAATATAACAAAAAACTTGCAGGATAGTAGGATAGTTATGGTACTCAAAAAAGACATGCTGATAATTTGATAGCATATATTACAGAGAGATTTATACTAGAGAAGGTTTTTAATTGCACTATCCAGGAATAATACATGTACAAAGCCAAGAATCAGCAAGGAAGTTTTTGAGCAAGTGTTTGAACTCATTATAATTAGTAGTAGTTCTAAGATTTAATGGAAGTTAGTTCCAATGTTTTGCTACGTGATGGGAGTATAGGGAGTCTCTGGCGGTATTTGTTGATTTGGTAACCTGTAGTAAGCATGCATTAGTTGATCGAAGGGAACGTCTGGTTGAATAGATTTGGAAAATGTTATGAAGTGTGGATGTTTTGTCGGCATGGTATAATATATTATGAGCCATGGTTGGCTGTTTGTACAAGCGGAAATGTGGGAGTTTTAGCCAAGGCAGTTTTTTCAATATGTCGCAGTGATGTAAATGATTTGGAGAGTCAGAAGCAAATTTGGCAGTTTTATCATAACATTGCTCTAATTTCTTTAGATATTTTTTTTTGAGATTAAGAAGAATTGGAGAAGCATATAGCAGAGTTGATAAAAGAGGAGTTCTGGCAGTAGCTATCCTAGAGATGTTGGTTAAAATTTTTTTGTTCCTGTACAAAGTACCCATAATTTTGTGAACTTTCTTAATAGTTTGTGAGACATGAAGGTCAAATCTTAGGTTGTTGTCAAGGGTGATGCCTAGAAGTTTGGTTTGTGAGCCCGGAGTCATTATAGTGCTGTTACTAGTAGTGATGAAGAAAATAGTAGTGGGGGAGGCGCTGGAGGTTTGGAAGACCATGGGTTTGTTTTTTGTTTTTTTTGGGGGGTTAAGCATGGGCTGAGATTCTGATAGCCAAGATTATAGTTCAGAGAGGGACTTTTGTGTGATTGTCTGGAGCTGATGAAGTGCTGGAGTATGGTTTATACCCTTATAGTGTCATCTGCATACTGAACAATAGTTGCTAGTGGGCTGTCAGTGTTTAGATCATTGGTGAAAATACTAAACAGAAGTGGGCCAAGAATTGAACCCTGTGGCACACCTAGTGTGACTGGGAGAAGGGTGAAGAGGTTATGTAGCCATATAACTACTTGTTGGCATTCTATTAGGTAACTTTGGAACCACAGGACAGCAGGTGGATGTAGGTTCAGGTTAGATAGAACATTTAACAGTTTATGATGGAAGACTGTATCAAAGGCCCTGGACATGTCTAAAAAGATCGCAGAAAGAAATTTGCCATCATTACAGAGTTTATAGATAGTACTGGAAAAGTTAAGAAGTCTAGTAGTGATGCTGTGGTGGGGTCTGAAACCATGTTGAGAGCTGGCAAGAAAGTTATTGGAAATGAGGTAGTGAAGGAGTTGGCCAAGAATACATATTTCAAGGATTTTAGATATGGGGGTAAAATAGCAATAGGCCTATAATTTGTGAGCTCTGTAGAGTTGCCACCCTTGTGTACGGGAATAATATATGCAATTTTCCATAGTTTTGGGACGTATTGCTCTGCAATAGATCTGTTGATTAGAATTGATACAGTGTAGAATATGACCAATAGGTACAATATACCTAGTTACTAAAGTAACAGTATTACACATGCCCTGTTTAACCTAAGTTTAGCTTCTACTTTTGCCCGTGATGAGTGGTGCACTACAGTGATGCTGCCCCTCCATAAGGGTAGTCTTACAACTCATTTGGGTAGTTATAGACTTATTAGCCTTAACATCATCTACAAAGCCAAAGAATGTATTATAACTGACATTTTAAACTGCTATATCAAGAATCATGATGGACTTATTTGACTTTGTGAAGGGTAGATGCAGTCTATTTATCTGTTAGATGTCTTCAAAAGAGTCCACAGGCTGTAGATGGTGGGCATGTAGTGCACACAGTGTATCTTGACCTGACCAAGGCCTTAAACACCATTATCTGTGCTGGTATCATACAAAAGCTAAATGCTTTCAAAATCATCCCATATGTAAGACTATGGATAGTAAACTGGCTGAAAGACAGAACCAAGACAGTGTGAGTTGCAGATGCCTGATTAAAAAGTATGAAAGGGACCAGTGGTATCCTCTGGGCTCAGAGTTGAGAGCTCTCCTTTTTTGGTATTTACTTCTCAGCTCTCCAAGCAGGGACCCAAAACCTTTCACCAGTAAAGCCTGCAGGTGACAGCAAGGTGGGAGTTGTTGTTATGTCACCCTATGATATCCAAACCCCCCAAAATGAACTTTCCCTAGTTATCTCTTGGTGTACTACACATGGGCACAAACTAAATGTTAAGCAGTGCAGTATTATCACTGTTGGTAGGCAATCCTTCCTCTCATCATACTATATGGACAACACACTATAACAAAACAAAAATATATTCAGCGGCCTTGGTACTTGGGTAGAAAGCACCCTGTTGTTTGACCATCAGAACAGTATTTCCTCCTCCCATTCAGCCATAATTATGTTGGAGCAGCTTATTGGCACATGCAGTGCAGTAGCTACGCCTATCATTCTGTAAATACATTTCTTCATTAAAGAAGAATATGTTGTTCTCTAAAATGATCTCTAAAAAAAAATATAACGATAAACACTATGTATGTCCATTTTCCATTTTGGGGCTGGTTGGTTCCTTCCTAAGAAAGAAAACTAAGAAACAGTGTGCACTCTTCTATAAAGTTTGTTGTTTTTTGGATTTTTGTGGTTTGGGCTGGTAATGAGACATCATTATTGAAATTTGAAAAGAATGGAAATCACACGGATACCTAAATGTTACAGTTGAACTAAGAGTCAAATTCATTCATATTAGATGTCATTATTAGGCTATCCAATTATATAGTCCATAAATGGTATAGTTATGTCCACAATGTTTAAAAAAGAAAAATATTTTATTTCAGTCATAGTAGCCAAGCATATTTTTTTTTTTGAGAAGGGGGGACAGATTAGATTAAGACCTCTCCAGACTCAACTTCTACAGGATGAGGAGATGGAGAGATATTGGGACTGAGGAACACAGGAGTTTTAAGGATGTACTCACACCATCATACAACACCATTCCTGTAATGGCTGCAATCAGTGCATTTTATCAACACAGACACTAATTTCAAAACCACCCTCAATTTAACACATTAATTTCAAAACACAGGACCACCAATTGCAAGACTTCAATGTTGTATATCTAGCTTTGTGTAGCCTATGCTCAGCGCTCATATTGGGAAAACCAACAGAACGCTGCTGAGAGAAAAAGGGAGCATGTTTACTGCATGAGGGTCGGGATAAGAACGCTTTTTAGCCAATAGCCAAATGAAACTAAAAGGTCCTGCACATTTCACTTTCAGTTTCTAGTTATACAGACAGTAGATTCTAATTTAGGTGACCTAGACGAATAGACCCTAGAAATGGAAATGGAAATGGAGTGGATTATGAGATGTATTTTTTCCATTTTTTTTTTGATAAGGTTAGCCTCAACCTTTTCTTTCAACCTTTCTCAAAAAGAGGAGGGGTGAAATGTTTTGATTATTTGTCTCTTTTTTTTTTTTTTTTAACATATATTTTTATTTTATTTTTTATTATAGTTAATATTTATTAGTTCTTATCATTATGGAAAAAGTGAATTTTCAACTCCAATGAAGCATACACATATTTTTTTATAACATTTTTTTTTTTTTTTTTTTTTTAGTATTTAGTTTTTTGCAATGCAGCATAGCATCATCTAGCAGTTAATGTTTGTACAACATTGCATGAAATGTTTGTTTGGAGGAGCTATTTAGATTTATGTTTTAATATTTTTTTGCTTATACTTTTTTTTATTATTTACATATATTATCTTTATATATATATTATTTACATTTTAGTATTTAGTCTATGACACACAAATAGTTTGTCAATTGTAATGCTAGTTGTTTTCAGTTTTTTTAATTAATCAATTGATTTTCTGATTTTACTGTATTTATTTTATGTTTAAACTGTTTATTAAGTATGAAGAAACCAAAGGAAAACCCGCCTTGGGTGAAAGCGCTGACTGAATAAAGAACAAACCGTTCGAGCCTGTGTGTGTTGTTTCCTTGGATGGCTTATTATTAGCACATTTATGGTTACCTGTCTTGCCTTCACTTGTATTATATGATATTTGTGTTGTGTGGTGTTTGAATTTTTTTGAAGCTCACGTCACGCGGATTGAATTGAACTTGAACTGTTTGTTTTTGTTTGTGCCGTTTACTTTTCGGGCTGTCAGCCCATCTCCATTTGCTGTGTGCTGCTGATTTCTGTTGGTTTCATCATGTGATAATGCTTGTCAAGAAATTCTTTTATTTAGCCCAGCAAATTGTCAAAGGAGTATCACTAAGGTAATTACTTTCTTATACTCTGAATTGATCAGGGCAATTATTGAATACAATACCCCCTTTGGGATGTATCTCACTAAACACAACAAACAATTAGAAATATCCCAAATTTTCCTCACCAAAAAGATCACAGGCATAAAGTATCTGAGCTACAAAGTAAAGCTGGACTCTATCTCTTTATTCAGTATCTCAGAGACATTTAATGGGAGATCTCCCCAAGTCCAGCATATCCACCAATAGTAGAACCAAGAACCTACATCTTTATCAACAGATAAATAAAACATGGTGGAGGGATAATTTTATACCTGGCACCTCCCAAACCTTTGGAATAAACTTCCCTGCATGTTAACCAATGGGATTCACTATCTTCCTTTAAATATAACCTAAATGACTGGATTGGTATCCACAAATTTACTCTGGAATTGATTGGTTTGGCCCTCCTGCAGAAATGATGTGAAGGTACCGATGAGGCGAGATTGGTCACATGACTCAATGGTCTTGGAATAGTTATGAATCTTTGACTCTTTAAAAGAAATAAAGTAGAGATGTTCACTTTTGCAAGGAACATTCATTCACAATCTTTATACAGGAGCTAGCCTGGAGTTAAGAAACAAATTGAACAGACTACTGAAATTGGAGGATCTTCTTGAAGTTCATTACCTACACAGACTGTATGATTGTATGTTACTATCAGTGGATGTAGAAGAAGCACTGATGGAATATTACCAATCTTTAAAATGTTCAGAAGGGTATCTGGTCAGAATTGTACCACAAAAAAATGATAATAGTCAAAATAGGAGTATGAAAGGAAAGGAGGGTTGTGGAAATACAGGATGCCAGCTATCCCACATACCTAGGGATGAGAGTAGGTAAACACTGGAAGACACTCTAGGAAAATGTGGAAGAAATAAGGGAGAAGGCTAGAAAGTTGCTAGAAAAGGAGGGGTGAAAACATACACACAACTAGGGTGAGTAAACATAATAAGAGTGATAGCATTACCAATGATAAAGTATTTTCTAAAAAACCTAATCATTGACCCAAAGAATGAGATACTAGGATATCTCCAGAAGGTAGTGGAAAACTGAACAGAAAAGGAGAAGAGGGGGAAGAGGGTAGCAAAGGACAAAGAAGACTAAACAGAAGAAGGGGAAGATGGGGAGTTCTGCCCCCTACCCACCATGATATTCACACAGACTATAACCAAATGGATAGCAAGTAAAGGTGGTTTGAAGAAAAACATGGGAAATGGAGGGGTATTTCAGGTGGTGGTAGGAAAGATTCAAGAAACACTACATGGAAGTAATTGAGAAATAGGGAATAATGACACAAAGAGAAGGAATAAAAAAGGATGTCTGGGGAGGACATGGATCTGAAAACATTATAGGACAAAAATAGCAAGAGACATGGAAACTAAATGGAATATTGGGAGAAAATAAAATGACAAAGGAGGGTATGGAGAGAAATATATTTATCCAGTGGGGAATTGTGAAGCTATGTGAGACAAAGAGAAAAATGGATACAGGAAAAGTGGAAACAAAAGAAGGGGAGGGGAGGGGAAGAGAAGAGGGCACAATGGTAGAGAAAGTACAATGATATATGAAGATTTAAGAGAAAAAGAGAAAAAAAACAGATTGAGGAAGGAGGAAGGCTAGCACATGGGGAAGAAGACTAGAAGAAAATTACCAAAATGGTGTCAGAGGTGCAATAGATGCATAAAATCATGGATCTGACACCAGACTGATACACAGAACTCTTAGGATAACTTATCCCTAGGGGCTTAGCAAAGGAGGGGAGAAAAGCCAAAACTGGATGTTGGCAGTGTGGGGTGGGTGAAGGTAGGAATGATCGACTCGACATGATCCTGAGTGGTAATTTTGTCCAAGGGGTATCGATGGACATTATGGGATATGGAAAGCATGAAGGGGGAAACTTCTGGAACCTCTGTATTTAGGGACTGACTAAGAAGAATGAAGGGTGGCAAGAAAGGGTGAGAAAAGGAATTAAGATGCTAGCATCTGAAATAAAGTGTATAATAGCTGACAACTGGGAGCAAAAGGAACAGATTACAAAAAGTGAAATACACAAAAGATTCTTAGCTATCACCAGAAGAAGTATAACACAGATGAAAATTAATGTGGAAGAAGAAAGTCAAAGTGGAATACATGGAATTGCTGAACTCTTGTGAGGTTGAAGTGCACAGGAGGGAAAAGATAACATACTAGTAAATGAATACAGCTAAATGGACAGTCCAATTGTTCCAGAAGTGGTCAATTTTGTGTTGAAACCCCAGTTAGAAGTGCTCCACAATCACAGTCCAAAGCAAGTACATATATTTCATCATAACAGTATCATGGTATACTCTGATTTTTGCCAGTTAGTATGTAGTGTCTGACTTCAAATTTTGCTTTCATTCCACTATGTAATTTACTATACTTATATACGAATATAACACAGTGTATAATGTATGAGGATTGTACAGTATGTAAATATTTTGTGGGAAATTCTAAAAAAAAATACTGGCTTTCTTATATTTACCCCATACATATTTCATTATAAATGATCACTGTATTTACATGATTAAGTCTGAATCCACAGGAAAAAAAGAGGGAGAGACAGAGGCAGAAAAAAAAAAACTTCTAGTACCTATTTCTCCAGTCCTTCATACAGACTAATAACACAATTGGAATAACTGAATTGTCTTTAACATTACTTAATTCAATAAAAAGATTTTCTTCCAAACTGACACCCTAAATCCTAAGAGCAAGAGAATTTCTCTGATGTCCTTCAAAGAGATTAGGCTGGAGAAGGAGTTTTCTTTTTTTTTTTTTTTTTTTTATCATTTAATATTTGAGGAGAAGAAACTGAAGGCTGGGCTATCAACTCTTTTGAGTTCACCATGGATTTAGGACCAAAGTGTGGGTACCTCCTTATCTACCATTTGCCAGACAATGCAAAGGCATTTTTCAGGAGTTCACCAATCTCTTTATCTCCTTGGTGTTGACATCCCTGTGGTAGCTTATCTTGGGTACCTTTGCATTAGAGGTACTTCTAGGAGAAAGTACAGCTGTGTAAAATCTTACCATACAAGCAGATGTCCTTCTCTTTACTGTTGCAATATTCCTGAAAAAAGAAGCGTCTCATCCCAGGCAGCCATTCGCTCGGCCAGTATGTAAAAGCTTGAAAAGGATATTGTTTCCTCTGTATGTCACATTTATGTTCCTCGTACAGAACGTAGGTCATAAAATGGACATATGGACACAAGTACCCAGAACTGAATTTCCCCAGAAGAGAACAATCATTATAGGTCAAGGGAATTCATGCACATCTAGCAGGAAAAAATGAAGAATAAAGAAAATGGGGCTGGAGGAAGGGAGCGAATACTGCAGCAGTGAGGAGAAGGACATCTACTGTCATGGTAAGATTTTACACAACTTACTATGTTCTTCTATATCATTGTTGCAGTATTCCTGAAAGAAAGGAGAGTAAAAAAGCTCAAAAAACAGAATGGGAGGTGGAAGGCTGAGAAGAGCCCTCAGCAAACCCACATAAAATGGTTTCAGCAAAACCTGCTCTGGCCCTAGAAACTATATCCAACTAATAATGCTTAATAAAGGTACGGACTGAAGACCATGTAGCAGCTTCAACGATGGAACTAGTGGCCAACCCCTTGAAGAATGAGCTCCAATAGAAGCAGACAGAGACTTGCCATGAAAAGAATAACAAAAAAAGTGCATTAGATATCCAGAAAGAGAAGGTTTGCTCAGAAACAGTCAAACCCAAAGACCTAGGATGAAAGGAAACAAAAAGCTGATTGGAATTACGAATAGTACTAGTTTTATCCAAATAGTACCTGAGCTGGATGTGCAAATCCAAAGAATGCAGGACCCCTCAGTGGCAGACTGAGGAAAGGGAAAAAGAAGGGAGTTGTGTTGACTGATTTAAGGGCAACTCATTTACCACCTTGCCCATATTACGAAGGGACAGCCTACCCCTGTGAAAAAACAAAAAAGGAGGAATGACCATAATGGCCTGGAGCTCAGAAACCCTCCGAGCAGAAGTAAGAACCAGCAACAAAACAATCTTCCAGGTACAATGTTGCAAAGAAGCAGAATCTGCAGCCTTAGAAGCAGCGTGAACCAATTTTTCCAGAACAAAATTAAGGTCCCAAGGAGGAGGATTAGGTTCTATTGGAGGCCTAATATGCAGGACACCTTTAAGAAATTGTTTGACCTCAAAACGAGAAGTCAAAGAGGGAGTCAAGGGCAGACAAGTAGAAATGGCTGACAAATGGGCCTTCACAAAAGAATAAGCAAGCGATACTGGAGCAACTCACACAAATAAGAGGGGGACCCAACTGAAAAAGGGTCCTGGTTATAAGCATGGCACCAGACCAAAAATCTCTTCCATCTGGACATATAAGATTTTCTTGCTGAGGGCTTCCTTGCTTCCTGTAAAACCTTGAGCACATCCTAAGAAAAGAGGTGCCAGAAAGGGATAAAAACCTTATTACCCACAATGTCAGTTGCAGAGTGGACAAGTGGGGATGGATGAGAGACCCCTTGTCCTGTGTGAGGAGATTCAACCATTGAGGTAACTTGTGATGATTGCCTCTGGACAGATGCAATAAGAGGAGGAACCAGTGCTGTTGCCACCAAAAGGGAATCACTAGCAAGATTTTTGGGGAATCCAGCTGTATCTTCTGCAGGACTCTTGGAAGTAGAGAAAGAGGAGGGAAAGTATAAAGAAACCTCCCCTTCCATGGGAAGTATAGGGCATCCATTTTCCAGGTTAGATGGCATGGCAGTCTGGAACAGAAGAGAGGAAGCTGCCTGTTCAGAGGGAAGGCAAAAAGATCTACCTGAGCATCCATTTATGAGCCTGCATTTTGGACCTCCTCAGAGTCTCTACCACAAGATTATGCTCTGAAGGAGTGTATACTGTCTGAAAAGTTACCTGATAACTGACAGCCACCTCCCAAGTCTGAAGCGCCATCCTGCAAAGGAGGTAAGGTTTTGTGCCCTCCTGCTTGTTCACATACCACATCACTGTAGTGTTGTTTGTGTACACCTTCAAGGGGCTGGAGAGAACAAGGGGTGAAAAGCTTAAAGGGCCAGAATCAGAGCCCCAATCTCTTTGATGTTGATATGATCTAATTTCTGATGGGGAGGCCAGAGACCCTGAACTTTCAGGTGGCCAAGAGAAGCCCCCCACCCCATGCCTGAGGCATCAGTGAACAGCTCTTGAGAAGGGACTGGAGGTTGAAGGGGCCAGCTTGGGTTGAGAGCAAACTGTCAAATCCACCACTCAAATTCCTTCTTGAGACAGGGAATGAGAGGTACACTGAAAGTTTGAGGGTGATGACGCTGCAGCCAAACCAACTTGAGGTACCATCGCAGCTTCCGCATATGCAGTCTGGCAAAAGGAAACATCAGAATAGAAGAGGCCATGAATCCCAGGGTCTGAAGAGACTCCCTGGCTGGCATGGCAGGCAGAGGAAGAAAAGACTGAATGAAGGCTGTCAACGACAATACCTTTGGAGGTGGAAGAGAGGCTAGCACTGGCACCGTCTGAATCCTGCAACCTAGATACACAAAATTCTGAGAAGGAGTCAGGATGGGCTTTTGGAAGTTGATAGTAAACCCCAGACTTTGAAGAAGAGTGATGTGAACTGTAGATCCTGCAACAATCAACTTGCAAAAGGTGCCTGAAGCAACAGGCCATCTAGATAAAGGAGAACCACACCCACATACTCAAAACAACATGTTTACTTCATCATGGTTTGGTGTTCCCTACATTTTAACACCACCATGGGACTATTTACAGGTTTTTAAATATTTCTGAGTCTGACCACATGAGGTCTAGTCTAGCATCTTGGAGTGATTTTGCTTGTTTAGTCTGCCTCTAGGTATCTCACAATGCATTGTTTGTATGTAAAAAATTACATCATGCAGGCCTCTTTTTCTAAAGCTTCTCTCACTGCATTGATTTTACAGGCGTACAGTGGGACACTATTTTTATGCTGCACTACTCCTCCTGTCCTGAAATTTAGATCCAAGCTCCATAGCATTTGGAAATCCACTGTTTTGCAAACTATCTAACTTCTAGTCTCAGGCCTTCCTGTTAGGTTAAATAGCTAACAAATTATAGACTGTAAACAGACTGTATTTAATGGACTTGCATGGTTGCATTCACATATATTTCTAAGTACTAATTTAAGATTACGGTATCACATACTTCATATAATGTTATGTAGTTCTGTCTATTAAAAATTGTAATGGACATGTTCTTGCTATGTAAAAACAAAATGACCTTAATGCATAATCATGGTCATTGCAAATTTATGCTCTTTGGCCGTGTAATTGTTAGTGTAGTGTTGCCTGTACTTGCTCACTGTACTTTGTCACATGTCTGTAGGGCTATTCAGGAAGTTTGTAGATTGTAGTTTGACACTTTAGCTGGACAGTCCAATTGTTCCAGAAGTGGCCAATTTTGTGTTGAAACCCCAGTTAGAAGTGCTCCACAATCACAGTCCAAAGCAAGTACATATATTTCATCATAACAGTATCACGGTATACTCTGATTTTCGCCAGTTAGTATGCAGTGTCTGACTTCAAATTTTGCTTTCATTCCACTATGTACTTTACTATACGTATTCACTCTCTCCATTTCTCATTATAGATATACACCCATCACTGTTCATTACTCTTAAATATGCTTTTTCTTTTCCTTTCCCTTTTTGTAATCCCTGAAGCCACTGTAGGTGGGCATATGTGAATGCTTCAATGTCAAGTATTACAGAGAAAGGCTTTTTAAAACAAGGACATCAAGTTTAAATTGCCTCAACTAGATTCTAGATGCCACTGCTTGGACTTAATACAGATATTCTGAGCTGCTTGGATGAAATGCCTTATTTAATCCAGTTATCAGCCTCCATTACGATTTGGACTATACTGGTCATATACTCCTATGTTTTACATTGCCGTCAAAAATGCCCTCTCTTACCAAGTATATTGTCAGTGTAGTAACACAGTCCTGACATGCCCATACACCATTACCTGTAAATATTCCTGTGGCTCCACCATCAACAAAGTGATTATGGCAATAATTGCCATCAGACTTAAGGTGCGGCAGCTGTGAAAACTGACACTAGGTGCTCATGGCCCATGAGTGCACTTCCGCTGACAGCCATCAACTGTTTACAGATCACCATTTTTGCTTAACTGAAAGCCAGTGTCAATGTAACATTCTGTCCTTATGAGACTATTAGAACTGTAGTCTATTGATCCCAAGTATCACTCCACTAGAAAATCCAAGTTGTACATACTGTTTGCTGAGAGGTCAAGTCACTTGTTTTGTTACTAGAAATCCATTGCAATGCATGTTCTGATAACAGGGTAATCTTTTAACCTTTCTTTTCCTGCAGTACAGACAAGCAATATGAAGTGCATCCATTAGCACAGAGGACAACTGTTGCAAAGCATGCGTCATGCAAAAGTTACCCCACACGTACTAGCGACAATTTAAACTAATTGTGCATACAAATCGGTCATGTTATTCTACATATTTTTGAAGTAATGCAGTAAGAGCATCTTCAATTGTGACATTGTCTGAGAAGCTGTAAATGTTTTGAAGTGTGTAATAAAAAAATCCCATGATACACTGGTTACTTTAGTTACTTCATTTTATTACCTATTAGTAGATGTCTGTAGCCAATTGCTTTACAAACCATTACTGTTTGTGCATGTTGCAATAATCTTTCACTGTGTACTATGGTCCACTGTGATGCATCACATATAATTGACTGTCACTTCTGTTCTACATGATTTTGTACAGATTCAGTTACTATGTTTAACTGCCTCTCACATAAATTAAACAAATAATTAGCATTGTCGACAATCACCAATCTCAAGCAAAGTAGTCCTTTGTTCGATCCACACATTTTATTTTATTTTTTTTTATTTTACATTTGTTGACCGGGATAGTCCGACTGGATGCATGTCCATTTTCAGCAGAGGCCCGGGGAGAAAAGCTCCAAGGGTAAGCAGATACAGCATTACATAATACCAGCATTACATATTACAAACAGACTCTTTACAGAGATTACATAAGTAAGCAAGTTAAACAAGTTCCACAGGTTACAGTTAATCCTGAGCACAAGTCAGGATTAAATTAAATTACACAGTAAACTGGTTAACAGATTTTTACACATTCTAGAGAGAGTTAGCCAGGCTTGATACATTGACATAGCCAGTTAAGTGACAAATGTTGTTTGAGTCTAGTTTTAAATTGACCTAAGGTGGAAAATAAGGTAATATCAGCTGGAAGAGAGTTCCAGGATCTACTTACAGAGTTTGCAAAGAGAGAATCACCGGCTGTGTTATTAATTTTGCTAGTCTGAATTAGTAGTTTGTGAGAGGATCGAAGCGGTCTGGGATTGTTATAGGGGGGTGATAATATTTTAAGTGCAGGAGTATTGTCCGGATTATAGAGGATTTTATAGGCCATAATCAGTTGGTTATACTGGATTAGGCTGGGTAGTTCAAGCCAACCAAGCTGATTTAGATTGATGCAATGATGTGTCCTAAAAGGCAGCCCAGTGGCAAACCTGGCAATGGGGTTGTAGCAAATTGAGAGTTTGTTAAGGACAGTCTTGTTCAAATTCGAGAGTAGAGGGGATGCATACAGAAGGGTTGAAAGAAGGTGAGAGCGAGCTATGGCAATTTTAGCTGGAGGGGTTAGGAAGGCTTTTATTCTGTAAAGTGACCCTAGTTTTTATTGATGGTTTTGATAGTTTGGTTAACATGTAGGTCAAATTTTAGATTATTGTCTATGATGACACCTAATAGTTTTGTAGATGGGTCAGGGGAGATTATTGTGCCATCATTTGATTTTATGGTAAAGGTGACAGCGGTAGACCTACGTGTTGGTGAAAATAACAGCATTTTAGTTTTTTTGGGATTTAGGATCAGACGATGTTCAGAAAGCCAGTTTTCTATTGTATTAAAGGTGGTCTGGGTAGCTGACCATAAGTCTACTGGAGATGTGGCTGAGCAAATCAGAGTAGAGTCATCAGCATATTGGATACAGCTGACTTTTGGGATGACAGTATAAAGGTCGTTAATGAAGATGGAGAACAGCAAGGGCCCTAGTATAGAGCCTTGTGGTACTCCGAGGGTGTTAGGTAGAAGGTTAGAGAGTTTGTTCTGCCAGAGGACAGCCTGCTGTTGACCATTCAGGTAGGATTGAAACCATTGGAGGGCTCCAGTATCTAGACAGAATGTTTGCAGGGTGTGGATTAAAAGTTGGTCATCAACCATATCGGATGCCTTGGAAAGATCCAAAAAGAGGGCAGAGGATATATAATTATTGTTGCGATTATGGTTTATGGTGTTAGTAAAGGCTAGGAAGGCTGAAGTAGTGCTGTGATGAGGACGGAAGCCATGCTGAGTGTCTGCCATAAGGCGATTTTGGATTAGGTGGTGCATGAGTTGTCTATGAATACATTTTTCCATAATCTTTGCAAGTGGAGAGAGTATAGCTATTGGCCTATAATTGGAGAATTCAGTAGAGCTGCCTCCTTTGTGAAGTGGGATTACATATGATATTTTCCAGATGGTGGGAATTTTAGCTTGTACTATGGTTCGATTGATTAGTATTGAGACGGGGTAAGCAATAGCATCAGCTGATTTTTGTAGGTACTCGGCAGGGAGTTGATCAGCAGAAAGTGTAGTGGGTTTTAATTTTTTGATCAAGGTACGGATAAGTGAAGTGGCGACTGGTTGGAAGCTGAACGCAAGTAGGTTTCTAGGGGTGCTACTTTCAGGACCAGGGGAGCTAGGAGGTAGTTGACTAGCTAGGGCTTGAATTGTCTCAGTAAAACATTGGTTAAAACTATCAGAAACATCTTCAGGGGTTTTATCAATAGTAGTAGCAGGGATTGGGGTTGAAGTTTGTCCAGGATGTAGTAGATTATTTAAACCTGCCCAAAACTTCTGAGGGTTATTTTGATTTACTGTCTGTAAATTACAGTAGTATTGTTTTTTTGTCTTGTAAAATTGATTTTTTGGTTTCGTTCCTGGATTGCCTGTATTTAATGTGATCTTGAGGGTCTTTAGAAGAACGCCATAAAGCCCATGCTTTCTTTCTAAGGGTAATTTTGAGTTTAGAATCTATAGAAAGCCATGGTGCAATTTTTGCCTTGGTTCTCTTTGACCGAACAGGTGCATGCAAATCAAGGATCTCAAGGAATTTGTTGTTAAAGTATGCTACTGCTTCCTCTAAGGGGAGGTGTTTTAGAATAGACCAATTACATGAGTTTAGTTCTTGTTGGAATTTGGCAGGGTCAAAGTTTTTATTGTTTCTAACCTTTCTGAGTAAGGGTTGTTGGGAATTAATGGTTTTGTGCTTAATTACATATGTGAGAAGGTGATCGCTTAGGCCATTAAGGAGGGTACCAGAGGTGTACAGTTGGGGGTGACTGTTTATGAGTACCCAGTCAAGTATACTTTCTTTTTGGTTGAGTTTACCTATCCTGGTAGGGGTGGATATGATTTGTGTAAATGCATGCAGGTTAATATGGGTGGTTGGGGATTCTAAGGAACAGGTGCCCCAGTCTATGTTAAGGTCTCCAAGTAGTAGGATTTCTTGGGGGTAGTGACATGATAGCCAGTGCAGGATATCTTCAAATGTAGATATATTGTTACCTGGGGGAATGTACATACATATGATATTAATGCATTTATTTTTATTAAATTGCAATTTGGTGGCAAGAATCTCTGAGTTATTAATCTGAGGAGGTTGTATTACATCTATGGTGGCATTCAACTCAGATTTATAAAGTACGGCTACCCCACCCCCCTTCCTCGAAGCACAATCCAGCCTGTGTATGTTGTACCCAGGTGGTAACACTTCATTATCTTTAGTGTTAGGTTTTAACCAGGTTTCAGATAAACAGAGAATCTCAGGGGAGTGGACATCCAGAAGTGCATGCAATTCATGTACCTTGTTATTAATGCTTCTAATATTGAGATGACAGACTAGGAGAGAGTTAGTTGGCCTATTAATTGTAGGTTTGCAGCTTAGATTACAAGTAGAGGGGGTATGTGTATCTGAAGTGAGTGGGCCGGGGTTGGGGTGAATATCACCACCAAGTATTAGGTTGAGTCTATACTTGGCGATGAACTTCAGGAATTTGTTTATTAGTTTGTGGTAGTGTTTGGATCTAGAGCTAATGTGCCTGGGGTTGAAATGTTGATAGACTGATTGCACAGAGTTGGTCAAATGGTCATGTTACCATTTAAATCCTGTCTGGGAAAATAACTACATTACCAAAGACTTTGCCAGACTACCACAAAAAATAAACAGCAATGCATTTTAATTTTTAAAGCTGTCGCAAAACAAGTGTTACTGGATGCAACATTACGGCATTCCATCCCTTTGCCAACCATTACACTGATCCTTTCACTTCACCTGTTACTCCAACTGTTAGTGTTCTACCACTACAGTAGAGCAAGCACTTAAAACCTATTTAGCATTGTGATAAAAGGAGGTGCTGCTAGCACACCTAGCTGGAATTTTGTAAATAATTATATGTCAGTGGTGAATATCAAAATGATTTATACAAGATGCTTGTGTTACAAATGTATTAGAACTGTATGTCTGTCATGTGTATATCAAACTGCTTGTACAGACGTGTGTGTTGAAAATGTATTAGCAATATGCTTGTGTTTAAAATGGATCCACAGTGTGCCCTACTGGAAGAGAACAGAAATGTACATGCACTATTGTAACTGTTTAAATGTATATATTTTAATAGTGAAAACTAGAAGACAGGAGGTTATTTTCAGAAAATAACAAATTAAATTACTTTATGACTAGGCCATAAAGATGGTATCTTTCAGTTTTCAATGCAGCAAAACACACAATGTCTGTACTAGGAAACTTTTCTGTATTGTCTTCAGGGTGAACTAATTAATAGTCCTGAACGCATGAGGAAATGCAATTGTTTTATGACTTCCAGCATCTGCCAGAAATCTGAGGAGAAGACCTTGTCTGTATATTTTTACAGGCTAAATGCTACCAGCTGCCATCAGTGGTTGTTTTGACCTGGGTGTAGAAGTCAGATGAAAATAAATGATGTCATTCTGCAAGCTATCCCAGCAGTAATATTTTAGATATTATTTTGAGAAGTCTCTTAGTGAGACAGAGCATCCTGTATGTGGCCTTGGACCTGACAAGAACCATTCACCACACATCTGCCTTGCTCTAATGAAGTATGTTTCTAGGGTATAGTAATTCTCTTTAATACAATCAGGAATATAGTAAAGCCTAGTTTATAGGTTTTAAGTTTTTATTTATTTATTTCAGATTGTTTTGCAATGTTGTTTTAAATATTTCCTGTGGTTTTGAACTCTGATGTCACTTTGAATATATATTTATATTGTCTTGGTCTTTTATTATTTATTATTAAATATATTTAATCATTTCATTGTGGTTGATCTGTGTAGAGATATTTAAGTTTTGAGAAGAAGTCCACGTGACATTAAAGTGGAAGAAAGCTTAAAAAATACCATCTGACTGTGTGGCCATTTTTTTCTCTACTTTGGTTGCTGTTCATCAGTTTGTCAAAAGTTTTGAGAGTACTTGCATATTTATTTGGTGACAATGTGTGGGTTACTCCTAATAGCCTTGTGATTGGTCAAACTACCATGTGTATTCGTATTAATATCAAACAGTAAAATTGGACACCTTTTGTTAAGGGCCTTAAAATAGCTGATAAGGAGTTGACTGGTGGCAGTGGTAACTACCTTATAGTCTGGGCAGAAGGGAGCATAGCTAGTCAACCTGTGCCAGCCTTTCCCAGGTGTGTTTGTAGATCAAACTTCAAAGTATGGGTGTGTCAGCTACTTAGGCTGGGACAGGAAGCACTGGTTGGACAGAGAGGGTGCTGGAGGTCTTAGCTTGGAGCTTGGTCACTCAGCTGAGATCTCAACTCTGTAGCTGTGCCATTGGGGAGTCTTACTGGGGATCTGCAGAAAGTGTGAGAAACTAGACCCAGGCTGACTGTGGTCTCTGTGTGCTCTTAAGAGAAATTGCACTTGATGCAGAGAGCTGTATCTGGAAATACTGTGTGTGTGTGTGTGTGTGTGTGTGTGTGTGTGTGTGTGTGTGTGTGTGTGTGTGTGTGTGTGTGTGTGTGTGTGTGTGTGTGTGTGTGTGTATTTGTATTTGTTATCCTCCCAAAAAATGTCCCGCACTGTTGCTAGTGGTGACGATTGAGGCTTCTTGATTACTGGTCCAGTGGTGGGTAGTCACATATTGGTTGGCACTGGTGGGATCACCACATCATATACTGGGATTCAGTGGTGTGGATATTGAACTCATGTAGCCTGTAAACAGTGGTCAGTAAAGAAGGTGTTTGTACTCTCAAGCAGCCACACAGTGAACATTCAGAGTTTCATATCACAATAGTTTTATTTATTTTGTGTTAGTGTAGTTAGTCAGGGAAAGCAGGCAAGGATGTCAGCAGAGGATTATAGCAAGCTGACAAGGAGCCAATTGGCTGAGATGTCCCAAGCCAAAGGACTGGTGCATGCCAACCTGACTAAAGTGGAAATAATTGCAGCCTTAGTCACAGCTGCATCACAGATCAGCAATCAGGAAAACAACTAGACTGGCCAATGGGCAGTTCAACTTTGCCTCCCAGGACTTAAAAATCCATCTGGAGTTAAAGAGACTTGAACTGAAGACTACACATTTAGAACTAGAATCAGCAGAGAGACTGTGACACTTGGAGGTCAAAGCAGAATCAGCAGAGAGACTGAGATGTCTGGAAGCTGAAGAAAATGAGAGGCAGAATCAACATGAAAAGGAGATGCTGACTCCTTGCCAGGGTCGTGGAGGTAATGAGGAAGGGAATAACCAAACCCCAGAAGCAATAAAAGTCAGTACATTTCTTCCCCAATTTACAGAGGGTGATAATTTTGATAGTTTTATTCATATGTTTGAAAGGGTATGTAAACAATATAATGTTGACCAAGGGCTATGGGTACGGTTCCTGACCCCCTTACTCCATGGTAAAGCTGTAAGTGATGTTTTTAAATTATCTGATAGTGATTGCTTAAATTATAATACAGTTACAAATTGTTTATTAGAACAGTTTAAGTTAACACCTGAAGCTTACAGGAAAAAGTTTTGTGAGCATAGATGCAAGGCAGATGAAAGTGTGTGTGAATATTTATTTATTTATTTATTTATTTATTTATTTTATTTTTCATTTGTTAACCAGGAAAGTCCAACTGGACACAGGTCCATTTTCAGTGGAGGCCCAGGGGGAAAAGCTCCAATTACATAAATTGACAACTTCACAATGATAGATATTTACATTCAGGAAGTTAACATTTTAAGACTGAAGTATATTACAAATTTAAACAAATTTAAAGGAAAATATGAATAACTTAGAAGAGAATATAACTTAGCAGATATTACATGGTACAATAAGAACAAGATGTATTATATATAGAAATCTTTCAATAGTAGGCAGACAGAGTAGTTGGTACTATTGTCATATCTTGACAGTCCGGTGTGTTTAATTTCTCAGGTGTTACAGAAAGTTACTGTGAGTAGTTTAATGGATGACATAACAATACAGTTAGAATATGACAAATTGTACATTGATTTAATATAGTAGAAAAATAAGTTGGTGATGCTTGCTTATCATGACAGTGGATTGCATTTTATTGCTTATGGTTGCATAAAGGCCATATTTAGTATGTGACTCTAGCTATCATTAATGGAGAATTGTTGTTGTGTCTTTCGGCTTTTCCTGGTTAGGGGTCACAACAGTGGAACTCCGGTCAGCTAATGATTGGCAGTAGATTTTTACATGCCGAGTTGCCAGCCCTGATGCACAACCTTCAACGAAGGTACGCCCATTCATGCACGTCTCCACACAGAAGATGCTCTAGCTGAGAATCGAACAGGACAACGTCTTACTGTGAGGCGACAATGCTACCGCAGCACCACCATGTCATTAATGGAGAGTATGGTAGCTATTTAGAATTGTGGTATTTTTCCTGGGGTGAGACAAGACCATAGCCTGTTGTTCTTGAAGTGAGTTTTAAGACTTTTTTGAATTGGGTGGTAGAATTATTGGATATTAGTTGGGTAGGAAGGGAGTTCCAGAGTTTTGAAATGGAGTGGCAATAGACAGCTTTACCTGCCTCATTGGTGTGTTTCGTGACTTCTAGGTGATTTAGGGTACTAGATCTCAAGGTTCTGGCTGTGATGTGAGGTTGTATAAGTTGTTGAAGAGCTGGGATTTTGTCGGAGTGGTAAAATACTTTGTGTGCTAGTGACAGTTGATTTAGTTGCAGTACGTGTGGGAATTCTAGCCAGTTAAGTTTGTTGAGGGACTGACAGTGATGGGATTGCTAGGGTGACTCTGTATCAAATCTTGCTATCTTATTATAGCAGGTTTCTAGCTTATTTAGATCTGTTTTATGAAGGTTAATTAGCACAGGGGATGCATAGAGCAGGGTAGATAGTAGGTGTGTCCTGGCTATTGTTGTTTTAGATTGCTTTAAAAGATTGTGTATGTTACAATAGAGCAATCCTATTTTTTGTGAACGTTCTTTATGGTTTGGGCTATGTGAACATCAAATCTAAGGTGGTTATCAATTTCTACACCTAGTAGTTTGGTGTGGGTGGCAGGGATGATAGCAGTTTTGGTTTTGGAGGTGATAGTAAAGTTGTATGCTGGGGGAGGGATCTATGAGAGCTAAAGAAGAGTAATTTTGCTTTATTAGGGTTAAGAATGAGTTGGTAGTTGGTGAACCAAGTTTCGGCTAGTGAGAAGCACTCTTGTGTTAGGGAGAGGAGGTGTTCAGGTGTGGGAGCTGCACATATGATAGTGGTGTCATCTGCATATTGGATTAACGAGGCTTTAGGTGTGGCAGATGGGAGCTGATTGGTGAAGAGAGTGAAATGTAAAGGACCAAGGATGGAACCTTGGGGTACTCCAATGGAAACAGGCAGTAAGGAAGATATTTGGTTCTGCCATTGTACTGCCTGCTGCCTACCTGATAGATAGCTCTCAAACCATGTAACAAAGGAGATACTAAGGTTCAGGGTTGAGAGTGAGTGGAGAAGTTTAAGGTGGTTAACCATATCGAAAGCTTTGGATAAATCTAAGAATATAGCAGATAGTAGTTGTCAATTATTTCTGTGATGATTAATGGTGTTAGTGAATGATGTAAGTGCACTGGTGGTACTATGGAAGGTCTCAAGCCATGCTGTTGTGTTGATAACAATTTGTTATCTAGTAGGTAAGCCATGAGTTGTGTGTGTATTACTTTCTCAAGGATTTTAGATAAGGGTGATAGAATGGCAATAGGCCGATAGTTGCTGAGTTCAAAGGACTTGCTCCCTTTGTGTAGTGGTATGATATGGGAAATTTTTCATAAATGGGGTACTGCACATTCTGAGATGGATCTGTTAATAAAGATGGTCACAGGGTAGGCAGTGGCTTCTGTGACTATCTGTAGATATTCAGCGGGTAGTTTATCGGCGGCCAAGGTGGTGGGTTTGAGTTTTTGGAGAAGTTTTAGAATAGTTTTGGTTGATACTGGATGAAAGCTAAAATGGGTGCTATTATCCTGTGTTCCATTTGGAGTTGTTATATGTGTCGGGGTGGGGTGACTAGCAGTGGTCTGGTTATTAGCTAGGGCTTGGATTGTCTCTGTAAAGTATTTATTGAGTTGGGTGGGGATATTGTCATGGTTGATTTCAATTATGGGGGTGGATGTTTTCCCAGGTTGTAATACAGAGTTTATGGCTGCCCAGAATTTGTGAGGGTTATTAGCATGTTTGTTTTGGATATTTTGGTAGTAGGAGATTTTGTCTGTTTTAATGATTTGTTTTGGCCTTGTTATATAGTTCACAATAGTTTTGTTTGTGTATTGGGGGTATTACTCTTGTGAAATTGTATCCAGGCTTTGTCCCTTTCCTACTGAGTTAAGCACTTATTTTCATAGATGGGTGAGTGGATGTCAAGTCACCACCTTTGAAGGGCTGGCAGACCTTTTGGTGAGAGAACAAGCCCATAGCACTTTGCCTGAGAATATGAGAATCTGGTTGGCAGACAGAGAATGTAACACCGTAGATAAGTTGGGGAAAAAGGGAGACCTATACCTAGCAAGCAGGGCATCACTGCACAGGAAAGGGATACCCAGTGCTGCACATGGGTCTAAGGGAGACAATGGTGGGCAGCATAAACTGCCCAACAAAGTCCACCAGTAACAGGGAAAGCCACTAGTTCAGGTACATGGCCAGGATTAAGGGTTAAATGTTTTAAATGTAACCAGTGGGGCCAGGTAGCATACTGATGTCCACAGAGCAAAGGTGGGGGACAAAAGGCAGGGGAGCCAGTAAGTGGGAATGACATAATGTCAGCAGTAAGTTGTCTGGAGACAACAAGGATACCAAGCTGCCACAAGAGGTTATATCCTATCTTAATGGATTGGAAACAGGCCACTGCTAAGAGAGACACAGCCTCTGACATAACCATTGTGAAGCCTGCAATGGTTAAAGAAGAGCACTACTTGCCTGGGCAGTCTACTCCAGTCAGAGCTTTAGGAGGGACCCCATTCCAAATACCTTTGGCTAGGGTTCACCTTGACTGGGAGGGGTGGAAAAGGAAACAAGCAAGTAGGTGTGTTTGAGGATATCCCTACAGATGTCCTGATAGGGAATGATTTTGATAATGCAGTACCTTGTGTGCATGCAGTTACATGCAGTCAGGCTTGGAGACAAGCATGTGGGTTTGGTAGCCTGGGGGGACCCAGACAGACTGTACACTTGAAGCCAGGACTGGTAAAGTGGTTACTTCAGGGAGTAAGCCACCCTATAACAGTGAGACTGAAGGTGAGACACAGTTGCTAGTGGGTACTGATGTTCCCTTGGGCAGAGTGACTGCAAGGGGAGAGGTGAGTAGTAGTACACAAGCTGACAGTGAAGCACCACTGTCAGAGGAGAGTTGAGAAAGGCTCAGTTCTCAGACCCTACATTACAAGGCATGAAGGAGGTAGCCAGGGAGGCACCTGGTTCTCAAGGAAAGAAGGAATCTGTATACTGGGACAAAGGGTTACTTTATAGACAGTGGGCCCCTAAGGGAGGGCTAGAGGGTAAGAGAATACAGCAGTTGGCAGTGCCCAAATCATACTGTCTGGCACTTCTAGCCATAGCCCATGACATTCCCTCTGCAGGTCATATAAGCATAAAGCATACAAAGAGACATATTATGTAGAACTTTTATTGGCCTTGGATTTCCAGGGATGCAACAGGGTACTGCAGGACCTGTGACCAGTGCCAAAAAGTAGGCAAGGCAGCAGACAAGGTCAAACCTCCTTTGATGCCTTTCCCTGTGATTGAGAAACTGTTTCAGAGGGTAGCTATAGATATTATGGAGCCTTTGATTACCCCAAGTTCCACAGGGTAGAAGTATACCCTACTGGTAGCAGATTATGCTACCAGATACCCTGAAGCAATAGCTCTGTCCTCCATTGAGGCAGAAAAGGTGGAAAATGCTTTGTTAGATATTTTCAGCAGGGTAGGTTTCCCAAAAGATATACTGCCTGACAGTGGTGCCAATTTCATGTCAGACCTGCTAGCTTGTCTGTGAAACACCAAAAGACAACCCCTTACCATTCCCAGACAAATGGTCTTGTGGAGAGGTTAAACTCTACACTAAAGACCATTATATGGGCATTTGCAGACCAGTTTAAGAGGGAGTGGGACAAATATTTGCCCCATCTGTTTGCTTACAGAGAGATGTCCAGGAATCCACAGGTTTTTCACCCTTTGGGTTGTTGTATGGGCATAGGGAGAGGGTACCTCTAGATTTTATTCATGATGAGTGGGAGGGTGAGTCTGAATCCCACATCAAGTCTTTTGTGGCATATGTCCTAAACATCAGGACAAGTCTCAGGGAACTCATGGGCTTGGCAGGAGCCCAACAGCAGAAAAAGGCCTGGTATGATAGGAATGCTCAAGCCAGTATGCTGTGGGGCAGCAGGTTATTGTTCTCATTCCTGTCAGACAGAATAAGCTGCAGGCAGCTTGGGAGGGAACCTTCAAAGTGGTAAGGAAAGTCATTGATGTTAATTACATGGTAAACCTGCTTGGCAGGAGGAAGGGGTACAAACTGTACCACGTTAACATGATGAAACCTTACCATGATAGGGAGGCTGTGGTGCTATGTTTTTGCAGTAGAAGGCAGGAGGAATCTGAGGGGATCTATGGATACAGGGAGACAGCCAGCAAAATCCCAAATTACTATGATGGAGCCTAAGGTTGCTGGCATGTGATAGGACAGTGCAGCACTGCACTGGGGTCAGCAATGCCAAGGCAGCTGGAATCTCAGGACAGGGAATGGGGTAATGTATTCCCAGATAGGCTCATTCCTCTCAAGCAATGTTTCTTAAGAGTCAGTTGAAAAACTAGCTTGAGTCTTCAAAAGGGGGAGGAAGTGTGACAAAAGGAGGCACTGCTAGCATAGCTAGCTGGAATTTTGTAAATAATTATATGTCATTGGTGAATATCGAAATGATTTATACAAGATGCTTGTGTTACAAATGTATTAGAACTGTATGTCATGTCTATATCAAACTTCTTGTACAGATGTATGTGCTGAAAAGGTATTTGCAAAATGCTTGTGTTTACAATGGAGCCACAGTGTGCCCTACTGGAAGAGAACAGAAATGTACATGCACTATTGTAACTGTTTAAATGTATATATTTTAACAGTGTAAACTGGAATACAGGAGGTTAACTTCAGAAAAATAACAGTTACAGATTACAGATACAGTCAGGAATATAGTAAAGCTTAGTTTAGCTGTTTTTCTTTATTTATTTGAGACTGTCCTGCAATGTTGTTTTAAATATTTCCCGTGGTTTGAATGCTGATGTCACTGTGAATACATATTTAGTATTGTCTTATTCTTTTATTGTTTATTATTAAATATATTTAAACCTTTCATTGTGCCTGATCTGTGTAGAGATCTTTAAGTTTTGAGAGTACTTGCATATTTATTCGGTGACAATGTTTGGGGCACTCCTAATAGCCTTGCTCTTGGTCAAACTATCATTTGTATTAGTTCATAGGTTCATAGTTGTTTACTAGGCTAACAACCACAATGGCCTTTTTAAGCATAGCCATGCATCCCAAATCTCTGACAAGTTCTGATATCTTTGATAAGTGTAAGCAGCAGTTTGGGAGCTGAACCATTTACAGGTTACCTGTGTCCATTAGAGACACAGGTGCCAAACCAGAGATGAATTTCTGGTTTCCCATCCAATTGTCCAAGTTGCACTTGAATTGGGTTAGGGAGGAACTCTGCTTCACATGGATGGGAAGCCTGTTCCATAGACACGGTAGTCTCTGGGATGCATATCTATCTCTCCAGCAGAACCTATTTATATCACAGGCAAGGTTTAAGTCTTTAGAATGGGTAATCCGCATGCTGTTTGCTTTGTGCATATGCAGGAGGTCCATCAGAGTGGGGTCTGACAATGCCCTGTATGCCAGGCATAGATCTCCCCTCAAAAGCCTGTAGGAGACAGAATACAGGGATAGGGCCTTGAGGCAGTCTGCATAGGACATTTTACTTACACACTGTATTCTTTTAGTGAGGAACCTCTGTGGACGTTCCAATTGTTGGATATGCCTGGTTAGGTACATACCAAAAGGGGCATTGTACTCAATGATAGGTCTGATGAATGCTGAATACAGTGGAACAATGACTTCCTTGGACTTAGATGCCATACCTTTGTTTATAAGTTGTGCAATATAGAATGATTTCCTCACCACTGTAGACACATGATGGTCAAATGGTAGATTACTATCTATGTGTGACCCTAAGTCCCTGACTACTGGGTCATCTCTAAGGGGTGTGTTGTCAATATGGTAGTTACCAGGGATGGATGACTTCCCAACGGATGCTATTATGCATTTATTGGCATTTAGTTTTAGTCCATGGCTTTGACACCAGTTGTTTGTCTGTTTCAGACCCTCCTGGAGAACATTTCTGTCAGTGTGAGATTCAATGACTGCTCTTAATTTGCAATCATCTACACATTTAGTCAGCCAGAGACCACTGACATTGGCCTTGACTTCTGAGAAGTAAATGGCAAAAAGGAGCGGTCCAAGGACTGATCCGTGAGGACTCTACTTGTGACCAGCCTCTTTGTAGAGGTGTACTCCCCAATTCAACTTTCTGAGTCCTGTCTGGGTGACATACGGGTTTGTACTTAACCTCTTGAGTTTGTCAACAATGCCCGAGTGGGGTATTGTGTCAAATGCCTTGGCCAGGTCAAGGTAGGCAGTGTGAACAATGTTTCCCTCATCCATTGCTTTGGTGACCTTCTCAAAGAAGTTCACCAGGTTGAGTAGGCATGATCTGCCCTTGACAAAACCAAACTGGGTTGGGTCTAGTGTGTGGAGGTTTACTATATCTCTACTGATCATCTCCATGATAATTCTTTCCATGTCTGTACATATAAGACTAGTGAGACTTAGGTTCATAGGTAGGTACTAGGCTATCAGCCCAATGGCCTAAGTAAGCATAGTCAACAAGGTTGCCTGGCTTATGCCACTCAAGAAAGTTAATTTCCTGTGCCCCTGTCGAGCAGAGCCACAGAAGTGATCCCCGGGGTGTATATCCTATTTCCCATCCACTCATCAAGATTTTTCTTGAAGAGTGCTAATGAGGAACTTTGCTTGACATAGATGGGTAGCTTGTTCCAGAGTATAGGAAGTCTCTGGGTCTGTAGTTTCCATGGTCTGTAGATGGCCCACCTTTGTGCAGAGGGATGATTGTGCCTTTCTCCATTCATGAGGCATGAAACCTGTTTGGAGGCTACAGTAAAATAGTAATTCCAGAGGCCCTGATAGGTCATGTTTTATGCTATTTAGAAGACATCCCAGGATATTGTCTGGGCTCATTGATGCAGTGTTCTTGGTCTTAGAGAGACCATTTATGACCTGTTCCCTAGTGATAGTAGGGGGAGTTATATTTTGTGATATTTCCTAAGGGAAGGTCGAGGGGGAGAGAATAAAGTTGGAGCTGAATTTATCGGCCAGGAGGTTTGCCGTGTCTTCTGGCTCAGTATAGGTGGCTCCATTTACAATGAACTCTGCACACAATTGTGTATTGCCTTTGAGGTTGCAGACATAACTAAAGAATGTTTTGTGGTTGTCCTTGGCCTGGGAGGCCAAACATACCTCAAATTTGGCTTTGGTAGACTTTATTTGTTCTCTGAGTTGTTTGTTTAGTTTGATGAGAGTGCTTTTATCCTGTTGGCTGCTGAACCTCCTAATTTTTGCCATGATTTTCTTCCTCCTGTTATGCAGCCCATTGATTTTATGATTTCACCAGGGTGGCTTGTTTTTTGAGTTAGTTCTGTACTTCTTCCTGGTGGGTACAGTTGCCTCTATGCAGCTATTAACATGCTTGTACAGGGTTTCTTTGAGCAATTCTGCATAGGCAGCAGTGTTCTCAGGGTTTATAGGGGCTTGAAATTTTGCCAGGTTTACACTTAGTAGCAGGAGGTTAGCCTTAGAATAGTTCCTGAATATTCCAGGTTTAGCTGGGGGTCCAGATTTTATTTTTACTTCAAAGGAGACCATTTTGTGGTCTGACCTTACAAGGGAAGGCATTACAGTAGGGGGTGTGCAGCACTTTCCCATATTAGTGACGACCAGATCCAGTATGGTTGCACCCCTGGATGGTGTATTGACTATCTGGTATAGGGAGTTTGTGTTTACAAAATCCAGGAATCTCCATGCATGTACATTTGGTATTACATAGTAAAACTGGACACCCTTTGTTAAGGGCCTTAAAGTAGCTGATAAGGAGTTGACTGGTGGCAGTGGTAACTACCTTATAGTCTGGGCAGAAGTGGGCATAGCTAGTAAACCTGTGCCAGCCTTTCTCAGGTGTGTGTGTGTGTGTGTGTGTGTGTGTGTGTGTGTGTGTGTGTGTGTGTGTGTGTGTGTGTGTGTGTGTGTGTGTCTAAATCAAACTTCAAAGAGTGTGTGTGTCAGCTACTTGGGCAGGGACACGAAGCACTCGTTGGACAGAAAGGGTGATGGAGGTCTTAGCTTGGTCACTCAGCTGAGATCTCAACTCTATAGCTGTGCCTGTGGGAAGGCTTACTGGGGATCTAGAGAAAGAGTGAGAAACCAGCCCCTGACTGACTGTGGTTTCTGTGTGGTCCTAAGGGAAATTGCACTTGATGCAGAGAGCTGCATCTGGAAATAGTGTGTGTGTACTTGTCATCCTCCCAGTGAACATGCCCCACTGTTGCCAGTGGTGAGGATTGAGGCTCCTTGATTACTGGTCCAGTGATGTGTTCTCACAGGCATATTACTTATATTTGGCTGACTGCAGTCCTATGTCATGTCAACTAAGACTGACTCATTACTATTATCATTAGTATTATCACAATGTCATTGTGCCTTTACAGGCTCTGAGGAACCAACCATAATTCAAGCACGTCCATTTGTCCCACCATTTTCAAGACCATACATAACACATCACCACATATATAAAAATGTGTATCTGCAATAATGCTTACATTTTCCAATATCACACTGTCCAGAGAAATATGCCCAAACTTTCTCCAAAAATGCTTTGCCATCACTATAGATGTCAAGCAGTGCTAAGCATAGTACAGTGCTAGTAAGGTAATGTACCCCAACATAAGTGTATTAACTCTTGCATGAGGCTCACCAGAATTCTCACTTGGAGTGTCCATGTTCTTTACCAGGCAGACTGTTCAAGACAAATGCATTTGTAGACTATTCATTTTGCAAATATACGTCTCTTACCTTTATCATAATCTGGCCAAGCAGAACTCAGTCTTATCAAGGTGACTTCATACCAGTCTATGTTTGAAGAATGTGTTTCCCAATCTGTTCATAGCTTGCAAAATGCATCACCCATGACTCCTTTATTTACAATGTTCAGCCATTATGATGCCTGCATTATCCACGTCATACCAATCCACATTAAAGGACTCAAATCTGATGTTTATCGCCCAACACCTGTCAATAAAAGGTAAGACTTTAGCATACCTTACAAATATTAACCAATAATCAGCTACCAGTTATACACCAAAATACCTACCAGAAGTCCAAGGATCTGTCATAAATGACATCCAGACAAGCTGGCTTTTGGTTTACAATGTGCAAATGTGGCAATTATTGCATCACTGTTATGAAAAGCCTCTGTAACTCATCAAGGTAGTCAGCATCACAGAGGACCACTCACATCACGACACTACTTGCAGCTGCAGCCAGATCCACTCATCTGACCGCTATTATTACGCACCTGCATCTAAGCAGGCTTCCCCAGACATGCACCACTTCGCTAACAATTTGCTCTACACACCTCAATTCTGTTCACAAGGACCAGTGCTGACAAGTAAAAGTACTGTAGAAACTGCAGCTGAAAAATAAATGCCAAATCACAGACAACTGTATACTGCTGCACCATTCACATAAGCCCTAGCAGAAATCCTAACAAAAAAAACAACATTCTAAGTGTTTCTAAACATTCCCAGGTTCTTTTGATTGACACATGCACATTTTCTGATTGCTCTTAGCCATGAATTTCATGGAAATTAATCATTTACCTTTCTCAATGCGTCATTAGTTAGCACACTGCCCATAGCTTTTATTGTCTATATATCGAGAGCTCCATTATGTGTTGGTATTTGACAACATATACTGCGGTCATTAATGCTTGCTTAGACAAGTGTTTCTGAACAGGTTTACTACATCTTCCTAAATGCTTTCCTGCTTAAAGCTTATTGGCCAGCCCCAACTTTCTCCACACCCTTTGTTCAATGCTACAGTGGTCAACTCCTGTAAACCAGAGACCGACTGCAATACAACGGTTATGATTATTTTCCACAGTAATCATTTGTAACCCTTTCCACCAACTTCTTTACCAACAATCACCTCGCCCAATCAGACACTACAATACAAATTAGGAACAAAATGTAGCAACATTCAACACTAACACTACATACGCATAATTAATATTACTTGTCTGTAAACACATCTCATACACAGCAGCAACACCATCTAAACAAAGATGCCAACTTGCATGCTCAACTCCTCTTGCCCATATGACATACACACTGAAGAAACAGATTTGAAGTTACAATTTACATCTGTCCTACCCACATGACAAGGTGTTTAAAAACCTTTACAATCTAAACATAATTCCATTCTGCCTTGACACAAGTCTATTACACAGTACTAAACTGAAATGTACATCTTTCATGGATACTCACAGTTACGCTTATACATGTGAAACAAATTTCTGGAAAGATACATACTGAAAGTGACAGTCATGTAGCACTTCTTCCAAACTGATGTTGACACCACTCACGAATGTCAAGCTATATGCTGAGAATACAAATTGAAGTGTAGACAAATGCTGAAAAGGCCGCTTGCACAGCGACATACTAACATATGTCTCAGTAGTTTATCACCTGCTCTTTCAGCATTTTCACTACACGAATACAGTGACCCACAACTTCTCCTTTGCCAATGGCAATGTACCTCCTTAGTACATGCCACTTGCCAAGGGCTCAGTGTAAAGGAACTGAAGGATAGTTTTCATATCCTTGTTCAAGCCAAAATCTTAAACCTTTCCACGTCAGTACATTTACACTAAGCGCATTTAACATTAGCCGCCAAGTCCATACACTGGGATTAATACAATTACACCTTGCATTGTTTACTGCTTCAATACATTTCCAAATCGCAAGAACAAGTCGCCGAGTCAAATTCTAACCTACAACTCATGAACAATTTTAAAATCACACATCACAAGGCACGCATAATATATACAGATTCAATTTTACATGACAGTATGGAATTCATACTCAGTACCACCATGTTACATGAAAAAGGGCCCACAAAAGGCAATGCAGTTTGACATGAATCTTCTACTTGTAACAAAAGAACAGTTCTTAACGTTGACAGTTTACACTTGCCACCTCTTTGACTAACTATTCTGAGTATGTGTACAATATCCAAGTAATCTTTGCAGACCGTTAAGAAATCTTGTTCACATTAACAGACAAGATTGTCTCTCACATTTGCTCAACGTACATTTGAGCCTTAAACACAGCATAGATACCTTACAATCAGTCTTCTCACAATTCACTGATATCAATAGCAACTGAAGTGGTAAGTGATTAACTTTAGAAATCATTTGGCTGCCCCAATTAGGATTGTACATGCCACTGACAAAGGTCCTGTGTTTAGAGGCACTAATCCATATTATGCAGGGTAAGACCACAGCCTAAAACAAATATATACTAAAACAGTCATCAGTGTATAAAACAGGATGACAACAGTAAACCGACTGTTGATAGACTAATTGACAAAATTGGAACTTCAATTATATAAAAGGCTTACAAACACTATCAGTACATGCATCCTTTCATTGCCGACATTGAATCTCCTGATTCATGTTATTTATAATATTACTTTTATTTTACTACTGCATACTATGAAGGTGTTTAACTGGGCCAAGCACTCATTTTCAGCAGAGGACCATGGAAAAAAGATCCACATTAGAATTAGTAAACGTCAGTATTAACACAATTCACGGATACTATAATGTTAACAGAGAAGTTAAAGCAGCTAGCATACGTAAAAAAAAAGTAATGTCCAGATGTGATTTTAATAGAGGAGGTAAAATATTTCTTTCCACGCAACGACCTGTGGTATGAAACTATTCCAGTTTCTGTGGTAGCAAGCGATACAAAAAAAAAAAGAAATGTGGTTAAGTTCAGAAATGAGGACGCCATCCGATGGAGATATAGAATGGAGTCAAGAATTAATACAGATTACCTTGATTTAGGATGACCCAAAGGGAAATATAGGACTACAAAATAATCATTGAGTTAGTGGGGTTGAAGTAATGAAGTAATGAAGCCTTTGAATGCAGCACAGTAAGGATGTAGTGCTGGGTTGTGCCTGAGTTTACGTGACCTACAATGAACCTCTCCCCTCATGTAGACATGGCAACTATGCAGAGTTCTACAGCAATGCTTTATACCATCATCTGTATAACTGCATTGAGTCTGCTGTTCCACAATAGGACCAAAACAAGGACTAGGAAGTGGAAAAAATGCTGGGTGTACAAGTGCCATTTACAGGAATTACAGTAAGCAGAAGAAATTGCTGTGTAAGAGTAAGAGACAATGGCCCCTCAAATGGAAACAGTTCCTCCTCAGCTTACAGAATCAAATAATGTGATGTCCTCAAATCAAAGTAGTAAACCAAATTATCTGACTCAAATAAGGACAACCATAAGGTGTCCTTTAGTTACACGGGTAATTGAAAAGGAAAGGCACACTTTAGCGTCAAACTGTCAATAAGTTAATATCATATATACTGAGCCCAGTGGACATAGCTGACTTTTATTGGCCGACATGTTATGTTAAAATATCATTACCCTATACCTGCCAGATGTACTTGGTGACATACATTCCACCAGTTCCATGCCTTCTATCTGTACAGAGCAGATCCTAAATGTACTAGTGCCAGAAACACCATCTGTAGCACCTGATAACATCCAAGTCTGTGTCCTACTGAGGCTGAGTCAGATTGGAGGAACTCTGTGGTCAGCCTCAGTAAGAAGCTGAGATCCCTCATAAAATCCTCCAAAGCTAGTTACGAAAACAAAATTGCCACTGATTCTAAAGACGACCACAAAGCATTCTATAGCTATGTCAAGAATCTCAACGGCAACAGTCAGATCTGCTCTGAGTTACAGCACAATGGCACTAAATATACAGAACCAGCTGATAATTGCCAACATCCTGGCAGATAGGTTCAGTGCTAACTTTACCCCTCTCTCATCCCCTAAAGGACCCATCTCTGTACCGGAAGAATACAAAGTACCTGTAATCACGGCTGCACAGGTAAAAAACACACACTCCAAAGCCAAGAACACAGCATCCATGGGACCTGACAACATCCCAGGCTGCGTTCTACATGAACTACAGAACAAACTGGCACCCCACCTAAGTACCATGTTCAATCATAGCCTCACCTCAGGCTTTGTGCCCACTGAATGGCACACAGCAACAGTTATCCCACTCCACAAAGGGGGAGCCACCACAGACCCCGGGAAATACCACCCCATTAGCCTGACGAGCCTGGTCTGCAAGGCTATGGAGCGTATCATCATGGAACTTATAAACAATGACATTGGTAATCTCCATACTCTGGACCCTACCCAGTTCGGGTTTGTAAAAGGCAGATCATGTCTCCTAAACCTGCTAGATTTCTTTGAAGCGGTCACCAAAGATGTAGATGAGGGTAAGGTGGTACACACAGCCTATCTAGATCTCGCCAAAGCTTTCAACACCATCCCCCACTCTGGAATTATAGACAAACTCACTAAACTAGGTATAAATCCCTATGTCACAAGATGGGTTGCCAACTGGCTCACTGACCGAACACACACTGTGAAAGTAGCAGACTCTAAATCCAACTTCAGACCAGCGACAAGTGGAGTACCACAGGGTTCAGTCCTAGGTCCTCTCCTGTTTGGTATCTACTTCTCTGAAGTACAGGCTAACACAGAAGGTCTTTGGCTAACAAAGTTCACAAATGACTGCAAACTAGGAGCCATAATCAAATCTCCTAACGATGTGGACATCCTACAAAAGGGCCTCACCGAGACAGATGCCTGGTGTCAAAGCCATGGCCTCAAGTTCAATGCCAAAAAGTGCATTGTCATCCCTTTTGGTAAAAACTCTGTACCCATGAACTACCACATAGGCGGTAGTGTACTAAACACTGAAAGTGTGATAAGAGACCTTGGGACACAGGTGGACAGTAGTCTCTCCTTTGATAATCACATCGCCACAGTAGTCAGGAAATTCTTCTACATGGCACACCTCATCACAAAAGGTTTCTCATCCAGGAAAAAAGAGGTCATTGTTCCCCTCTACTCATCACTCATTAGACCCATTATAGAGTACAACACCCCTTTTGGTATGTACCTCACAAGACATCTACAACAACTAGAAAGGCCACAGAAATACCTCACAAAGAGGATTACCGGCCTCAAACAGATGCCCTACGCAGACCGTCTCAAAAAAACTCCAGCTTTACTCTGTCGCATATCGCCTACTCAGAGGTGATCTTTGCCTAACATACAAAGCTATGTCAAACCAAGAGCTGTTGGACATGCTCCACGTAAAGAAATCCCAATCCCTCCGAGCTACATGCTCTAGGGAACTAAACCTTGTCACCACAATAAACAGAACATGCTGGAGGGATAGATTCCTGTCTCAGAGACTTCCCATACTCTGGAACAAACTACCTATCTATATCAAACAAAGCTCCTCATTAGCACGCTTCAAGAAAAATCTTGATGATTGGATGGGAGAAATTCACCCCAGGAATCACTTCTGTGGCTATGCTTGACAGGGGCACAGGAAAATCATTTTCTTTTTGGGTGGCAAAAGCCAGGGTACTGTTTGGCTAGGCTTATATAGGCCCTAGGGCCAATAGCCTAGTACCAACCTATGAACAAGAATTAGCAGCACCGCTGGGTAGTCTTTCCAATCAGAGATAGAAGTACTGGCTTCATCACAGCTGAATGGAAAATGGCCACCATTCTCCTTCTTGCACAAAGCTGGTGTTTCCATTGTCCCTGGTAATTACAGACCTATTAGCTTGACTAAACCAATTGCATAGGCCATGGAGCAAAGCACCATGGACCTTATCAACAAATATATACTTGACCCTACTCAGTTTGTACTTATCACAGGGAGATCATGACTTAAACGTTGTGGACTTCAAAACAGTCACCAGGCCCCTGGACGCGAGCAAATCTGTGAATACAGTCTACCTAGAGTTAGCCAAGGATTTTGACAATATACCCCACTCATTCAGTGACCAAGTCACCCAGCTAGGTATCAAACCATACATCATTAAGTGGGTCACTGACTGACTCACCCATAGAACCCATACAGTCCACATAGGGAAATCCACCTACAACAACTAACCAGTGGTGTTCCACAGGGATCAGCCCTGGGACAATACTGTTTGGAATCTATTTATCCTAACTACAAGCACAAAATGAAGATCTGTGGCTGACAAAGTATGCTGATGACTGCAAAATATCAGCTGTTACAATCTCAACATGATGTAAACATCCAACACTATGGTCTTACACAGGAACAATTGCTGTCAAAGTCAAGCCCTTCAACTCAATGCACAAGATATTTTTTACTATCCCTTCTTTTAAGCGCATTGTTCCAGCTAACTAACACAGTAATAACACTTAGTATGCACTCATTGGTGAGAGAGCTAGGCATACTGGTTGACAGCAATCTTACCTTTCATCACCATGTCTCCACAGTGGTACGAAGGGCATTGTATATTGCTCATCTCATAAATAAGGGAATTGCTCCTAGGAAAAAGGCATAACCTCCCTCTAGTTTTCCATCATCAGGTCAATAAGTGAGTACAATGTCCCATTTCATATGTCCCTTTCCGAACACCTGCAGCAAGTGGAGAGACCACAAATGTTCTGATTCAAGGTCTTCAGCATCTCTCCTATGTGGATTGTGTGAAATCATCATCACTGTTTTCCGTTTCATACAGACTACTCAGAGGCAATCTCTGACTTGCATATACGGCAATGTCTGACCTGATCTTATTTGGACATGCAGCATATCTACAAATGAAGTGGCACATTGGTTACATGCTGTAAAGACTTTCATCTGTTTTTATAACATTAAAGATGCAATCTGGAGGGACAGTTTTTTTCTCCCTGAGGTTACCCCGCCTGTGGAGCAGACACCCACTTCATGTCAGAGCACCTCAGAGGACTTCTTCAAAGACAGTTTGGACTATTGGATGGGTAACAGTAAATTCACCCCTGGGGGGGTTCCACCTGTGTCTTACTTTGAACGGGGGAATTGGTGTTGATCTTACAACCATGGATAGAATTTGGCTATGGTTGCAAGGGTCCTACGAACATTACCCTGGTAACTTACTATGATCCTATGTGAACTGATAAGATATCCAGGAATCAGTGTTAATTGGAAACACACATCTTATACCCCTTTACAGATAGACGTTATGCACACAAACTCTAATGAGATAAATACAGTGAAGATGGGAAAAGTCTGGGTTAAATGTTACTTACCCAGTCAGCAGTCACAACTCTACTTTATCAGTCAGGATTTTTTACTATTTTTTTCCAAATTGGGAAATATGTCTTGCAGTCACCAGTGTCTTCTCTGGATGCTCGCACCTAGCAATATTCTTTGGAATGTTGGGTACCGACATGGGCTCAGTTTCCAAAACACTTCATTTTGCTCTTATGACTTCCATCATCAGGTCGTATATGTAGTCAAACTTTCTCTTCTCTAATATTGGTTTCATGACCCATTCCTGCTTTGCCTTCAGGTACACCACATGGTATCAAAGCTCTCCCTTTGCTGCCGACTTTTTGGTATGGAATCAGACCACTGCTTGTGCGCAATTTATGTTTTCATTATGATCAAGCATGGCAAGTATGATTCTTTCTTTCATTCCTGCAAAACTGAAGTGCTCAAACCTGGGGCAATACTTGCACAGTAATGCATGGAACACCGCCAGGTTGGTAGTGTGGCAGAACTTTGTGACTTCCTTCAGATCTTTAAGAAGAATTGGGTCTACAACAATCCTTTTCGATGCACTGTGACATGCATCATTTTCTTCAAACCACTTCTTCTCACCTCCATCGATGATGGACATCTCATGTCCACTACAAGAAACCTTCTTTGCACCAACCCAACTGTGTTGGTCTGTTACATGGTACAGCAATGACAACCATTTTTTCTGTAGTAGTATCTGCATAAATATTATATTTTTTAAGGAAGTAGTATTGTATATTTTGCACTTTTTTAATCTGTCAATTAGCTTCTGATTGGCTGTCTTACATTGTTGGTAGTATAAATAAGGCTAGACTTGTGAGGTATGCATTCATCTGATGAAGTCTTTATTCTGATGAAAATGCATTTTAACCTGTTAGGCATTTATATGTGTACTGCTGCTGTGGATCATTTTATTTGGAGTGATTATTAAACAGATTTTCTTCTGCCTACTGGGTGTTGCTTCCTGAGTGCTCCTTTTCTTATTTTCATAGTCCATTGAGTCCATTGAACAATTTGAAGTAACGGACAAATGTAAGTTTCGAATAAAACAAATTGGACATTAGGGTAGAAGAACTCTTTACTGAAAGTCAGAATTAATGTGGCAAGACTCTTGCATTGGGGATTGTGCAAACATTAATGCACTGAAGTGATTGTAAAACAAGGGCAACTTGAGGTGCAAATGGTCATAGGACACAATGTGAGGACAGCAGATGTAGTACTCCAAAGAAAAGACAAAAGTAGCATTGATCATGGCATCAGATACACCCAGTAACTGCAGTGTGTTACATGCAAGGGAGACACATTGATAAGATGCCATAATTTGTCGGCATAAATGAGAGTAATGTGTAATAAGGATACCCAGCCAACTCCAGAAGGAGTAGGAGCTACAAGTCTTGAAAAATAATTAGTTATCATGCATAGCTTGTCTAATCAGATATCTGTGACTAACTCTGGTTTCCCAGTCAGCAGGCTCATTTCTAGGTACACATTACTGTGGTCTTTCATTCATCCGAACCAAGCACTAAAATCACAGCAAATAAAATAATTGATGATACATCAGTTTGAGTGCGAGCAGTACTGCAACAGTATGAGTAAGGCACAATTGCCATAAGCACAACTGCATTTGACAAATCAGAATGACATACGTATTGATCCAACTTTCATCAAGGTCAAAGCCAGCAATAATGTATTACAGGCACTTCAGCCGGGCGCAGTTGAAATCGTAGCTACACACCAATAAACCGAAGCGAAGAAAATTGTGGGCAATATTTTGTAAATGCTGGTTATTTGGATTGACAGCACATAACCACTCCTCTTAAGGCACCATCGTCGCCATACCGACAGCAAGTAGGGACTTGATTGGCCAGGTTAACACCCAATACCTATGGAGGATGCCAATAAGCAGTGTAAACACATTGGCTGAGTCCTGTGTCCTATTGTTGTCATCTGAATGTATGGCTGCACTCAGAAATCAATAAATATGCACTCCATACCCACTTATAATCCCTAACTTTAAGGTGGAATGAACAGCATGGGAGTAATCTTATGGCACCATTCCCAATCATAATTGTGATTACATGCAGAGTACTACAATTGCATCCATCCTGCACCTGTCACCATCAGCAACGCGGTGAGTATTTCAACTAATATTCATTACACTCTACAATGCATAGTGTATTTGAGAATGCAACTCCATATTCATAGACATTATTAAAAATTCCATGTAAAACACAATCTGCTACTGAGATACTGACACTTCTCGAAGTTTGTTGTGCTGCTAGCCATAGTAAGCACTGCAGAGTTAACTAGTTGTGCTAGGTTAATAGCTTACAGGTTACAACCAATGTTGGTATACTCTAGCTCAAAACAAGTAAATCAAGTAGCTGTCCAGTCTGACAATGCAGTGCTGAGTGCAGACATCTGCAACATAGCAACAAAGAAGCACTGCAATGCTATTTATAGTCAAGGTGCCCTTCAGTACGCATATAACCAAAACAAAAAAAAATCCCTAATCTTCTCCCATCAGTCGACACAGACCTACCTACAATTAAACCTTTTTAATGATCACCACTTCTGTAATATGACCTTGTATGTTGACACAGGCAAGAAATGTACATTTACTCACAAGTACCCCTTCTATTGGTTCAGACGAGGATACAAAAGCACTTCCATGAATCATTTCCTACCTTACTGTGTCCCTCTGTTGCAACAGCACATACATTTAACAGTTGCACCAACATGTCACCAAGGAGTAGCAAACACATGTAAATGTACCTGTTCTACAGCTGGACAATTCCCAATACTGTCCCTGAAATGTCACTACTATTTCAATCACTTGTCCAAGTGCACAGAAACTGTATACTGATCCATTTTCCCCAAACCTGTTCCTCTGTAGTGGAAGCCATAGAAGGTAAAAAAACAAGAAAAATGTTCCTAAAGTGACTAATTACAAGTGGGGGTAAAGCAATCACAAAGAGGAAAATGATAAATTTTCCAACCTTAACAACTCCAGTGTCAGCAACTATACAGGAGCAGTATGACTACGCAAAACCCAACTGACGGTGTGTCACCATGGCAGTCGACCAACCACCACAATTACACATCTCACCACTTAGCATGCAATTAGTATATACAAACTGACAGGCACACCAGCAGAAATCAGTTGTATCAACAACATCATTACCTGATCCCTGGGAACTCCAGTACTAAAAAGAGAAATTATACCATGCATTGCTCCTCAGTTCACTTAACCAAATACAATGTAGAACAAAGTACCTCTTTAGCAGTCAGACCACCTTCAATGAAGCAGAAAGACTTGCGTGGAAAGTGAACTGTAGTAGTGCCTTCATGTATGCTACAACATCATAAGGTACACATTTCGTGAAACGCTTTACTATGTCTTGGTCTACGTCAACACAAGCGTAGAAATTAAGCAGCTGTCCATGCTAACACATTGAGAGTTCACACAAGCACTGACACATAGCAATTCACCCCACAAATGGTCACTTGCTGTTCACACAACCACTAAGATGGATATTTAAAATGCAAAATAAATCAGAAACCAAGTGATTGCTCTACCTTTTCTGCCATTCAGTAATCTGTTGGATGGACATTGTGTCACTACATGAAACCCACAACAGTATTCCCAAGTGCACACATGCATTGTAATTAGACTCACATAGCCCCATCTATGAGTACCACAGAAGTCATAAGCACATAAAATGCAACATCTACCATGCCAGCAACACTTCATTGGTCTGCCCCGGTACACAGACACAGCCGAAAAGGAGTAATTTTTCCAATATCGACCACATAAATAGTCGATGCAAACGGCCACATGCACTGAAATAAGACAATTAACTCCCCTCAGTATTTGGTTGAATTTCACATGCTCAAAAATAATGTGCAGACATGCAGTAAGATTGAAGCACTTTCAGCTCAAAGGACCCCCCCCCCCAATGTACACAGGCACACAAACAAAGCTGTTTGCCCAGTACACAGAGCACTTACTACGAGTCATTTACTCAAACACATTCAGCAGTCCTTTCCAGTACACAGCACCAGTCAAAAACAATTCTCCCTATGCTGCTCCAGTTTGGCTGGTCAATTCTTGACAATTGCACATATTTCTCAGTCGAGATGGGTGACTTCAAATAAAAGGTAGGCTGAAGGAGACACCTGAATGAGGTGATACCAACAAGACATGGTTGGAGTGAACATGACAGGATGGAGCTAAGATGCAATGGGAATAATGTTTATCAGGCTTACTGAATTACATAAATTAACTGCACAATAACACTGTCAATTAGTTGACTAAATCACATTTTAGCTAGTGAGCTGTTTAGGTTATGATACAACTGCAAAATAAACAAACATATATAAGAATATAACTGGTTGATCTTGACAACAGGAAACTAGAAGAACACATGCACAAATAAACATACATTGTACTGTATTAGTTAATCTGCCAGTTTTGCAATGCCGAATGATAAGCTAGCTGATTTGGACATCGCTTGGTACGCCCTTACAGTATTAGTCATAAGTCAAGGTCGCTCCAGTGCCTAATGTATGACTGTTTTTGATTGAGACTGACAGGCGAGTAGGACAGTTGATTGTATCAAACAAAACATTAATCATGCAAAGCACAACAGTAAGGAGGAGGGTCCACTCAACTCAGTTTATTATCCACTTTGGCCCTTGCAGCATTAAACTAATAAACAAGCAGTAATGTTATTTAGATGAAAGAAACATTCATCACAACATGTGTGCCAAGTCTTCTCACATAAATAGGCCTTTCACTTCATTTAGTTCTTGGATATTTTGCTGCATAAGCTCTTACTACTGAGCAGACCAACCCTGATAGTTTATTAGGATTCTGATTGGTGGGTATGCGCAGGAGATGATCTTCTCCTAAAAAAAGATACTCTGGGAGGTGGTGGATGGATTAAAATTAAATCTACTACTTGTACCCTGCATGAGGACATGTGCAGGTCGTCACTTGCAAAGCTTGTGGTTGCATGCTGACACAAAATTGCTCTCCAATAAAGACATAGTTAACGAGCCAATTATTGTGACAAAGTACTTTGTTTTTGTACTAAGGTGAAGGATCGTTCTTGGTGAAGGCTGAATACTCTCCAAAAATGTTTTTTTTTACCTTCCATGGAGTTAATTGAACTCCTTTCTGCACAAGATTGACCATAACATTCTCATTAATTATGACAGTGCATACCCTGTCGGTCTGTGTAACAATGGAGTCTCATGTAACAAGGTGTTTACCACTTGAGGCAAACCTTTATGTCCTTGGAGGTTTCTAGTTACAGCTGCAGTAACATCCCTAAAGTTATACTGTGGTGTGTGTGTGTGTGTGTGTGTGTGTGTGTGTGTGTGTGTGTGTGTGTGTGTGTGTGTGTGTGTGTGTGTGTGTGTAGGTGAATCATCTAGTATGGGGTTAAATACTAGCATTGCACTAGATGACCGAGGTCTTCTGATTGCATGCCTGGAAGGCCTAGGGATGTCTCTTTTTGATAATCTTAGCCTTTAATTTACATCCGTATACTACTATTCAGTGTCTGTGCTTATTGTATAGACATGTGTCTAGACTGTACATGCTATTCTATTTCTTACAGACTGAGGTAGACATATCTAGATTGATAGGTTCACAGTAAGTGTGGCAGTTCCTACGTTTCCTCAGTAAACCTCATGCTACCAAATGAGTTTGGAGGACATAAGAGCAATTTTTAACCTCAAGAGGGGTTAAGATTCTTGTTAAGGGTGTTAGCTATATTCCCGTGGTACACAGGTTATATTTCATCAGCTCACATTTGCATAGAATGTTACCTTGAGCAAGTCAAGACTTTCCCCCTGTTTGCCCCTAAAAAGGGATTATGTGCCCAGTGTACCTAACTGTACATGAGTTGAAAACCACAGAAATTAGCTTATATAAGTAGTACTAGGATGGTAACCTGCAGTTTGGTGAGTCCTAGCACAAAGTTAAGCTCAGAGTAGCTTGCTCACATGTCAGATATGACTATTACTACACCCTAGCACTATCTTATACCATATCCTATTATTATTCAGCTTTAGTCTTTATCCCTGGAGACCCCCCCCCCATTGATGACCAGCATTAAAGCATGTAATCTAACCCTATCGGGCAACAGTAATACAGGCTAGGAAAACATGGATATGCAATTTCCAAAAGTTGCCATAGACTACTCGGTATATACATGCATCCTGAGACAATGCAGCAATTGTTTTGTGTTCACTGACAATATCTTAATCCACGCCCGATACTCTAAGGAAAAGATTATGGCCAGTCACTTTTCTGGACCCAGCATCTGCCAAGTTACACATACATTAAAGTCACTGAACCACAGGGACCACTATGAACCTCTCATAGTCCATGAGGGTATTAATGACCCGAGACATACCTCTATGGATTACATGAAGGGAGACATCAAGGATCTCTGTCAATATGTGTCACAGATTGATATTTGTTTTGAACTAAGCAGCAGTCCAATCTCACCAACTGTGATGCCATACTATGAACTAAAAATGATTGACGGTAACCAGTTTAGTTTCAGGTGTCATTCATAGGGGGATTCAATATCTGTCAGCCTGGGATGAAATGGTCAATAGACCATGTTGCTTTGCCAAAGATAACCTGCATATGTTCCCCATGAACTTCTCAATATTTGCCTAAAATGTTAACCCCCCCATGGTGACTTCATTAAGCATTGGTAAGGTGACAAACCAACCAACATAGCAAAAATAACCAATGGGATGCTAAGAATGTTATTCAGCAATGCTAACAGCCTTAACAATAACCTCCGCATCTTACAAGCTGTCCTAATTCATGGAAATTATAGACCTGTGTAGCATTACTGAGACGGGTCTATATTAATTCAGTGAAAAGTCACTTCAACAAATGGCATTTCATTGGAAATGCTGTTCATCGAATTCTGATCACATTGCGGGCTGTGCCTCCCCCCTGCTAATTACCAGCTCCAAGATTGCACTACAGTGAGGAAAGGGCAAATTTCCTGATCTTCACTGTACCGTGATCTCAGTATGAACAGTTCGACGAACGTCATGTTTGATGTAAGTGCACTGAAAATGCCGTTCGCAGAAATGAATTTTCAATGAACTAATAGGAACCCACTGAGACATGGTTTAAAGCTGAAAAAAGTACTCCAGCAGTTACATGCTGAACAGCCTCCCAAACATTATCCATCAGCTAGACAAAGGGCTGAAGCTGGAGGTGTCTCGATCAATGCTAACCACAAGTACCCATCACTGTTCTTTAAACAAGTTAATAACCTGGAGGTTAACCACAGGCAAATGACCTTACTAGTAGTCCCTTAACACATCTTAGTAAGCCGTAGGTCAACTTCTATATCCCAAGAATCACAACTCTTATCTAGAGCCACTGCAGACACTCGCTATCCAACCAAACACTGTATTCATGGGAGACTAACCTCACCATCGTTAGACAGTGAAGCATAAACTGCCACCAGTTTGAAGGCACTTTGTTTCTTGAACCTTATTGACAGAAATGCCATTGTTAAGTAAATCGACACTTCAGAGGTTCTAACATACTCAACTTTGTTCACACCATTATGGGACTGTGCTACAAACTACATTCTATAACACAGTTTTTCTTTCTTCAAAGATCTGTTGTGAAGTATTTTGACAGAGGCAAATTTACATTCCTTTAAAATTAAGCAAACTATATTACCATAGCAAACATTCTACTACATGCATATTGCCATATTTCATAATTCGTAAGCACCATTATAAAATTATACAATTCCTGCCTTGCATTTTAGAAACAAACCACATCTTCAATACACCATCATGTAATGCATAGGCTGTCATACATTAATCAACAGTTTTTCAAAATTTAATACCCAACCAGAGGCAGAGTTTACGAGAGTGTATGCAGAATTAGTTAAAAAAGTGCTGTATAAACACATAAAGGGGTGCATATATACTTCTGTACTCTATGTAATTAATCTGTAACCTCTGAATAATAATACACTGGTAGAATGCTAATCTTAACAAGGTGAACAACAGAGAAAATATAAATTATGGACAAAGTCAGAAAACCAACTGTTATACTCAGCAGAGCCCACAAATAATACTAAACGGATATGACATCAAGACAGCTTTTCAGCATACATACAACTGCAAGGCCTTCTACTGCAATGTATAAACCATCAGCAGTGAAACAAAAGTATACAGAATTTATAGTGATTAGTACCACTTTCACTGGGCTGTGTGGCATGTTTAATCTGTTGGCTGACCACATCAGCTGAAACTTTACTCCCTACTCCCCCCTGCACCCCTTCCCAACTATAAACAGGAAGCAATTCATAGTGACACTTGCTATGGAGAAAGACACAGCCTCAGTCAGGACCAGAAATGCAACAGGTTGCTTGAGAAATACTCATAAACAAGAGCAATCTGCACCACTTTAATTACTTTTCAATGACAGCCTCAAAACAGGCAACATACCAAATAGGAGGAAGGCAGCAGTTATCCTCCTTCACAAGGGTGGAAAATCAATAGATCCCAGAAACTACAGACACATTACTGTAATTGGTCTACTATGCAAAGCAATGGAACAAGTATCAATGAAAATAAGCAAAGACATTGGCAAGCTACAACCTCTGGACCCATCTCAGTTCAGTTTTGAGAAAGGAAGGTCTTGTCTATTTCCCCAGTAGACTGCTTTGTGAAGGAAAGCAATGTAATGGATGAAGGAAAAAAGGTGCACACATCCTAGGCAGACCGGACTTAGGCATTTGACATAATACCCCACTAAGGTATCATTGACTAAGTCAAACTAGGCATAAATAACTACACCACAAGCTGGATTGCCAGCTGGGTCACAAAATGGACCTCAGAAATCAGGATTGGTGAGACCACCTCTACCAAGAGGCAAGTCACCCATGGATAACCACAGGGCTCCATTCCAGGCCCACTCATTTTTGGCATATACTTTGCAGATGTAGAGGTTAATGTCGATGCCCTCTGGCTCACCAAGTTCACAGATTACTGCAAATTGGTAGCTATCATAATTTCATCGCATGACATTTATACTCTGCAATAGGATTTAACACAGACAAATGGCTGGTGGCAAAGCCACAAATTAGCACTCAATGCACAGAAGTACATTCTTACACCTTGAGGAAAATTATTTAGCCACGCAAAGTACTACATTTTCAAGCTACCCAGAGATGACCCACTAATTCGAGATTCAGCATCTAACTAAGGTTGTAAAAAAATCACTCCATGTCACCCAAATTATAATTAAGTCTATAGCATCCAAAAAAAAAGAAGGTAGAGTACCAAGCTAATCATCACTTCAAAGACCCATCTATGAGTACAATGCCTCTGGAGGTATGTACTGGACTAGCCATATGCTACAGTTGTAATGCTCAAAGAGGTGTCTCACTGCAGGATTCCAGGTATTAACAGACTGTCCTAAATAAATCGACTTAGAGCTTAGTCTCTTTACTTAGGCTCTGACAGTTTGTTGACTGAAGATCTGTGCTTGGCATACAACAACCTTAGTTCCAGCACTGACTGAGCTGTTGCACATCGCCAAAACAAACTGCACAATACAGAGAGAAAGAGATACAGAGAGAGACAGAGGGGGTGACATGGGGGCGTGCTACATGGGGGGGTGCTACATGGGGGGGGTAGAGAAATGTAGTCCCATCCACAGGCCATTAATCTGCAGACTGCAGTCCCTTTTTTATTTGCCATTATGTAATATTCCCCTCCAGCTTGGCAGTCTACCTTGTCTTCACAGCCCCTTTCCATGCATACTACAGCTATTGTGCCTTGGTTATTCCCATACTTTATGTAATTAGCCAAACAATTTCTGTCGCATACTTATAACATATGTTCCTTCCATTGTCGTCCTATAGGCTAGTAGATTACATAGCCTTTTGGTATACTGCATGTAGAACTATTTAATAACTGACAGTAGTTTATAATGAAATTCACCGTCTTTTGCTTGTTATGTAACTTGTATTCATTGACATCTTAGCATATGATTCAGAATATTATGCTTATTTTGTTTCAGACAGGAAACAACCTGGACAGTTCTTAGAATTCTCTCAATTCGCACAGCATCACAATATTGCTCAAGACTCTAAGCGTATTCATGCTGGTCCGCAGGACTAGGACTTTAAAGCAATCAATTTATCATCTACAATTCACACAAAAACATTCATGATTGAATCCAAGCCAGTTCCACATTATACAGCAATCCCTCAAACCTTTCCAAACCTTTGAAAAATGTAATAATAGTTTAACCACTAAAAAGCTACTGTATTTAAAGTAGTAACGTAATGAATTAGTAAGCACTGTTTGTTTTATATGTTTAATGTAAAGCAATCTTGACAAATTTTTAAAGGAGGAGTACCATATAAACTTGCAGTGAAAGAATTGCATTATTGTGATATTTTTCTCAGTCTTCATATTTGTGGACTAATGTTTTAGATGCAGCACCCTCGTAAAACCTTTTTGTTAGTGGTACTTTCCCTTCAGGGATCCAAGCACTATATATGGATTTTGGTGACTGTGGGACTCGCAGCCTTGGGTATAATTCTGGTAAATAATTTAATCAGCATCTTTACTATGCATGGCTTTTGTATGCCAAGGCAGTGAAATACTAAAAATAATTAGAGGGATTATGATGAGCTATTCTGCAACCATAACTTCAGCATAAAACAAGCAGGGCCTACTAAAAGTCAATAAACTTCTTGCAGGTTGTAGGTCAACTGCAGACAACAGCTATAATTGCAAAGCAGAATGAAAAAAGGTGACAATCCCTATTTAGGATCTAGTACAATGAAATATTTTAAATATGTCGATTTGCACAATAACTCTAACTTATTCCACACATTTATTCAGCCTTTATTACTAGAGTCACTATTCAGCTCTTTACTTTTAATATATGCAGTACTTTAGGAACCACATGAGGAATATGTTTAAAAGTACAGTATGTTATTATTCACTCAATCAGTGCCCAGTGTGTGTGTTTAATTACTTCTATTTTGTAGAAAATTACTTGAGATGGAGCAATTCTAAAGCGTTCACTCCGTCATGCATTCTTTACAGGCATTCCTCTTTTCAGGGCTTCTGCTGAGCAGGAAGGTCTGTAAGCAAGCAAAGATACAAAATGGATGCTATTCATAACTACAGTCTATTACATGAAGCCTGCATTTAGTCCTGTATTCTCCCCAAATGCACACAACTACCACCAGTTTACAGTATCACCTGCAAAACCTGAGTTACATATGAGAGACTGAGCATTGCATCCTTCACCTTAACAGTTCTTGAAAGAGGAATGTAAAAAAAGTGAAACAGCAAAGAAAAAAAAAATACATGCATAAATCCTTTTAGAGAGAAGTTTGTCCGCAAACTGCCCTATGAAGGGTCAGCCCTCACATCTCCTTACATTATATACCAAGTCCATGGTAACAAGACAACAGTAAAATGGTGAAAAATCCCAAAGCAGGCCCCAGCAGCTTACTTAAAATCTACAGATTGAATGGCTCACTGTGGTATTAATGTTTCAACCTAAATCATTTTTTCTGATGGTGGACAACTCAGACCATGTGCTTCTCAACGTTTCTACATTTGCCTTTGCACAAGGGGAAAAAAAAACATTTCAAACACAGCTTGTAAGGGGTATACATGAAAAATGTATGTCCATCAATCAAACAGAGCAAAACAACATGTATAGCTCGTACAGCATAATGTATGGACAAAAACACTGAACAATAGGGAGACGGCACTTACTACCACTAACTAACATCACGACAGTTGCATTAACCTGCAATTTAACATGCTATGGGAGAGCAGGTAAAAATGGAGACACAGCATTTCTAGGCACTCAGTCGTTAAATATTTGCCTTTAATTTACCACATACCATAAACACGAATAACAGCACAGAATACATAAATAAAAAATGCAGTCATTCTGCATAAATCAGCAGAGTTCTGAGCAATGAGAATAAGCCATTAACTTGAGTGCAGCTAGCAGAAACAGCAAATAACATGAATAATTTTCAATCTCACCTTTTCAACAAATTGGAAACTGCAGGAAAATTGTAAAGTAGCTCTCGAATAGAAGCATACCTCTCACGTGTACCTCATTACGAGGAACGTACCTCATTGGGGTCTTAAAAAGTACATGTTCCTCGAAGTTTCTCAAAGTTCCACATTGAAAGATTCTGTCACACATTCAGTGTTAGGAATTTTTTTAAGTGAAATCCATGGTAAATAGAAATTAACCATACTAATTCATTAAAAGATCTTCTTTATAAGTAAAACCAGCCTACTTTAACCATCCCATGACCTTCCTAGTTGAAGTTGTTAGTAAGCCATTAGTATGTGTTCCACATTTTGCCCATTTTTCCACATTATGAGGGCTAGTGCTCCTCATTTTGGAGATGGAAGGTTGAGTGCTATGAATAGAAGCTTCCTCGTAGTCCATCAATAGTATCCAACTCACAAGTAACAATTGCAATGAAAGGGAGTTTCTCAGTGCTTGCTTTCAGTTTTAACTGCTTAATGCTGTGTGATGGCCAACAGAGTGGGGAATCACAATAGGGGAGGGTCGTTCCATATTTATTAAGTACAGGCAGAGATGATAGTGCTGATGTCAGCTAGAGGGCAGGAACTTAAAAACAACTACTTTGGTTTTCTGGCTGTCTTGATGTCAGGATTTAGGAGACAGCAGGAGCTTAATGCACAGCGTGATAACTTGTTTTTAAAATCAAAAGTAAAAGAGTACAGTAAAGGACTGTGCTTGGTGAGAAAAACTATTGATATCAGATATTTGTAATGCTGCAATGTGCTTTTTCAGAAGCAGGATGAAGTGAGGGGGGAAACGCTGGCATGTTGAGGTATAATGATAACTATCACATTGTTGTCCTATAAGGAAAAAAATCTGAATGCCTTGGAACCTGCGGAAGGCAATCACAGGAGCTAGGCATTTTGTGAATACCCTTGGGACAATAGAGAGGCCAAAGGGCAAAGCAGCGATCTGATAATGAGAGGAAGACACAGGAAAACATAAAAACTTCCTGTAGGAAGGGTGAATAGGGATATGAAGGTAAGCATATTTCAAATCCAAGGACACCAGAAAAGGCTGAGGTAAAAAAGGGGAAACAGAGATTGAAGAGTAAACATCTGAAAATAAGGGATATCGAGAAATGTGCTGAGCTGCAAGAGATCCAAAATAGGTTTCCAAGTGCCCTCCTTTCATAGAACCAGGAATATCCTTGAATAAAAACCCCATCCCACTTGGGAAGGGGGGATAGATCATATGATCCCTTGGTTCAACAGCACCCTAGAGCCTCTGAGAAATGAGGAAGTTGCTCTAGAGGAATTTGAAGAATCCCAGAAAAAGGAAGAAGAGACTTCCATACCATGAAGTAACCCTGACAGATAATGGAAAGAACCCAAGTGTCTGAAGTGATGAGCTAATTCTGAAGACAAAGGGAGAACCGAAGGGGGAAACAAACCTGGTATAAAGCTAGGAAGGGTGAACTGCCAAAGAGAAGTAGGCTTATCAAATAAGGGAGGTTTCTGTCCCATACAAATCTGAGAAGCATTTGCAGAGGGGGCCCACCTCCCACCCTTCCTGCCCTTAGAGGCCTGATGGGTTGCCTGTGAACAAAGGAGATCTAGAAGGGTAATTCCTTTGGAACTTAGGGATAAGAGAGACAAACATATGTTTAAGGGCTTGCAAGACTTACCTTTTTCTGAAAGAGGCTAAAATAAGTCAGTAGCTGCAGTCCCAAAAAAGATGTTTATTATCCAAAGCAGCATCCAACAACTTGCCCTTAATATCCTCAGGAAGAGACTGGAGATGAAGCCAAGAATAACACCTCATAATGGACCCAAAAGCCACTGCCCTTGAAGAGGCATCAGCAGCATCATAGCTACACTTAATAGAGTGGCAAGCCTCTTGAAAAGCAGTACCTAAAAAAAGATAAACCAGAGAATTTGCCATCAGAATCAGGGAGGGCAGAGTTAATTCAGTAAGCCTGAGCAACCAAGGTCAGAGCATACCTGGTCATGTGGGCATGGTTATTAATAGCCCTGTGACAGTGTGAGGTATTACCAGCTATACCAGTAGAAGTAGGGCAGTGGATGTGTAACATATGCCAGCATAGCTAGCTGGAGTTTTGTAAAGAATTATATGTCATTTGCATATCAAATGGATTTGTACAGTTGCTTGTGTTGAAAATGTATTTGTAAAGCTGCTTGGGTTAAAAAATGTACCTACAGTGGGTCCTGCTGCACAGAAAAAGAATTATACCTGTATACCAGACTGTATGATAACAGTGGTAATCAATATATTATAACAGAGAATACTGGAACAGAAGAGGTTAATCTCAGTCAAGCTAACTTTGAAAAATAATTTGAAATTAAATTACCTGGTAGGCCATAACGATTGTATCTTACAGTTCTGATTGCAGCTAGAGATGAAATGTCTGTGAAAACAAGGACCAGGAATCCTTGTTGTATTGTATGTTGCCGTGAACTAATTGCTACCTTGGAAGGGTGGAAGTGTTGAAATGTTTTTATGGCTTCCAGATGCTATAACACATTTTAGCAAAGCTCTGTCTGTGTGTATGATAACACAGGTCTATATCACCACATCGAATGGGGTTAAGTTCAAACGGCCTTTGTTCAAACCAAAAAGTCCGAAAGCCCTAAACTGCAAAGTTACGGAATATCAGTTTTTTTCCTAGGGAAAAAAAATTGGTGGGCTGTTTTCAGGGTGCTGCTATTTCCTCCACTGTAGTGCGATCTCATAGTTGGTATATTTAAGTAGGGGGTGTGTGCATGTTGGGGGTGTGGGGGGCAAAGCCCCCCGGTTCAGTTTATTTTAAAGTTGTGAATTTTTTTTCACAGAGCAGCAATTTTTTTTCCCTGGGAAAAAAAATTGCTGTTCTGTGAGTTTGCTGTTTAGGGTTTTTGGACTTTTAGGTTCGAACATAAGGTGTTCGAACATATCACCATTCGATGGGGTGATATAGACCCTGGTAACACATATGTGTGAGATTCTGGTTCAGTTTCTAATAATGGGGTAGTATGGGAACCAGAAGTCAGATGATCAGATGCATGTGATGTCATTCTGTAATCCAGGGAAAAAATAATATTTTAATACTAGATGAGACTAGAGTCTCAGTGCAGTCTGTTTTTGGAACCTGAAAAAGAAGGACCCCTCATCTACTTCACCTTGGCTTGCTCTAGTAAGTAATCAGGGAATAGTAATTCTTTAGATCAGGAAAATATAGTGAGGAATGTTTTTCTGTATCTGTGTGAATCTATTCATTTGTGTTATTGTATTATTTCCTGTGATTGAAACGCTGGTGTTTATTGTAAATAGATATTCCATATTTTCATGTTATTTTATTATTTGTTATAAAATATATTTAAACTTTTCACTGTGGTTCATCCTTTAGAGAATATTTTAAAGTTTTAGAGTACTAATATCTATTTGGTGACTCTGTGGCCATTCCTGAAAGCCTTACTGCATTGGTCAAACACTATCATTTGTATTAATATTAATTTCACTCAGTATAATTGGGTACCCTTGTAAGATCCTTAGAGTAGCTGGCTTTGGAGTGTTTGGTGGAAGTAACTACCTTATACCTACCTTATAGTCTGGGCAGAAGGGGCATAGCTAGTAAATCTGTGCCAGCCTTTCCCAGGTGTGTGTGTGTGTGCGTGTGTGTGTGTGTGAGTGTGTGTGTGTGTGTGTGTGTGTGTGTGTGTGTGTGTGTGTGTGTGTGTGTGTGTGTGTGTGTGTGTTTGTGTGTGTACACAAATCAAATCTCAAAGAGTGCGTGTGTGTGTGTGTGTGTGTGTGTGAGAGCTATTTGGAGCAGAGACACAGAGCACTGGTTTCACAGAGAGGGTGTTGGAGGACTTGGCTTGGATACTCAGTTGAGGACTCATCTCTACAGCTGTGCCTGTGGGGAGTCTTATTGTCAGCCTGGGGAGGGATATAGGGAAACTCAGACCCCATACTGAGTGTGTTCTCTGCGTGCTCTTAATGGAAATTATGTTTAATGCAGACAGATGCATCTGGAAATACTGTGTGTATATATTTTTGTTCCAAGTGAACATCCATCTCCACTGTCAGTGGTGAGGATTCAGACTCCTTGATTACTGGGCCAGAAGATGGACATCACAAGCCCTAAAGGCCAAAGTAGAAGCAGTGTAAACTTTCTTGCTAATCCTCTCCATTGCCATGCTATCCTTATCAGAAGACAAAAGTTTGGAAGATGAAAAAGTTTAGAAGGTTATCCAAAAGAAACTGAGACCACAGCAGGAACAGCAGAAGGATATTTAACTAAAAATAGACAATCCTCAGGAACCTTACAGAACCTGTCAGGTTTCTTAGGAGCAGGAGGCTGAGAATCAGTAGACTTGGAAGGAGCAATGAAACTATTTAACAAGGCAGCCAACACAGGAGAAACTGCCAATGGTTAGGAGTATCCACCTGAAGCAACTCATAATATCTTCTCCGAGTATCCGACACTTGAGAAGCATCCCACTTAAAGAATTCCATCATCCTAGCAATTGTGCCCCCAAAGGACAATTCCTTGAAAGACTCCTCTGCATCAGAACCATAAGTCAAAGGTGAAGGCATCTGAGATGAATAGGACAAAGACCCCTCACCAGACAGGGAATGCTCATCCGAGGAGTTTGGTTCCCTAAACCATTTAGAAGGGGTAGAGGTTCAAGGATGAGTGAGCACAGAAACTCCTTGAGGAGGCTTTAAGGCCATTAAGGCAGAGAACAAGCCCTGAGTAAACTCTTGCCATTCCCCTTGAGGATCCATAGGACAAGGACAAACATACTTCAGTTTTTGTATTTTCTTAGAAGGGACATCAGCCCTAACAAATACCGGATGGTCTGTCCCTTGGAGAGATTTGAAAAGAGAACCTGGAGCTTCCTCCCTTACCAATATCTGCAGAATTCCTCTCGGACCCAATGAGATAATCAACCACAGTTCCCCCTCAACATCTAGAGCAGATGCCTGCAAAGCTTCAGAAAACATGCAAAAAGATGGATCCATGCTGGCTTCCTTTAAGGACACAGCAGAGGAATCCGACATAAACACTGAATGACCTACAGAACTATTACCTGCTTCTAGAGGGATGTCCAGTTGAGGATAGACAGCTAAAGAATCCAGCTGAGACTTGTTGGCCTTCTTCTTACCAAGCAGGAGTATCTCAGGGTTAAAGGATTCTGCCATGGAACCCTGGGCTAACTGTCTAAGTGACTGGTTTTGAAGATAAATGGCCAGGGAAAACAAGTGGCGTCTGAATATCTCAGGCACAAATGCCTTATAGATACTACAAGAGGTATGGTCATGGGAAGCCACCAAATGAAAAAGACATTGTTCGTGATGATTCTTATAGGGAATCTGCCTCCCACACTTGATATTTTCCCCATTGGATGACATGAATTCTAGGTAGTGATAAAAAATACAAGACCAAGAAGCAAACTGTTAAAAAATAAAAGAAAAAGAAAAACTAACTCCAATGGGGCACTTATCTGGTATTGTAAAAAGTCAGAACAGCGACAAAATGTTCACACCAACTGGCAACGACATTTGAACTGGCGGCAAAAGATGTTCTGGGTAGTTGCATCAATATATCTGTTTTATGCCCTACGTTCTGGTTGAGGAGCATAAATGTGATGTATGGAGCAAACAAGATCCTTTTCAGGCTTTTCCATACTGATCAAATGACAGGCTGCCAGGGACGGGACATCTCTTCTGTCAGGAATACTGCAACAGTGATACAGAAGGACATCTGTAGGATACTACTCAGAAACATACATTTAAACAATTCAGAATGGCAAAAATGTAAGTGCATTATTAAAGACACAGTATAGAATCTGTAGACTAATAAATCATAATGCAAAAATCTAATCTTAAAGTAATTTGTTTTTGTTTAAAAAAAGGAGATATAACACGTGAATCTTCTTTAATTGGTGCAACCAGTATGTTAGTAAAAGTCTGGTTTCCTGCCTAGTAAACTATACAGCTTCAAAGTGTTGTTTGATGGGTTGGGGAGTTCAGAAAATCATGTGAAGAGATAAATAGGTTCATAGGTTCATAGGAGGTTACTAGGCTAGTGGCCCTAGAGCTCTTATAAACTTAGCCATGTTAATCCCAAGTTGCCTCAATTGTCTTTGGTTAGATGGACATAATTCACAGAGTGAGTCTATGATAAACACTGACTACCCCTGTCCATTATGGACATGTGTGCCACCCATGGGGTGAATTTACAGCCTCCCATCCATTTGTCCAGGTTGTACTTGAATAGGGCCAGTGAGGAGCTCTGCTTCATGTGAATTGGAAGTTTATTCCAGAGTAGTGTCAATCTCTGGGAGATATATCTGTCTTTCCATCATATTCTGTTAATGTCACAGGCTAGGTTAAAATCCTAACAGTGAGTGGCTCTTGTGCCATTTGACTTGTGGATGTGCAGTATATCCATCAGGGCAGGGTCAGAGACTGTCTTTAGGGCCAGGCACTAGTTGTCTCGCAGCAGCCTATATGATACATAGTACAGTGACAGGGCTTTCAGTCTAACCACTTAAGTCATGGTCCGGAGGCTCTATATTTTCCTTATGAAAAACTTCTGTGGTCTCCCCAACTGCTGCAGCTGTCTGGTGAGGTACATGCAAAAGGGAGCATTGTACTCTATTAATGGTCTGATGAGGGTCGAGTACAGTGGAATTATAGCATCCTTAGACCTGGTTGCATTGCCCATACTTATGAGATATGCACAACATAGAATGTTTTCCTTACCACTGTGGAAACTTGGTTGTTGAAGCTCATATTGGCATATACCTGTGTTCCCAGATCTCGCACCACTGGGTTTGAAATTAGGGGGTGGGTGCTGTCAATATTGTAATTAGCAGGGAATTCTGCTTTGCCAAAAGGGATAATAATGCACTTTTTTAAATTTAATTTTAGACCGTGGCTTTGACACCAGTTATTTGTCTGTGTTATCCCCTCCTGTAATATGCTAACATTATTGGGGGCTCAATGATTGCACCCAGTTTGCAATCATCAGTGAACTTGGTAAGCCAAAGGGTGTCTACTTTAGCCTGGACTTCTGAGAAAAAGAGTGAATATGTAATGTCCAAAAATAAAACACCAAGGGGTAAAGTATCACCAGACAAAGTTACTGCACCAGATTCAGAGAAAAAGAAAGGTGAATACTCCACGACAATCGAAGCAAACCAGATGATAATCACTTCAAATAATTATAAATCCACAACTGCATTGAAGAAACAACTTCTTTATTCAGCAAAGTAAGCACTTTCACGTCTCCCTGGACGCTTCATCAGACTTAAAACAAACACCAACATTCAGAGCTATTTAAATATCACATTGAACATCTTAAGAACCAATAAAATGTCTCACAATAAACACCTGACAAAATGAGACAACATCCTTAAAGTTACTATTTTTCTAGAGTTAAAAATCATATTCTAATAAGAACTTTCATTTATGTATATTTCTCTTGACTAAGAGAGAATATATAATTCTAAAAAAAATACTAGTATATTTAATACAAAAGAAATCTATACACAGAGTAAAAAGTTACTATGCATATGCTTAAAAAATGATAAAAATAACTAGTGCTTCATAATAGATACATTCATAAGAAGGAAAGGGTATCGCTAGAAAAAAAAGGGGGGGAGGGGAGGTTTTAAGACACCTATATAGCCTTACAATAGTATCAAGAGCATTCCTATTAAGTACCTCACAGGTTTATCCAAATGGATATTAAGATTTAATGTACATTAAAGCCATTCCTCTTAGACAAACCTCTGAGGCACTAATAATAATAAATATAAAGAATAAAAAATGCTTTGATAGTATTGTAAGGCTATATAGGTGTTTCTGATCCCCTTTTTGAGATAAGTTTCCATTTGGATAAACCTGTGTGGTACTTAATAGGAATGCTCTTGATACTATTGTAAGGCTATATAGGTGTCTTAAAACCTCACCTCCCCCCCCCTTTTTTTTCTAGCGATACCCTTTCCTTCTTATGAATGTATCTATTATGAAGCACTGGTTATTTTTATCATTTTTTAAGCATATGCATAGTAACTTTTTATTCCGTGTATAGATTTCTTTTGTATTAGATATACTAATAATTTTTTAGAATTATATATTCTCTCTTAGTCAAGAGAAATATACATAAATGAAAGTTCTTATGAGAATATGATTTTTAACTCTAGAAAAATAGTAACTTTAAGGATGTTGTCTCATTTTGTCAGGTGTTTATTGTGAGACATTTTATTGGTTCTTAAGATGTTCAATGTGATATTTAAATAGCTATGAATGTTGGTGTTTGTTTTAAGTCTGATGAAGTGTCCAGGGAGACATGAAAGTGCTTACTTTGCTGAATAAAGAAGTTGTTTCTTCAACGCAGTTGTGGATTTATGGTTATTTGAAGTGATTATCATCTGGTTTGCTTCGATTGTCGTGGAGTATTCACCTTTCTTTTTCTCTGATTCCGAGAAAAAGATTCCAAACAGTAAAGAGCCCAGCACAGATCCTTGCGGTACGCCACTGGCGATGGGTCTACCAGTAGAGGCGGAGTCACCAACTTTGACAGTATATGTTCTGTTGGTGAGCCAATTGGCTACCCATCTAGTGACATAAGCAGTATGCACTATCTTACCTTCATCTAGGGCTTTGGTGACTTTCTTGAAGAAGTCTACTAGGTTTAATAAACATGATCTACCCTTAATGAAGCCAAACTGGGTTGGGTCTAGAGTTTGAAGGTCACCTATATCCTCGCTGATAAGGTCCATGATTATTCTTTTCATAGCCTTGCAAATGAAGCTAGTTAGACTTATGGGTCTATAGTTCCCAGGGTTGGCTGATAACCCCCCTTTGCACAAGGGTATTACTGTTGCTGCTCTCCACTCTGCTGGAATAAAGCCAGTTCTCAGGCTATGGTTAAAGAGAACTCCAAATGGGTCCACTAGGTCCTGTTTTAAATTGCTTAATAAGCAACCTGGGATGTTATCTGGTACCATTGAGGCCATGTTTTTGACTAGATGAGCGCAGATATAACCTGATCTCTAGAGATGCTAGACAGAGGACTGGTGTCAGGTATGCTTTGCAGTGTGACTGGTGAAGATGGGGGGTAACGTTTGTGCCAAATCTGTCACCTAGCAGGTTGGCAATTTCCTCTAGTACAGTATGAGTGGTTTCATCTGTTACCAGTTTGGCGCATAGCTGGGCATTCCCTTTTAGATGTAGTTAAAGAATGTCTTATGATTACCTTAACTAGGGATGCTATTTTACTTTCATAATTAGCTTTAGAGGACTTTATATGATTTCTGATTTGCTTGTTCAAGCTGTGAAGGGAATTATTCCTCTGCTGAGTCAGTTCCCTCTAGTTCATAGACATCGGCTTCTTCCTTTTGTTATATAATCTGTTGTACTTAAGGTTTACCAGGGTGGCTTGTTTTTTCCGGAGGACCTGGTTTTAATCCAGTCAGGCATAGCTGAGTCTATACAGTTGCTTAAGTGTTTATACAGGGCATCTGTGTACACCTCTGCATAGGAGTCATTGTTGTCTGTGATTGTGGGGGGGACTATAAAAGATTTTATAGCATCGCTTAGTAGGCTGTAGTTTGCTTTGAAAAGCTTTTTAATTTTTTTGCTCCTGTGATGGTGACAGGTTCAGCAGTTACTTTGAATGAGACTGATTTATTGTCCAACCTTACCAGGGAGGGCATCACAAAGGGGGAAGTACAGTGACCCCCTATGTTGGAGAGTACTAGGTCTAGAACATCTGAGCCCCTTGTGAGGGTGCAGACTATCTGTTCCAGAGCATCTGTATTGACAAAGTCCAGGAACTCCTGGGCAAGCATGTTCATGCTCATGTATATCACCCAGTCGATGGAAGGATAGTCAAAATCTCCCATGACTAAGGTGTTGGGCTGTGTGGCGACTGACTCCAGTAAGTCCAGGTAGATGGTATGCTTTTCTTGGTTCATGGTGGGGACCTATAGCTAGCAATAATGTGGTATGGTATTTTGCCTATAGGTTACTTGGACATGGAGTAGTTCGAGAGAGTTTTACTGTTTGACCAGTCTTGTACTTGGCATTAATGAAGATGGATTCATCTCCACCTTTAGTTCTTTCATGCTCATTTTGAGGTCTGAATGTGTGGAAGGAATTGTAGCCTTGCATGACTGGGGTGATTTCCATGGCTCTGAACCACATCTCAGGACTGCACAGACATCAGCATCTTCCAAGGTGAGGAGTGTTTCCAGGAAGTGCAGTTTCATGTTTAGACTCCTAGCATTAAGCAGCAGAACCTTGACTTTGTCTCGAGTGGATTTTGTTATGTCAGAAATTTTGTTGTTTTGACATTGCCTAAAAAAGTCACTATGGGGGAGGCAAGTGCCTTTGCCAGTATCTGAAAGCCTAGAGGAGACAGGTGTAAAACCATCTCTGGTAAAGCAGTGCGGTCTGTCGACTGTGTCTTCCCAGGCTGACAGATACTGGATCCTCCTGGACTGACACCACAAGCTAAGCCAGTTGTTGAAGTCAATCATTTTTTGTTTATTTTGTGGAATCATCCTGGATGAAGGTAGAATGCTGCTTAGGGCTAGGGTCATACCTGCCTGGGACACATAATCTGAGAGTTCAGTCATGTCTCTCTTCATATAGTCCAAGTCATTCACCCCAACATGGACTATGACATAGTCATAACGGTATTTGTTGTTGAGTGACTTGAGAATATGTGATTTGACTTATCCTGGTATCTGACAGGCAGCTGACTATGACTTTCTCCTTGTCCAACCTGGTGAGGGGGACATCTGTGTGTGTCTCGTTATGGAGTCGCCTATGACCAAGCCATTAGGTTTTGAGGTGTTTTGCCTTAGGGGCTTATTTGCTGAGACACTGGTGTATGTGTTATTATGTGTAGTGGATTCTATTTGCATAGCAGTGTGTGCAAGTGGTTTACGGTTGGGAGGTCTCTGATCTTTTTGTAGGCTTCTAGTGAGTACCTCTGTGTATGTGGGTTTAAGTACTGTGATCTCATTTTGTGTGAGAGGTGAAGTGTGTGTGTGCTGACAACCTGTTTGTTGTCCATTTTGTTATTACATGAGAAAATTGATTCCAATTTCATAGTGTAATTACATTGGTGTGACATCTGGACAGAGGAAGGAGGACAAGGAGACCTGGTGGTGGAATGAGGAAGTACAGGAGAATATACAGAGGAAGAGGCTGGTGAAGAAGAAGTGGGATTATCAAAGAGATGAAGAAAGTAGACATGAGTATAAGGAGATGAGGCGCATGGCAAAGAGAGAGGTGGGGAAGGCTAAGGATAAGGTATATGGAGAGTTCTATGAGATTGGACACTAAAGAGGGAGAAAAGGACCTGTACTGATTGGCTAGACAGAGGGACAGAGCTGGGAAAGATGTGCAGCAGGTAAGGGTGATAAAGGATAATGAGGGAAACATACTCACAAGCGAGGAGAGTGTGTTGAGCAGATGGAAAGAGTACTTTGAAGGGCTGATGAATGAAGAGAATGAGAGTGAGAGAAAGAAAGTTGGATGATATGGGGATACTGAATCAGGAAGTGAAACAGATTGGCAAGGAGGAAGTAAGGACAGCTATGAAGAGGATGAAGAATGGAAAGGCTGTTGGCCCAGATGACATACCAGTGGAAGCATGGAGGTGCTTAGGAGAAATGGCAGTGGAATTTTTAACTAGATTGTTTAATGAAATTTTGGAAAGTCAGATGATGCCTGAGGAGTGGAGAAAAAGTGTTTTGGTACCTATCTTTAAGAATAAGAGTAATGTGCAGAGCCGCAGTAATTACAGAGGGATAAAACTGATCAGTCACAGCTTGAAGTTATGGGAAAGAGTAGTGGAAGCTAGGTTAAGAAGGGAAGTTATGATTAGTGATCAGCAGTATGGTTTCATGCCAGGAAAGAGCACTACAGATACAATGTTTGCTCTGAGAGTGTTGTTGGAGAAATACAGAGAAGGTCAGAAGGAGTTGCATTGTGTCTTTGTGGACTTAGAGAAAGCATATGACAGGGTGCCTATAGTGGAGTTGTGGTATTGTATGAGGAAGTCGAAGTGGCAGAGAAGTATGTAAGAGTGGTACAGAATATGAACGAGGGTAGTGTGACATTGGTGAGGACTGCGGTGGGAGTGACAGATACATTTAAGGTGGAGGTGGGATTACATCAAGGATCAGCTCTGATCCCTTTCTTATTTGCAGTGGTGATGGACAGGTTGACAGATGAGATCAGACAGAAGGCCATGTGGACTATGATGTTTGCAGATGACATTGTGATATGTAGTGAGAGTAGGGACAAGGTTGAGGAGACACTGGAGAGGTGGAGATATGCTTTAGAGAGGAGAGGAATGAAGGTCATCAGGGCTAAAACAGAATATATGTGTGTAAATGAGAGGGAGGGTAGAGGAATGGTGAGGATGCAGGAAGTAGAGTTGGTAAAGGTGGATGAGTTTAAGTACTTGGGATCAACAGTTCAGAGTAATGGTGAGTGTGGAAGAGAGGTGAAGAAGAGAGTACAGGCAGGGTAGAATGGGTGGAGAAGAGTGTCAGGAGTGATTTGTGACAGGTACCAGTAAGAGTGAAAGGGAAGGTCTACAAGAGGGTAGTCAGACCAGCTATGTTATATACATTGGAGACGGTGGCATTGACAAAAAGGTAGGAGTCAGAGCTGGATGTGGCAAAGTTAAAGATGTTAAGATTTGCATTGGGTGTGACTAGGATGGACAGGATTAGGAGTCAGTATATTAGAGGGTCAGCTCAGGTTGGACAGTTTGGAGACAAAGCAAGAGAGGCGAGATTGCATTGGTTTGGACATGTGCTGAGGAGGGATGTTGGGTATATTGGGAAAAGGATGCGAAGAATGGAGCTGCCAGGTAAGAGGAAAAGAGAAAGGCCTAAGATAAGGTTTATGGATGTGGTGAGAGAGAACATGCAGGCAGTTGGTGTGAAAGAGCATGATGCAGAGGACAGGAAGAAATGGAAACAGATGATCCACTGTGGTGACCCCTAACGGGAACAGCCGAAAGAAGATGATGATGAGTTACATCTCTCAGATGGGGTATTTGTTTGTTTTAGGAGTAAGTGGTTGTCAGTATACACAAAGCAATTACTACATTGCCTATGGATGCCCATGTCAAACAGGCTGGCTGGTAAAATGATGGGAAACTGCCCATCCATTATAGGTTCATAGGTTTATACTAGGCTATCTGCCCTAAGGCATTTACAAGCCTAGCCCAAAGTTTTGTGGCTTACGACACCCCTTATATCAAAAAATACTGTGCCCATTAGTTTGTTGTGCCTCTGTCCAGCAGTGACACAGAGATGATTCCCGGGGTAAACATACGATCTCCCATCCACAGGTCAAGATTTCTCTTGAACAGAGCCAGCGAGGTGCTCTGCCTCACATGGACCAGGATTTTATTCCATAGCATAGGGAGTCTCTGAGTGATAAATCTATCCCTCCAGCACGTCCTATTTATATCTGTGCTAAGGTTTAAGTCGCTTGCTCTAGTGGTTTTGGTGGATTTGGATTTTTTTGAGGTGGAGCATGTCCATTAATTCCGGGTTGGACATGGCCTTGTATGTCAGGCACATGTCACCTCTGAGCAGATGGTATGCGACTGAATAGAGCTGGAGTTTCTTCAATCTGGCAGCATATGACAGATTTTGGAGTCCCTTTATCCTTTTGGTGAGGAACTTTTGGGGTCTCTCCAATTGCTGCAGATGTCGGGTGAGATACATCCTGAATGGGGCATTGTACTCAATCATTGGTCTGATAAGTGAAGAGTACAGGGGAACAATGACCTCACTAGATCTGGATGTGAATCCCTTCATGATCAGGTGGGCAATGTAGAAGGTCTTTCTAACCACTTTAGCAACGTGAGTGTCAAAAGAAAGGCCACTGTCAACCTGGGTCCCCAGGTCCCTGATAACCTCTTCTGTGCTTAGTGGATTGCCACCTATATGGTAGCTTGGGGTTACCTTGTTTTTCCTGAAGGGTATGACTATACATTTTTTGGCGTTTAACTTCAGGCCATGGCTCTGGCACCAGCTATCTGTTTCCGTGAGTCTCTTCTGAAGGATATCCGTGTCCGATGCACTTTCCACTATGGCGCTCAGTTTGCAGTCATCTGCAAACTTTGTCAGCCAAAGTCCTCCCATGTTGGCCTGTACTTCTGAGAAATAGATGCCGAACAATAGGGGGCCAAGGACCGAGCCCTGTGGGACACCACTTGTGACCAGCTTGGAGTCTGACATAGCGCCAGCAACTCTAACCCTGTGGGTTCTGTCCTTAAGCCAGTTTGCAACCCATCTTGTGACATATGGGTTTACATTTAAGCTGGTAAGTTTTTCTACAATACCCGAGTGGGGTATTGCGTCGAAAGCCTTTGCAAGGTCAAGGTAGGCTGTATGGACTGCCTTTCCCTCATCAATGGCCTTGGTGACTGTTTCAAAGAAGTCGACCAAGTTCAAAAGGCATGATCTGCCCTTGACGAAGCCAAACTGGGTCGGGTCCAATGTCTGCAAGTCCCCTATATCTTTGTTTATGAGCTCCATTATGATCCTCTCCATAGCTTTGCAGACTAGATTTGTTAAGCTTATGGGGCGGTAATTACCAGGGTCCGGAGAGGCACCACCTTTGTGGAGTGGGACCACAGTTGCTGTACGCCACTCCGTGGGCATGTATCCTGTGGTAAGGCTGAGATTAAACAGCTGCCTTATGTGCGGGTTTAATTCCTCATTTAGCTCGTGTAGCACACAGCCGGGGACACCATCTGGTCCCATTGATGCTGTGTTTTTAGCTTTAGAGAGAGCAGCTTTCACCTGTGCATTTGAGATGTCTGGGAGGCTACACTCCGCTGGGATAGTTATCTCTCCTTTAGGGGGGGAGAGGGGGGGTGACGTTTGCACTGAACCTGTCTGCCAGTATGTTGGCAATGTCTGTGGGTTTAGTGATTTTTGTATCATTTTGGACTAATTCTGAGCATATCTGGGAGTTTCCACCAAGGTTCCTAACATAGCTGAAAAAGGCCTTATGATTGTCCTTTGAATCCATGGCAATTTTTCTCTCAAAATTGGCCTTAGTTGATTTTATGAGTGCTCATATTTTTTTACTAATAATGATCAGGGGTGACTTCCCTTTTATGGATTTTGTTCTATCATGTAATAGCTTTCTCCTCTTATTGTAAAGTTTGTTAATGGCTGAGGTCCACCAGACTGGACGTTTGCCCTTTGTGGAAAGAGTCTTGGTTTTATTTGGGATTGCCTGATCCATGCAGTCCTGGAGGTGTTCATAGAAGGCATTTGTAAGGGCTTCCGCAGTTTGGGTTGTGGTTTCCACTGGCTCAGGGGCCTTGAAGGATACCACACCAGTCTTGAGTAGTGTGAAGTTTGCTTTAGAGAAGTTCTTCACTGTGGTCTTTTTTGTTTGGGGTGGGGGCGGGATGTGGATTTCCAGTGAGATTAGTTTATGATCAGATCTCACCAATGAGGGATATACTTCCAGTGTGGAGCATTTTGTCCCCATGTTTGTGATAATGAGATCTAGTATATTTTCTCCTCTCGTGGGAACAGTGACTAGCTGTTCCATGGCATTTGAATTTATGAACTCCAGGAACTGTTGGGCTAGAAAGGTAGGGCTTGAGTAATGTTCCCAGTCTATATTCGGGTAGTTGAAGTCACCCAATATGATGGTGTTTGGAGATACATTTATACCCTCCAGTGTCTTCAGGAAGGCTGTGTGGGGTTCCTGAGTTTGAGAGGGTGGCCTGTAGCATGCTACAATTTGTAGAGCAGTTTTGCCTATGGTTAGTTGCACCTGGATGGTTTCCGAAGCTTCGTGCGTTGCCACCAACCTGGAGGTGTGGGTATCCTTTATGAATATGGATACACCCCCCCTTTTGTGGTGTGGTCCGGGTTTTGGGCCGAACGCATGATATGAGGTAAAACCTAATAGTGCCGGGTGCTCTCAGGAGCCTTGAACCAGGTTTCAGTTACAGCACAGACATCGATGTTCTCCATACTGAGAAGGGCCTCGAGTGCGTGCATTTTGAGATTTAGACTTCTGGCATTGAGCAGCATTACCCTCAGTTTCTTCCCATTTTTGTTTTCTAGGGTGGTAGGTTTAGAATTTGAGCCTTGCCTAAAAAGGCACTATGGGGGTAGCAAGAGCCTTAGCCAATATCCGGAATCCCAGGGTGACAGGTGCAAGCCGTCCCTTGTGAAGCAGCGTGGCTTGTCAAGCATGTCATCCCAGGCAGACAGACACTGGATCCCCTTTGAATGACACCAGACATTAAGCCAATTGTTAAAGCTGATCATCTTGTCTCTATATTGTGGCATCATTCTTGGTGAAGGAAGGATACTGCTCAGGGTCAGGGTCATACCTGCCTGGGCTACATAATCAGAGAGCTCCTCTATGTCTCTTTTCATGTAGTCCAGGGAGGTACATCTCAGGTCGTTCACACCAGCATGGACAATGACTGTGTCATATTTGTACTTGCCGTGGAGTGACCCGAAAGTGCTTGTGTTATGTGGCGGATTCTAGCACACGATAGGCAGCTTACTGTGACCCTCTCCTTGTTCAGCCTGGTGAGTGAGACGTCAGTGTGTCTGACTATGGAGTCACCTATGACAAGTATGTTTGGTGTTGTATTTGGCCTTAAGGGCTGTGACTGCTTTGCACACTGATTTTGTGGTTTATGTGTTGCTTGTGGGGTGTCTTGAGGTAGCAGTTATTTGGGTGTCTGCTTTGGAGGCCTCTGCTGTTTAGGTAAATTTTTACTCAGAGCCTCCGAGTATGTCTTTGTGTGTTTATGTGTTTGATTCAGTGGTGTGGTAGCATTATGTGAGGCTGGTTTTGTGGTGTGTGTAGTTGCCTTCTCCTCCTGTCTGGTCTTGCCAGTCCTGAGTTGAGAGAGCTCAGCCTCCAGTTTGGCTAAATAACTGCATCTCTCGCAAGTATTTGTGTTATGTGGGAGGAGGAGAGGGTTGTCTGTGTACATGAGGCAATTGTAACATTGCCTCAATATTCCCAGATTCACCAACTGGGCAGGAGAGGACGCCAGCATCTGGCCCTTTATAGCAGGGTTTTACTATGTGTACTCTTAGGGAAAGGATTGGGCTAGTTTTACCAGTTTTTGTGCTAGGACTAACAAAGGTGCTTGTTCTGTTTGTTCTAGTGAAGGCTATGGATGATGTGGGGCAACGCAGCTCGGTGTGCCTGTGGTGCACTAGGGAAGCTTGAGAGGGTTCCACTGACAGGTATCTGGGGAAAGTTGAGTTTCAAGGTGTTTCCGTCTATACAGGGCACCTCTAACCCGTATTGTATGGGGTGCTGCAATATGCAAACAGAAGGCTTAAATACAGGTGAAAATAAGACACTTATAAGCTAATCTATCTATAGAAAAGCACACAGTGAACCTTCCTCCAGCAATCCCCAGCTCAGACAAGGCAGGATCCATACTCTTCTGCCACAAGGGTGCAGGAGAGCCCTTCCTAATGTAAGATGGCTTATTTAGGGGAGTACGGGCCGTTTTGACCCCGGACAGTTCGATTCCAGATGGTTTGACACCATTGAAATGGCAAGACAAGAAAAACATAAACCACAGACATTTTGACATAAAGAAAAAAAAATTATATACAGCTTGTGAATCCACACAATTACTAAGAAAATGTCAAAGATTAACTAAAAAAAACATGAAAAAAGAAGTCATGAGGATATATAACTGTTCAAAACATTTGCATTTGAAATACATATAATAATATTATTAATGTTCATTTAAAATAATATTAATGTTTGCAATGTTAAATAACATTGATTTTAAAGTTAAAAAACTGTTTTTAATTAAATTAATTATATTTACAAATTAAATAAAATGTTAAATAAATTAGCATTTACATATAAAAAAGTTAAATAATATATTAAATTCCAATGAAAAAAAATCATGATTGAAATATTAAGCAGTAAAATGCATTTATAAAACTTTTAAAAAGTTTTTTTTATATAATTGGGGTCAAATAGTCCGGGGTCAAACTGTCCACTAGCTACTCCCATAGACAATAAATGTAAATTTAAACATGAAAGTGCATACAATTGCATTGGGGTTGAATCATCAGAGGTCAAATTGTCTGGGGTCAAATCATCCTACTTCCGTTTAGTGCTCAAGTGTATCAATAACAAGCTTGATTCAGCAGGTCTGAATCTAGTCTATGCTATCTAGGTATCAGAACAGTGCAAGTCAAGTGCAGAGAAGTGCAAAAAATACTTAGAGCCTTTTTGTGTGTTTCCCAGCTCAGATAGACCAGGTAAACGCCTACTGCCACCAGATGAACAATCCCAGTCCTCCCAATGCAAAAACACTGTCGAGGAGTGTCCGGAGTGAAATGCTACCACAAACAAATGTAAACGGTATTAAATGCTACCACAAAGAAACTTAAAGATACAGATACAACACTGTATTTTAAACAGCTTATGAAAGTGTGATTATTCAATAAAAGTACTTTGCTTTGAATAAATGAGCTAACAGCCACTCAATTGTACAAACGTTATAAAGGTACTAAAAACAGATAAGCTGATTAATAAACCCCCCAGCCCATAAAACTACATTCAGAAATCTGAAGTGTTTCCCCAACCTCAGCAGACCAGACTACCTCCCAGAGCTCTAGATGGAAAAATCCACTGACCTCTTTTGTGTAAAAACAATTGTTTGCTAGAGTGTACAATACTTTATCCAACAGCTAGCTAATGATCAAGTAAAACAGACAATGGCAGGCAAAATGCACTTTTTTCAACATAAGCACAAGGAAAGGCAAATACATAATTCAGGATATCAACAGCAGAGTAGAAAGGAAAGACAAATAATTCAGGAAATCAACAGCAGTGTAGAAAGGGAGGAGCTTATTAAGTTCAATTTACAGTAGGGGTGGGCAGCTTAAAGTCACCAGGTTTAAAAAGCAAATCAACAATCAGGAACGTGGCTGGGAAACACAGCAGTGCTTTAGTATATGTAGGCTTCAGATCTTTTTGGACAAAGACAGAAGCCCAGAATTTCACTGAGTATTTAAGTATAGGGTTACCACCTGTGCCACTTTGTGAGGGACAATCCTTCTTTGGGCAGTTGTATCCTGCAAAAAAAAATTGTAAAAATGGCAAATGTCCTGAGATATTAGGGCAAAATTATGTCCTATATTTTATGTAATAGTTGCATAAAACAGTTTGTCTCTGAAACACCTAAATGTTATAAGAAACAGAATAAGCAACTAAAATGCTACAAGAATAAGCTTTTATTTAGGCAAAAAGTGAAGTTCTGTCCCTTGTACTGGCCATGGGTATGTTTTGGCCTGCAAAATCTGATGTTTGTACCACAATTGTCCCACTTTGGGCATTTGAACAGGTGGCCTACCTATTTAAGTATCACTCAAGAGACAAGCCTGAAAAATAGTAGAATACCTCCAAAAATAGGTGCATCATGAGATAGGGTAAATCAGGTCTGAAAGTACTTTGAGAGGTCTGTTGTATACTGTGATTATTAGGAACTCCATTCACATGTACTTTTATATCACTGTTGCAGTATTTTTCATGAAAGTAATGTCCTGCCCAGGGCAGCCGGACACTCAGCCAGCATGAAAAAAAACCCAAAAAAGATCTTGCATGCACCGTATATCACATTTATGCTGCCCGCACAGAATGTAGGGCATACAAGGGATGAAGAATACTGCAACAGTGAATAGAATGATATCTACTGTTATGGTAAGATTTTACACAACTGTACTTTCTTTTAGTGAAGTCCTTTGCTACAAGGATTTAAACAACCAATACATACTATTGGGCTATTTATCTGAAATGGTCCATGGAAATCATTACCTTCTTACATAGATAGCTCACAACCTTCAATCTGAAAATGAGCAACACTTTGCCTTATAATGTGGAATAAATGGGCAAAATGTGGAACACATTCTAACGGCTTACTAACACAACTAGTAAGGTCATATAATGGTTTAAATACGCTCCTTTTACTTATATAAAGATCTTTTAATGAATTATGATTCATTTCTGTTCACCATGAATATTAGTTAAAGATTTCCTAATACTGAATGTGTGACAGACCACTTTCAATGCGGAACTTTGAAGAACATGAACTTTTTAAGACGGCAAATGAGGTACGCTTGAGAAGTATTCCTTGTTGACAAATTAAAATGAAATGAATAAAAATAAAACGCTTCTCCAAAACGAATTTCAAAGCCTAGAACATGCCTGGACTTACACGCCTTTAAGATTGCTTAGCTATAGCAAACTCATCTGAAAAACAAGCAATGCTTTCTTTATTTTGAGATATTCACTGTGAATATGAAGCGGTAGCATTTGGAGAGGTGAATATTTTAACGTCTGGTGGGGATCGCTTTTGACACTATGAGAACAAAATATGCATTTCTGATTACAACCCTGTGTTGCAATAAAAATAACTAACTGCAACACGCACCATCTGGGATACATAGATATGCTGAATAAAATTTAACACCAGCACTTGGATTTTTCCATAGGTAACAGTACAGCATTGCACTGAAATGGAGGAACCTAGGACCACGGAGACTTCATCTTCCTCTTTTTTTTTTTTTTTTTTTTTTTTTTTTTTTGTGGGCTGGGTTTAATAGAAAGTAGTGCTGAAACAGAACCAAAAAAGCAGGTCTTGTTTAGTTGTATGAGTTTTGAGGAGAACTGGATTTTATGGTTTTTGCTCGAGGCCTTTCCAAGATCTGAAGTTTGAGTTTATCTGTCGATAGGTAAGTAATAAAACTGCTCCTTATTTGATCAGAAGTTTAAACTCCTGCACGATCACCAGGCTAGGATTTGCATGTGTTTGTCAGGGCTGGGAGATGGAAAGAGACAGCTCTTTAAATGGGACAACATCTAACACTATTGCTTCCCTCCTCACGTAAGTGTTCCAGTTACAGAGAGTTATGCCCAACGAGTGGCGCTCCTAGTTGTTAATGGAATGTGAACAGTAACCCCAGTGTTTGGTGTTTCCTCTAGCAATGCCTATAAGAAGGCTGCCTTGATATGTTAGTTGTAATACTACGGCTGACGGTGACGCTTACAATAGTATTCTCCCAGAAAGGCATGGAGTTCCCTAGTGGAAGGCTCGCGTTTACTTTCGTTTTGTGTTTGTGAGAGCTAGACGTGCACTTTTGACATTCCATGTAGTAAGTTTATTATTTTAAAGTAATCATTGGTTTTTAACGTATTGCAAAATTCTAATTTATTTCCCACTGGAATACAGCAACTCCAATGCTATTTTTGACTTTTCCACTTAGAACTGCTGTCAACTTAGTTTCTGAGACATCGTGTTAAAATGGCTATAATTTTTTTTCGGGATAAAATAAGGAAACGCTACGAGGGAGATATATTTCTCTCATCCATTAGTTTTTACTGTTTGGTACCGGTATGTGGGGAATGAGGATGGATGCCACTTGTAGCGCGTTTTCCTGAAAATCAGCAGTTGGATCTGTTGTCGGAAAACATTTACGCCGAACACTCGTGAGTCACAGTTACACGATAGCAGGTGGCTAAGGAGGTATGATGAAGGCGCGCATCATTAACAGGCGAGCGCCCCCCCCCAAAAAAAAAAAAAAAAAAACGGCTGACAAATCCTTAAAATGTGCTCCTAGCTGAAATCCACCCTTCTTCTTTCGGCTGCTCCCGTCGGGGGTCGCCACAGCAGATCAACTGTTTCCATTTCTTCCTGTCCTCTGCATCTTGCTCTGTCATACCAACCACGACTGATCGAAGTAAACCGTAGTGTATTATTTCCACGTTTGAGTGACCTTTTTTAATGTAATGCTTGAGTTTATCACCATAACGTATTTGCTAATAATAATTTCTAAACTGTCCTTGATTTTCAGGGACATCTCCGAGTTTGACTCAAAGTTTTAGTTTTGTACCTCTTAATCTCTCCTAAAATTGGTGACTTTTTTGTTGACATGGTAGTGAGTTACCCTTAGTAAACAAGGGTAGTAATTTACAGTTGTATATTTCCTGTATTTCGGAGAATGTATATTAATTCACATTATCTTATTCTAACATAATTAAGTTAATAGTATTTATTTTAAAAAGTGTCCCTGACTATCCCTGATTATTTCTGAATGTGTCCCTGATTCTGTTGAGATCTCTCCGTATTTATTTGAGAGAGCCATAGTGATAAGTCTGTTTAAATATTGCAGTGTGGGCTTTGTCCTTTTTATTTGTTTCCATTATTTAGTTATGTCTGCAGTTACACTTCAGCTTGTATTACACCTTACTTTTGAATATTTAATTTAATTGAATTTGTTTACCGTAATAGTACACTGATCAAAACTATTTGTAGACACAATTTGATTAAAAAGTTTAAAAGTAATTTGAAGCAATGCATTCATAGACTGCCATGAGAAAAAGTAGATAAATTAAGACAATAACTTCAAAGGTAAATGCAGTTCTGCAGTTAAGAAGTTCACACAGAGAAAATGCACCCTATTTAGCTTCCTAATACATATTTGATTTCTTCAATGCACGTTTAAAATCTGTATTTCTAAAACTCCACCATAACGTTTCCTATTCCCCCCTCATTTACTAACATGGCCATCTGACTGCATTTTAGTTTGTTGTCAGTGGCTACTTTGTCTACACTGTCAGTATTCAGTCACCTGGTTCTCCTTTTCTGTACTGAAATGGAGTATTTGATATATAGTTTGTTACTGTACCCTGGTTGTGTAACTATTTTACTCTTAAAATTTGTAATCTGTATGTAATATCTCATAATTTATTTGTTAATACTTAAACCTTTATTTTGTTTGATTTACCTGTTACTTTACTTGATTGTATAACTGCTTTGCTTTCTCCTCGAGTATTGCTGTGCCCAAAGCACAGATCATGCCTGAAAAGGATGCCTGAATCAGTGTAGCTGCCCAGTTAACAAAATTAAATAAATACATAAATATTGAAATGACAAATGCAAATATAAAACATACAGTTTATTGGAGAGATGGGGTTGGACATAAATAAAGCTTTTGTGTTTGCTTTTTGCCTCTTCCAATGATGGCAACCTAGGAGGGTGTTACTAAGCTGTCTTGAATGTCACCTCAAGCCCTATTGCAAGCACCACCTAAGTGATTGGGCCAGGCCGATCTATTATGCTACGGTCCCAGGTCATGCTGGAGTAGAATGATGGGTGATTGTGAAGATTAGCACTCCCATAACTTAGCTCTCCTTCCTCACAAATGGTGGTTATATTTTTGGTGTGTGTGCATGTGGCACAACTGTCCACAACAAACTTTTCAGAGCTGACAAGATCTTTTGGAAAACGGGGGAGCCAACTCAAGATGTTTAGCATGATAACGGTTCATATTTTACTGTGGCTATGGCTGCAATCTGCAAATAATAGCCAGAAGTATAAAAAAGTTATTCCGTTTTCTAAATGGATAGTTGGGCTAGATTGTGGTGGTCTACTTTCAGACTTCAGGTGCTGTAATAGACCTGTGGCTGTTGTGCCTTCTCTTTCAAAAGGTATAGGTAGCTCCTGGGCAGGCTCTTCCAAGTGTTGCAAATAGTTCCTGCCTCTTAAGACTCTTCCATTCAGCCTTGGACTTTTGAGCCTGGGCTGTTGAGTCCAGTCTTGCCACTTTTGGGACATAAAATGCCCTTCTCCATGTACTGCAGCTAGCTTCTGGCTGTTAGGCTCCCCTGATATTCACCAAGGCTATCATGCCTACGCTGTAGGTAGCTCCTAGGTTGTCATGCCTTCTGCCAGTGCTGTATGTAGCTGCTCTTTAGCTGCCCATCACTCTGCAGCATTGTTTCTGTTAACTTCTCACTGATTCCGTCTGGCGACATACACCTCACAACTAGCAAGTCATTCCAAGTCCCCACAACATCAACTCTGTGAAATATAATTTTCTCATTTTTGTATCCCCCGGTCATTTTCTGCCCAGTACCACTTGGAAATATTTTGGATAGATGAGAGTTGAAATTTAGGTTTGGGAAAAAATTACTTCATCTTCCTTCCAGAGATGGTTACTTGTGGCGACCAAAGGAATGTGCTACAGAAATGGTATACTTGTATCTACACTGATTGTAGCTACATGGATTGAAATGTTTCACTCATTCCACTAGTCGTATAACAAGACAGTCTTTAATGTGTCTCTCTCTCTCTCTCTCTCTCTCTCTCTCTCTTTAAGGCACCTTCAGGATGTAGGGTTAGGGTTTTAGGTTGGGGATGAGGATTAGGGTTACAGTTTTAAGACTGTGGTTTTAAGTTTAGTTTCATAGTTTGATATTACTGAATTAAGTTTACAGACCATTAGTACTTTGAGACTACATTTCTAGTATATTCGTCACTTCCAAACCAAGACTCAAAAATGCATGATATGGTAGCTTGCCCCACGGTCTGTGTACCTGTTGACAGTGCAGACTCGCAATACATTTTTCTCATTTTCCTGTGCATATTTTCTTTTATGATGTTTTTCTCCTAGGCCGTGACTAAAAAAGGTCAGTAGAACAGCTCACTTACTCTGTCAACAAGTTGTAAAATAAAAGTCAAATAATGACTTCTGAAATCTATCTAATGAAATTCTTCGCTTATTCCAGGATCTCACTAAAGATCATGTTACAGCTGCGGTCTTCAACTGTTGGACATTTTGTAGTCAGAAAAATTAATTTTTTCCTCTGTTTTACAGGATGGCAACATTTCAGTAGTTAAAAATAACATAAACTCCTCTGTACAATGCCTGATATGCCAAACACAATCTTCCATGTAGCCAGTGGTAAATTATTGAATATAACTTAAGCTTTTTGAAACGATCATGATAACACGTATTATGGCTTTCTGCGATACATTTGATAAACTTTCTTTGAATATTTTTCTAACAATATCGGGTCATCTTTGGAGTAAGAATGGAATGGGGAGTCCTTCAAACTCTGGACCCCACTCGGTTTGGGTTTGTAAAAGGTAGATCATGTCTACTAAACCTGATGACTTATTTGAAGCAGTCACTAGAGCCGTAGATGAGGGCATGGTAGTGCACACAGCCTATCTTGACCTTGCCAAGGCTTTTGATACCATCCCCCATTCTGGAATTACAGATAAATTCACTAAACCAGGCATAAATCCCTATGTCACAAGATTGGTGGCCAACTGGCTCACTGACAGAACCCACAAAGTAAAAGTAGCCAACTCCAAGTCTGACTTCAGACCAGTGATGAGTGGAGTACCACAGGGTCAGTCCTGGGTCCTCTCCTGTTCGGCATCTACTTCTCTGAGGTGCAGGCCAGCACAGAAGGTCTTTGGCTACCCAAACTGGGAGCCATAATAGAATTGCCTAATGATGTAGACCTTCTACAAAAGGGCCTTACAGAGACCGATGTTTGGTGTCAGTCATGGCTTTAAGCTCAGTGCCAAGAAGTGCATTGTCATCCCCTTTGGGAACAATTCGGTACCCATGCACTACCACATAGGCGGTAGCTCACTAAACACTGAAAGTGTGATGAGACCTCGGGACACAGGTGGACAGGAGTCTCTCCTTTGATAACCACATCACCGCAGTAGTCAGGAAATCTCATCACAAAAGGGTTCTCCTCTAGAAAAAAGGAGGTCATTGTTCCTCTCCACTCATCCCTCATCAGACCCATTATAGAGTACAGTGCCCCGTTGGCATGTATCTCACAAGACACATACAGTAATTGGAAAGGCCACAGAAATACCTCACTTAAAGGATTACGGGCTTCAAACGGATGCTATACACAGACCGTCTCAAAAAAACTCCAGCTCTACTTCGTCGCATATCGCCTACTCGGGCGATCTCTGCCTAACATACAAAGCTATGTCAAACCCAGAGCTGTTGGACATGCTACACTTAAAAAAAATCCCAGTCTCTCTGAACCACATGCTCCAGGGTCCTGAATCTTGTCACCACAATAAACAGAAAATGCTGGAGGGATAGATTCCTGTCTGAGACTTCCCGTACTCTGGAACAAACTACCGATTTGTGTCAAGCAAAGCTCCTCATTTGCTCTCTTTAAGAAAAACCTTGACGACTGGATGGGAAATAGAAAATTCACCCCGGGGATCACTTCTACGGCACTGCTTGACAGGGGCACAGGACAATAATTTTCTTGGGTGGCAAAAGCCGGGGAACCTTTTTGGCTAGGCTTATATAGGCCCCAGGGCCGATAGGTTCATAGGTAGGTACTAGGCTATGTACAATCATTAGTCTTGCTTAGTTTGTAAATAGTTTGGCCAGGACTGCCACAGATCTAGAACCATTTTTTAAAAATAATTATCCTGTTGCCCGTATAACTTTTGACTTAACAGCACATGCATTATTCCTAAAGTCCAAATTCTGAGTTATACAAACACCTATTCTATTTGGGAACTTCATTAATAGTATCAGTACCCAAACTAAATTTAAATGTTGGTTGGAGGAGCCAAGATATAATACTCCACTCTTTACTGTATTTATATCTAAACAGTCATCCTTCAACCAGTTGTATAAATAAATATAATATGAATTCAGTTGTGAATATTTATTGGCACTACTTCGAAATTCCCCTGTTTTAATGACATTTGCATATTTGGACACCCATCATAGTATATTATTGGGTAGAAGGGAGAATACAAAATTAAAAAATACTGGCTTCAGTATAGACCCACAAGGACCTCCAGAATAAATTTCGGATCATTTGAAGACCATTATGTAGGTTAACGGATTGACTTATATTATTTAGCCAACCATTTGCCCTTTTGAGCATCAAAAGATTTAGGTAAACTTGAGTTAGATTGTTCCATTGGAGGCCCATAATAGTGAAACATCCCAATTTTTCTTTCATTTTGCAGTAATTCTAATGAGTGGGTATAAATTTTCTTTTATTCAGAAAGACAAGCTACTCAGTTATGCTCAGTTGCTGTATGTAATCAATTCTTTCTTTTCTGATATGTTTTAAATTGGCATAGTCTTTTCTTGCGACCTATCATGCACAAGTAGTCATGTAAATACTATATATCCTTCTCTTGCTGAGGTCCTCTAATACCAGGACTTCAGGTTTACTTTTTATTTTTCTACATCATTTTTATTTATTTTGAATTCATTAACTGAGGTAAGAGCATTAGTGTCTATCACTCTATATTTTGTTGATGTGTGAACGTATTCTCTTTATCAGCTGGATACATTCCCCTTACTTGTTGGTATCCTCATATTCTTTTATACAAGTAAACATACTGTTTTTTTTCATTTATCAAATTTCACCTTATCCTTCACATAGTCTATATTTCTTCCTTCATATAGTTTTATCCTGTAATAATTCACATGTAATCCTCAAATCTTGTTGCAGTACGGTGGCGGCTGGTGATTTCAAATCAAAGGGGGGGCTGCAGGAGATAGCTGAATGGGTGGGGTCAATGGGAATGGGTGTGATCAACTAGAAAGGGGAGGAGCTATGCCCAAAACCACAAAAACTTTAATTAAATACACTGCCCTGGGTTCCAAACCATCATTATGGGAGTCCAATCAAGACATAATGAAGTGTAGAAGAAAAAAAAATATTTCAATCCATTGGCTGCATGACAGCTTACTTAGTATCTAGAAGATGGAAACAAAAAGGATGTGAGGCATGAAAAAATAAATTACTTTTTAAATACATTACTGGAATGCCAGTCAAAATCAAGTATAAGAAAAACATGCAGCACTTAACTCAGATCATTTCTCCTTGTCCTCCAGTTATTATAATTTATATTCAGCTTTATTAAAGTACCAAGTAACATGCTGAAAGTAGCAATGTCTGTGATACCCCCACTTGTAAAAATGTTTCTTATCCAAAAAAGACCTGCTGCCTGACAACTATCTACTTGTTTCAAGGGGAAAACATGATCAAAGTAAAAAATGAGAAGCAAACAAGAAACCAGCTCAACATATATTTCTTAAAGGATTACTGCACAGGATATGGACCACACATGATAAGATTGGCATTCTGTTTAGTTTGCAGGTAAAGCCTGTAATGAGCTTAACATAATCTAATCCTGGCCTTTATTACAAATACTGTCATGCATTTCATTACCCAAGGCTTATACATTATCTAGTTATGTAAGTATTCTCTGCATGGCTTTCAATGTTGGCAATACTGCTTATTAAAACTTACTTGCATCTTACAATATCAGACAAGCTTACCTGATGGTCATTAAAGCACTGCTACTTAAACACCGAGCAAAAGGCACTTTCTGAATAATAATAAGCATATATCAACAGTATAAAAATATGACAGAAACCAGAACATTCTGCAAAATCAATGACCGATGAAAAGCCACTGTAGTACTTCTGTTTACCTTGGATGGGGGGGGGGGGGGTAGTCTGCACATTTACACTGCATAACTGCTCCTTGCCTTGCTTGGACACATCCAGAGTCACTACATGGGGAAGTAGGGTGCAACAAGTTTGTCACAATTTGAAATGTCTCTGGCTGACTGTGATGGCCCTGACACATTTGTCATACCTCTCAACCTCAGAGCAAGAAATCTGGACAAAGCCATAAAGAGAAGTGGGACAAAGGCCCAAAAATAAGAACATTTTTTAAATATTGCTCTTATAAACTTAGAAAGATAATAGAGTAGTAGGTCTTGCATTTGTATGAATTTTCTGAAAGGTACGAAATCTGAAACTCAAATGTCTTTCTGTGGTCTCTGTGCAAGAGGATGCTTCCACCACACAATTCCCAGCTAGAGTACTTGCATACCTTTCAACAGATTCTCCCTCCCTTGAATTTGCAAATGTAAAAAATGTAGTACTTTGCCTTCTCTCAGGTAGAGTTCTTGTGGTAGAAATCCATGAAAATACTCCCCATGCAATAGGTGAGCTAACATAGCCTGGTCACTCCTATACCTCCCGGCCTGGATACTTCAGTGGTTGGGCTGCTAATCAAATCCTTCTCATCTGGGATATTTGGCCAGGTCAAAAACCTTCACACTGCAGAGACAGATTTTTCCCTTTTAATCATCAGATTCTCTCAAAAATCGAATTTAAAATTACAACTACCTATTCTTAGCCACCTTAAACAGCTCTTGGTATGCAGACTTCCAAAAAAGATAAAACTACTACAGATGCAACTACTGCAGAAAAATCTTTTTTTTTTTCATTTATCTCACTATCAACTAATAGCATGACAAATGGAGAATAATTGAATAAATATAATGTAAGACTTTATTAACAACAACAGAAATAGAACAAACTGTCCCTCATTGAGTACTCTGTATCTGTTTCACAAAATGATAAATTTGTATTTTCAAATCTCCTTCTGGAAGAATATTGATGCTAATTTTTGCTGTCATGGACCTGTAACGGGTTACAAGTGTTGTCACTACAACTCTATACAGGCTTCAAAAGGAAAAAAAATGTTAGTATTTTAACAACTGCAGAACTTCACTTCTAGACTACTTGAATACAATATATAGTTGACTCGAAGCTTCCCAGCAAATGTATTCAAATAATCTTCCCTTAGAATAAATGTAGCCGTATTTCAATGTTCGTAACAGTCCCATAATGAAATACAAAAGGATGAATAAGAAGATGAATTTGAATCGGTATAGAGCAGTAAAAGCATGCAAACTGTATGGAGGATGAAACTGTCATGGCCTTGGAAAAGTTAATACTTCAGTAAAGCTCTGAGACAATGTATTTTTCAAAACAGAAGTAATTAATAAGATACCGATTTAAGTGACAATGTAAACTATTTTAGTCACTATTATACTATGTTATGCATAGATAGCCATTCAAGTTGAGCTAAATCCCAACGCAAGCTGCAATGTTTTTTTCTCTCGGCCTCAGAAACTGTCAGAAGATCAAACTAAATAATTATCCTTATAATTCTTCCTGAATGAGTTTAAACCAGCAAAAAAAAAAAAAAAAAAAACCTCTATAATTCCGTGGTCCATATGGCTACTACATACAGAACTAAATTAGTTATCTCAAGCAGAGAAACTGCCGTTACCACCTGAAGGCCTCTAACTTATTTAAAATAAATCAAGCTCTGAGGTCATAGAAGCAGTACTAGCTACAAAAATACTGAAATTTCAAAAAGGTTATTATACTGCGCTTATCATATATACCTGTTATCATAATGAAATTTATCTGTAAACTGTTAATGAGTTTTCTCACTGCCAGAGTGAATCTTTTTGCTTTTGCTATAATTTATGACAACCAATGTGACTATACACAAATTATAATTTTAAATTGTAACTTTGAACTTTTTACTTGAGAAACCTTCCTTTTTTGGTTCAGTAGATGTCAAGCATGTAAGGGGCAGTTTAATGTTTTAGTGAGTCTCTTCATTGGGGCAAAAAAAAAAAAAAAAAACTCAGAAGGTCTAGGTAATACCCAGTGGCCAGATTCACAATGGCATAACACAAGTTGTACTAGATGCACCAGTAACTCAACAACCAGGAACTTTTTAGAATTTAAAAACTCTTTCCCACAAAATGAAAGACCTTAGAACAGGCCATATTTTCTCATGTCCATCACTATCCAGTAGCAACTCTGAACTTTACCTTCTGAGCCACTGTGTAGCATTGCAGACATCTCCTGCACTAGCATCCTTTGGTGAGTGGAATCGTACCCAATATGGAGTCTGTACCACAGATGTGGATTTGTTTTGGATGAGTTTAAGCAAACAAAATAGGGGATACTAGTAAAGGGCTCAGTTGTAGCACTTGTGCATCCATCAGCCAGCTAACTAAACCTGGATGTAAGTAACCTGGGTTAGTATTAGAAAGGCCGCTCCACCCAATATTTGTTTAGTCTCCCACATTTGGTCACTTCATCTGTGTATTTGCATGCTGTGTCCCTTGACCTGTGCAGGTGCATATAATATGGTGAAGTTCCTTAATACTATTGGTTAATGGAGCTGTGCATGTGCATACAGTGTGGTATAGTTAGCCGTTATTTGTTCTTCAGCTGTGCTTGTACATACAATGTGATACAGTCATCCACTAGTGGACCCTTTAGATATGCCTGTACATACAGTGCAGTACAGTTGCTTACTATTGGCTCCTTGAGCTGAGCATACACATACAGTGTGGTACAGTCACCTACTAGTATTTCCTTTAGCTGCGAATGTACATACAGTATGGTACAGTTGCTTACTGTTGATTCCTTGAGCTGTGCATTTGCATAAAGTGTGTTACAGTCAGGTACTAGTAGTCCATTCAGCAGTGCTTGTGCATAGAGTATGTTAAGTTGCTTAATACTGCTCACTTGATGTGCATATGATTTTTGCAGGTAGTTTCCACTCCTTTTAAGGCTGCCTGCATATAACCATCAGGAAAAAAAAAAAACTTCATATGATCCTGATAACTGCTGGGGACACATTGCTGCAAGACGTGCTATTTGAAGTCATGTTTAATTTGTAAATGTAACATATTGACTTAGCTTTCTGTGGTGCATTCACAAATTTAGTACCGAAACACACTTCTTAAATTTAAGTCATACTAAACAGATTTTTGTAACATTCAAAACTGTTTGAATAGCAAATGCAGTTATTTTTGTTACAGAGGGAGTTAAAAGCTCTGTTAATGTTTATGAACTGTAATACTGACATGAACCAGTGGAGATTGTTTTATATGATTTGGAAACACTGTAAATTAAACGGCCGACAATCCAATAAAAATTCATCACCCCAAGCTTGTATGAAGTATTTCACCTGAATAGTTGCTGTTCTCAGTCTTAGTAATAGAGCTAAGTAAGCCGTCTCTCTCTCTCTCTCTCTCACACACACACCCCTACCCCACCTGCTGTATGTCTCAACAGACAAACGAAGCAATCCAGCCAGTGACCACCTACCTCCTGAATGAAGCCAATCCAGCCAGCGACCAAACCCACCCGCAAAATGGAGCAATCCAGCCAGCCCAAGCAGCAATCCAGCGACTGCAAAATGGAGCAATCCAGCCCACACAATATGTCCCGCGAGAGCAGCTCACCTCTCTCAGTCCTCAATCTCTCATTGGGTCTGCCAGCTCACCTCTCTCCTCATTGGGTCTGCCTGCAGCCGAAGCAGTCCGGACCTCCTCTTCTGTGCGGTCGTCACCGCACTGATTCCTGGGTGCACTTGCAGCAATGATTGCTGGGTACCTATCTTTCTCTATCTGGACTGCTGATAAAGGCAGTATGAGGTCTTCAAATGCTGCGCAGAGGAGTCGGGACTCGTGCTTTTTTTTTTTTTTTCTGTTTTGTTTTTTAGTATTAAAGATTTTTCTTGTGTTTTTCTAGGTGGCAGGGCTGCAGTCCGATAGCACGAGCCGCCCCTGCAGTAAACTCTCAGTTAACCGGCACCCATGGGGATTGGTAGATGCCAGATAACTGTAGTTTCTGGTTGCTTGAGAGTTACTATAAAAAAAATGGGCCTGGCTAATACTGTACCCTATACTGTTTGGTTGGTTTGACTTGTTCTTAGGTTGGGGAGAGATGGAATTTCCTTTCTTCCTTTTTAAAATTCTAAAACTCTAAAAATATAAGGTATGTTTCTGTGGGGGAAGGGGGTGACAAAGTGCAACACATGAAAATTGTACTGTATTTCTTCGATTATTTTTTTTTTTTTCTGGTTGCTTGAGTTCCTGTTAACTGAGAATTTACTATATTAACTCCTTTTGAATTTCTGTACAGTCATCCCATCTCTTCAACTGGAATTACACCCCTTGACTGTTACACTCCTTCATAAAATGTGACCTTAAACTGATGCTTCTTTTCCACTGTCCAGTGTACTCCTTGTCAGGCAGTTTGGTGACTGGTCTGATTTCTTTTGAAAGCTCTGCCCAAAATCAACTTCTTTGTCTCCCCCACTGCTTCAGTCTAGATGCACCAGTCTTTCTGTATCTAAGCTTGCTAAGTCCTGTCTCAAGTAATAAATTCTTAGCCAATATTGGGTTAGTACAGTATAATCAAACTTCAATAATTATTAACCAAGCAAACTTAAGTAATTTTACATTTGTTTTCTTATCTGCACTTTTTTCCTCAAGAGGACATCAAATACTTTCTTGTAGTACCTCAGGTCCCCAATCTTGCAGATACCCGTTCATAAAGACTTAATGCACATACTTACTCAGTTTAAAAAAAAAATGTTTCCAGCTTTATCAAAAGAAAGTACAGTTGTGTAAAATCTGAACATAATGGTAGAGGGCCTTGCCTTCACCGCTGCAGTATTCATTACAAATGGTGATTCCCTGCCATGAAGCCCACCATCCGGCCAGTTTACCAAAGTCTACCATTGCTTTAAGGTATGCTGAACATTACCTACACACTCCTTGCGCATAGTGTAGGGCATAAAGGTGATATTCAGGCAAACCATTCTCAGAACTGATTGCCCCAGTAGGAACAGCAGTCCAAGGAAAACCAAGGAGAACCCACATATTCAGGAAGGAAAAAGAGACTAGGGGATTGAGGGGAGGGAGTGAATACTGCAGCTGTGAAGGCAAGGACATCTATCATTATAGTAAGATTTACAGAACTGTACTATGTCCTTACATTCACTGCTGCAGTATTCATTAGAAAAGGGAGAGTAGTAAAGCTGAAGAAGAAACTAGAGGAGGAAACAGCAACACAGCCCTCTTAAGAAGCCATGACGAATGGCATCAGCAAAACCAGCTCTATCTCTGGAGATACCATCCAACTTGTAATGTTTAGTGAAGGTACGTACAGATGTCCAAGTAGTAGCTTCAAGAATACAATGGGTGTCTAAGCCTCTGAAAAAAGCACCAGAAGAATCTACAGGTCTAGTAGAATGAGCCTTTACTGAAGAAGGAAGGCTCTCACCATGAAAAGTGTTACAAAAAGAAATAGCCTTTGAAATCCAAGTGGAAATAGTTTGCTTGGAAACAGCCAAACCTAAAGACCTAGGATGAAATGAAACAAGCAACTGGTCAGATTTTCTGATAGACAGCTCTGGTTTTAGTTGGATAAAACTAAAGCTATGCACATCTAAGGTATGCAGCACCCTCTCACTGTCAGATTGTGGAGAGGGGAAAAAAGTAGACGGAGACCTAACTGAAGCAGTGACTGCTTTTACTACATAAACTGTTTGCTGTTAAATATGCTGTTATGCTTGCAATGAGTTTGGCTGGAGACTTGTGTAATGTAATATTCCTTAACTGGTTTTGACTGTTTTGTGTACTGCCTACAGTACCCTTTCCCTAGTTATTTGTAGATGCTGCAACTGCACATACTCCATTTACTAAAGCAGTGTTTTAAGTTGCCAGAGACGGAAATGCTTGTTCCCTGTTGGGAACCGGCAAAGCTTTTTCAACCTCTGTTGATCAGTGCTGTTTTGTATTACTTAATATTACAGTCCTGCATAAGTGTGTATTCCTAAGTTATCCTCAAATGTGCTCTAACCAATTATTGCCTACTGTACTGTTATTTTGTGAAAAGATGACTGCATAAGTATGTGTTTTACTGTTACTATTGTATGGTTTCTGCCTGTTTATCTAAGCCACTACAAGCCCTGAGGTCAGTGGCCTCTACATTATGGTATATGGTCTGTTGAACTTCTATCTGTCTTAGTCATGGTACGCTCACTGCACAGACACCACAGGTCCCCTTACAGCCTCACTAGGTTCCTTAGGTTCCTTTGTACCACTCCTAACAACATACATCCACACTCAGTCAGTTCACCCTCACTCCTCTTACTTTACTGCTCACTGAGGTGTTGTGCACTGTGTAATAACTAGCCATATTCCTAAATGCCCTCACTCCTCTTACTTTACTGCTCACTGAGGTGTTGTGCACGGTGTAATAACTAGCCATATTCCTAACATCACCTGTGTCTTTTTTATAGCACACTTGGTCTGCCTGTATCATCTCGGCTCGGGTTCCTCTTCCCCCCAGCAAGTGCAACATTGCCAAATAAAACCACTGCTATGGTCTGGTTTCTCCCTACAGTTATTGCAAGCCAAGAATAACACTTTTTTAATAAGTATACCTACCAGACAACTCTGCATAGGTGACTGGATGTTTAAAGTTCTTGTTATTAGCATATTTGGTCCTTAATAGTTATGTTTTAAAATTTACTTATTTACTTTTAGCAAATTTGTTAGTTTTACTAGTTATTTTTTAAATATTGTTTTGGCCAGCGTGCAGAACTAGGACCCCCCCAGTAACTGTAGCTTCTTCGCCACTGGGTGGCAACTAACAATATACTTGCTGTATCTTGTCCCAAATAAATCTGCCTCCACATTGAATACTTGTAAAGTAAGGCTAGTACCATTTACTTAGTATATTTTGTCCCCAGATAGATTTGCCTTCCTTTTGTTTTACTTGTATACCAAGACCATAAAAGTAATGTTTTCCGCAACTATCTGCTTATACTCCTACCTCTTCCTTGCTTTCACTTGCCTAACAACTCAAAGGTTTCCACTTCTCATACTGACTTTTTTCCTTTGCACTCTTCTGTTGGGGGGGCAGCCTGCTCTGTTCCTCTACCCTATCCCCATTCCCACCCACCCCTGCATCACCTAGACTTGTACCAACACTAACCACTCCCCTAACTTACCCCAATCAAGAATCACCCTCAATCTGCTAATCACACCTCAATTAACCAGTACAGTTTGTAACACTCCTCCCTCTCATCACACAATTTAATTGCAACTGTCCTTAATCACTCTACTCCCACCACACTACACCAACACCCCTCTGTTCCTGCATCTTCGTCACATCATCCAGATAACCTAACATTTAAAAAGAATACACACCATGCTCTTTCTTGCCCATTTACACTCATTTGCTTGTCCAGTATTGCAGACAACAGAACTCCATAGCAGAATTTTTAAAGTCTGCCAACTCTTTACACTCCCAAAACATACTTCTTTTTCCCCATCACACCTCCTAACATTTGCCATCTACCTGAGGAAAAATTCTTTGGAGTCTGCTTGGGGGGGTATAAAAACAACTATGCACATATTCTAAATCTTCTAGACTTTGCTGCATATTTGGGAGTAATACATATGTCCTCCCATAGTTTCCTTTGCAAATTGCATATCTTATCTTTCATCCCAAGCTTTTCCAACCTCCTCTGATAGATTCCTATAGTTCCTTGCTATATTTTATATGTCCTGTTAATTCTCCTATTTTAACAGCAGGTTCTGTTCTAGAGTCCATTAAAAACTCAACCGGTGCATGTCTTTTACTTAGGATTCCTCACCCCTTTCTCTTTGCCTTCCCTATCGGGGATTGATAAGAGTATAGTCAATCACTAGCATGCAATCCAAATATCTTCTTGGCCTCTTCCAATTCTGTTACTTTTCTTTCTCTCTTTATTTGTTCCTAATACCTTAGATCCTTTGGCAGCTTTCTTCAGTAAACTCCAGCTCCCTCTTCTCTCTGTATCCCTAATGTCATCCCTAATAAAGTCAACCCTATCTGTAGAATCTCCTTTCTCTATTCCCATGTTGGTTTAGTTCTTGGTATACTTTCTGCTACTTTATGTATAGGATATTCTCTGTGACTGTTGTCATTCTCCTTAAGGTTTTGCATCCAAAATCCCATTCTTTCCTTATTTCTTGGATTACCCCCTGCTTCATCATCATCCCTTTCCACTTTGAATTGTGGCTTTCTGCTTGTGTTATGTATAAGAGCCTTAACTGTGTACATCTAAAATATCCTGCCCACACTCTATACCCTACTGCTATCAGCATGCTATCTGACATCCTACACTCTCCTACAGATACATGTCCATAGCACCACACTATATTATACTGATATATTTTTATTTATTTAACATTTGTTTACCGGGAAAGTCCGTCTTGGAATGAGGCCAATTTTCAGTTGAGGCCCAGGAAGAAATGCTCCAGATGCATGTCTTTGTATATTATCCCAGTTTATGGAGAGTAATTTACAAGAATCTGTATGGCTGCACTAAAACAAGAGTTCTAAGAATAAAAGGCAGGCAGAAGATCCCTGTGATGGGAACATTTCATAATCCATTAATGGTAAGGGGTAAAAACGCAATACTGGTACTATTTCAAAGGGAGAGTAGTTCTAAGATATTACTAATCGAGCATGTGGGTAACTTTACAAAGTTGAAAAATGCAACACTGGGAAGTATATTTCAACATAGATTAGCAATTCAACTTGGAGAGAGGTGTGTAGCATTCCAAAGGAAATGCCTGGTGTGTGGAGCTTCAAGAAACTCTCAATTTGGAGAGTCAGCATCAGTACAGAATGTTTAATCTGGTAAGTGTCCAGTGATTTTAATTGGGTGGAACTCCCTAGGGACCTTCCAGGTACTCCAGCGTGGAAGTCTTTCTTTAAATATTTTACAGCAAGTGTTCAGATAAACTGCTTTAGTTCTTGGAGGCTTGTTATAAAGTTAGCTTCATTATTACTGGTGTCAGCACCATCGAATAGACGTTTTTAACTGAACAATCATACATACATATTCTGAACTAAGTAAAAGCAGATACTAAAACATACATTTATGTACAAGTTTAAGATCTAAATTTGGTACAAACATAAGTTCAGTTAGACAATCATTAATATTGCTGTCTGCAGATGGTATAAAGGATAATCCTTTATCCAACAATTTTAACTCAAAGTAAATAAATGTACACTAGATAGATTTGCAAAAGTATGACCAAAATTATTCTGTTCCTTTTGCTGCGGGTAGTTGGTCCTACCTTTTGTGAAGGTTTTGAGTCCCATCTGAGTTGGCATGGTCAATTTCTGTTTTTCCTTCTCTTCTGCTTTGTTCTCTGCTCCTGGCCCATATGGGTTGCTGAATTTGAATGTGTAGAGTATAGATGGATAAATTAATTTTAGAGCAGACGCCCTACCTGGTATTAATGTAACCAATAGTATTAAACTGATTTTTAAAGTTAAAACTTAACTATATTTAATTATTATAACCAAGCTGTAAAACCAAATGTGATAATAAATATTACAAGTAGATATGAGCCGCGGTGGTGCAGCGGTAGCGTTGTCGCCTCACAGCAAGAGGTTCTCCCGTTCGATTCTTGGCTGGAGCGCCTTCTGTGTGGAGTCTGCATGTCCTCCCTGCGGTAGTGTCGTTCGAGACGCGTGAATGGACGTGTCTTCGTTGAAGGTTAGGCTTTGGGCTGGCACCTCGGCACCGTAAAAATCTACTGCCAATCATTACTGGACTGGAGTTCCACTGTGGCGACCCCTAACCGGAAAAGCCAAAAGAAGAAGAACAAGTAGATATGAGAGTATTTATTTATTTATTTATTTATTTATATATTAGTTTACTATCAAATTCGAAGCAAACCCGGTCGACTCCACTCCACTTCCGTCGAGAATCGGAATGTCTAACTCTGCAATGTTGAACATTGCCAAACTACAAACCTCACCCCTATCTCGACCCATGTTAAAACCCGTCTGTAGGTCGAATTTGGTTTGTGATTCGGCAATCTTATTGTTCGACAATGTGAGTTTCGAATTCTTTTGGTCGACCGAGTTCGTTTCGAATTTTTGATAGTAAACCATTATATATACAAGCACTTAAAAATTTTTGATTGAAATTATTTTATTAGATGGTCAGCTGACCATTAAATTAAGCAACTGATATGCTGGCTTATACTGGTTTATACTATAAAAGAAGCAATTGACTTTTAACTGTTAACTGTGTGGTTCGAAAGCTTTGCATTTGGGATAAAGTGCTTTGATTTTTTTGAGACTTTTGGACCTTTGTTTTTTTCTGGTGGCTGTATTTGTTATTACCTATGTGGTCCATTTGCCTCCTCGTATTGTTTTTGTTTTGTACATGTGGACTAAAGTGCTCATCATACTGCTTATTTCTTCAGTGTGAGAGTGTCGAATAAAGAGCACGTATTTCTATCATTCCTTGTGTTTTTTATTTATTTATTTTTTTTAAGTTTGAATTTTGGTGTGGGATCTGTTTTGAGGCCCTCCAGTGTTATGAGAAACATAAACCACTCTGTCTGTTTGCTTTATATTATTTGGAGGCTTTAAACTGTGTAATGCTTTGACTTAGTTGTATTGCAGAAGTTGTTTTTTTGTGGAAAACTAAAGCCATAATACCCAAGTTTATATATTAGTGTTCATACTTTGCTGTCATACTGGTGTGTCTTTATTGTTTAGCCACATTTTCTTGTTTCTTAGGTACTCTGTTGTCATACTTGGCTGTGGACTGTTCTTAAAATATTATCATCATTTAAGTTTTAAGCACCTCGATTACTCGGTGTCATCTGCTGAATTGATGGAGGATCCCAGGTCTACTTTAAGCTGTTGAAGTTTCTTATTGAATCCCAACATACAGATCCAATACTGTAGAAAAAAGTTAAAGGACCCACCTATGACTGAAATACTATTGCTGGCAGTGTGATGTGGTACAAAGCACAGGTGCAAGCCCACTCCTGTTTTCCCACCATAGCCCATGAAGACATCTTTTCGTAGATAACATTTGCATGAGAATCGTAGATAACATTTGCATGAGAATTGGAAGTTGTATTTTTTCCAACTTCACTATTTATGCATCTGGGAGGCAGAGCCTCCAACAAATTACAAGGGTACAAGTGGCAAACACAGTATAGCATCTTTCCTTTTCTTTGTCAGAGCTGAAAATTCAACCGCTCAAAGAATTAAGTCTGCACTGTTGTCTAATGCTATGGTGTTTAAGATTGTATCACTTGGAGTGGTGTGGTCAGTTAGGTGGACTCCATTTATTTTCGATGACTTCAGTAAGCGCAGGGTGTCTACAGCCAAATTGGCATTGCATGTATACCTCTTGTAATACTAATGGATGTTGAGTAAGCAGCTGAAGTGTATTATTGCTGGTGGACCTCAGGCTTATGGCTGGCTTACTTAAGGTCTAATGTGCTAAACCTGAATGACTAGTTCACTTTATTTTACTGATTGTGCCAGTATGGTCTTAGTAGGTGGTGGTGCTTTGCAGTATATTCACTTATTTTATTCATTGTATACCCATTTCACACAAACCAGGCCACAAGGTTAAGGGTAAATATTATATCTACTCAAAAAACAAACAAAAAAAAAAACTTTTAACTTAATCTTGCATGTTTTTGGGGATTCATGTGAACACCCAGCCAGTCTTCATTTGGGCTTTGGTGGTGCCCCATTTGAGGACGTTTAAGTTTTAGTTGTAACACTTTTTCTGTTACCTATTTTCCAACTGTTTAAACTCCTTTTTCTACCCTTTGCCTCACGTGGAGTGGAGCCCTCTGTGATGGGGCAGTAGGCGGAATGTTGACTGGCCTGGGTGAAGTTCGACATGGCATTTTGCAGTTGATGTACCTTTTTTATTTATAGTAGTAGCTGTAGCATTCTCTCCACAACTGTTTTACATATTAATTGTTTTATTTGTATTGTAATTAGTTATTTGTATTATACAGTTAAAAAATAGAATTTTCATTGACTGCTTGGAAATTTCCTGTCTGTGTACTCTAATTCACTGGTTTGCTACTTATCTAGAGAGGAGGATTTGGGTTATGATAGGGCAGCACCACAGCATGTGAATTGCATGATGCACTCTTTTTTTTTTTTTTTTGTATGATTGGACACTTCCACCTCTGGGTATAAGCCCATTTATTTATATTAGTTTGGTTTAATTTAGTTGGGTTGCCTTTAGTATTAAACTGACTAACTGCGGAGTCACATCTATTAGCGAAGGCAAAACACAGTTTAGAACATCCAGTAAAGAACAATGACAGGATGGAAGGGATTACATTGTAATGTTTAAATGATTCATGGAAGGGGCAAAGGAGACAACCTCTTCTAGTAATGTCTTCTCACTCTCTGCTTTAATCTAGCTTTTATTTGGTACAGAAAAGGATAATTTGTTCTAACTTGATAACTTGCTTCTTGCATTTCTGCATCTTAAGTTTCTTCTCCGAAATGAACCCAAATATTTTGTGTTACATTGGGCAGAGATTTTGTGGTGGGGAATTGCATTTGAGATGTTGCCAATTGTGTGAAGTGGAGATTACAGGCAAGTTGTAATGACATTTTGTTGTATGAAGTATTAGACCATGTACGACAGCAGGTTGAAATTGAGTTCACAGTCTGATAAAGGACATTTTTGCCCATAATATACAGAGGTGGGTAACTAGAACTATTTGGTTTAATGTTTTGTTAGTGGAGCAGGACATGCTGTGGGCTGTAAGCTGTTAAGTGGAGGCAAGGTATACTTTTAGGCTAGAAAATGAACAAAATCCCAAAATATGAGGATGCTGCTGAAATACTGGAGCTACAAGGGGAAACTGGGTCGTGGTTCAGTGACCGAAGGTGGTACACTGAAATGCAATATGGAGAGAATGATGGAGGGTATGGTGGGCTTGAAGTAAGGGTGAGTGGGAGTGGCAAAAACATGTAGTCCTGCTTCATGTTAGAGACTGTAGGTTTAGTATCCTTGTTTGTGTGCAAATGGGACTTTTTACCTTTGAGACTTTTCATAGTTTATATTCTATGACATCATGATTAGTGTATGTTTGGTAAAGTGGCTCACAAATAGATTTTTGTAAGCAGACTTATTTTTTATGTGAAGTTAGCTTCTTGGAAGGAGCCGAAATAATGTTTGTCTGTGTCTGAGCTAGATTTTTCAGTGGCTTTGACAGCATTTAGAATGTTGTCTATGGTTTCTTCTCTTCCTAATTTATCACGGTATAATACAGTACTAAGCTGTATCTAAGCTTTGCAAAACTGCAACAGAAACTTGATTTTTATAAGTTGTCTTGATAGTGATAGAAGAATAAGACCTGTAATCTTACCCCGCTGAAAAATGCACTAACCGAAAGAGATTTCTCCGAGTCAGGAAAGACTTGATTATGTGCATATAATTGCAAGGAGGTTGTAAATATTAAAGTCCAAAATCTCTAAATTAAGGTTGTAAAAATGCCAGGAGCAGGAGGTAAAAATCTGTGAAGCATGCCTGTCAACTGTACAGGTTATTGCCTCATGCTTTGGTTTGTTTTTCATAAAATTGTGTTTTTTCTGGCAAGTTATTGGGAAGTCATTTAAGATTGACGTCAGAAATCGATAGCCATTTGAGTTTCAGACTTCATACCCTTCAGAAAATTCACGATAATGCAAAAAATGTTATTTTATCAACTTTCTAAGTTTGCAAGAGCAATACATTATGGTTGGGAGGGTGGCCTAATGATTAAGGTGTTTGCCTTACACAGACAAGGTGCAGGGTTTGAGTCTCACAAGGGATAAGTGGCAAGGCTTAAAATGGCTCACAAGGGCGTTTAGCCTAGTATGAACCTATGAACTCAACGCATTTAAAAAATGTCCCTATTTTGTACCTTTGTCCACTGATTGATTGTTTATGGCTTTGTCCAGATTTCTTGCTCTGAGGTTGAGAGGTGTGCTGTGAAGTCCTGTTTTACTGTGTGAGAAGGAAAAACTGAGTTAATTGCTCCTGCAAAAAAAAAAAAAAAATGAGCTAAAATTAATTATGTTGAGCTGAAAGTGTCCAAAGTCAGTCTTGCACTAGAGCTTACTGAGAAAATGCTTAGGTAAGTCTGCATCTGTCTCTGTAGCATTCTGGAAACTCAGTTGGGCTTCAGTATTCTTTCAGTTAGGTCAGCCAGGTTATTTATCTGGTCCGACTTTTCTGTCTGTGCAGTTGTTTTCTTTTGTGCAGATATGTTAATCTCTGAGTAATTTAGTTTCTGTAAGGATAGTATAATTTCTATATTGCTATGCAAAATATAAGATCATGTGGTTGATATTTATGCATTTCTTGAGGAGAGCTTATGGTTGTTTTAGTAGTGCAAGTTTCAAGTTTGTTGTAAACACCTCCAAAGCCTGATTTCACATTACCCATAGCATATTTTTATTTATGGCAACCGATCAAGTGATGGGGTAAATGATGTTGTGGGTATCTAGCTAAATACTTAATGTGGTGGCAGTTCTACCTTGCTAGGATGAAAGCTCTGGGAAATTAGAGAATTCCCCACCAGCCTTTCCTGGGAAGTGTCTGTGCATGCATGTGCAAGTAATCATTTGTTTGAAAGACAGTTTACATGGGTAAGAAGCACTAAATGCAGCGATGTTCACAGAAAGGGATCTGCGATGCTAGGCCACAGATTCAATTTGGTAAGTTGTTAGTGTGTAATCCTAGTCTGGGTGCAGGTGTCAGAAGCCCTTATCAGGAGCAGCAGTGCATGTTCCCTGTATGCACTTGAGGCATGGTTATAGTTGAAGAATTGGTTAGTGATCAGATTTGTTTGCATCATTTCTACTTTAGCCTGTTAGGGTCTTGTGGTGTTACTCAAGAAGTTCTACCTGTCATGGAATCCGGATTTACAAGGGCAGTGAAATAAATCCAAGGACTATAGCCCCATGTTCCTCATATCTGGCATGTGGTGGGACTCCAGTCCAGTCTGTTTGGTGGCCAAATTCTGTTGCCATGACAGACTTTAACACTGTTAAATTTGTTTTAAACTGAAACAATGGCAAAATAATTATGCCAGTTATGAATAGATATGCAGGCTGAAAGAGACAAATATCCAACCCTCTTTGACCTTCTATTATTTACAGAACAAATGGTACCTCAAATTCCCAAGATCTAAACCTTCATCCAGCAGGTAAATTAAACATGGCATGATAGATTCATATCCCAGTGTATCCCTCACCTTTGGAACAATCTTCCACTAGTATCAAGCAAGAGTAGCACCCTTGCTGCAGTCAAAGTAAACCTAGATAATTGGATGGGCAGTCTAAAATTCTCACAGTAATATTATAGTTCTTCAGTGCACGGATAGCCTTTTCTCTGGGCGCATTAACCTGAGGCATAACCAACTCTATATCCTTTTCCTCTTGGACAGTTGGTGTCTGTGCGTTTTACGGTACATTTGAAGTAGCTTCACATTGAACCTTGAATTTTTCTGCAGCTGCTAACTGTGCTTGTTGAAACAAGTCTTCAATCTTGGCCTCCCCAAAAACAATGTACGTGTCCGATGCCGGACATTTATAAACATCTTGACTTTGTGATGACAAATAAGATGTTCTTTGATTTTTCTGATTGTGATCCTTGTTACCCCTGTGACCTAGCCAAGGCCAAGTTTCGACATTGCCTTTTTTTTCCACTTCTGCTTTGTTTTGCTTTACTGACTGTTCTTCATCCATTTCAGCAGCTGCTGCAAGCTGTGACTGCTGTGTTGTGTTGTCTGAAGAGAGTCTGCTGCTTGTAGATCTGGTACAGATTCATCACTGTCCGACTCTGTTCCTGATCCTCCTAACACAACAGATGAAGGGTCTAACACATGTGACGGCATCTGTGGTACTTCTATGCCAGAATCAGCTTCTGTGGATTTCCCAGGCATTTTGTATGAGATAGTTGGATGCAATATCCTTGAGGCTGGAAGGAACATTTGAATAGGGGTTTTGTGCCTAGGTTTGTATTGGTCTGCAGACTGCCTAATACTTGCCTATAAAGTTAGTTAGATGTATCATAAACACAGAATACACACATGTTAGTGTATTTATGAACATTTGTGCAATGTTTGTACAGAAGACGTGGGAAGAAACAATACTAGAGTACATTTGGTTATTCGGGGCTTCCATGCATTAACACATTTGGGCTTCTGTGCTGTAAATGATTTGCTGGAAAGAGGGTTGTGCTCTAAACCTTGTAGAAGGCAGCTCCTTCTGCAGAATATCAAACAGTTTTACCTGAAAGTGAGCTGCTATTAAGATTTGTCTTGTGCAGCATTTGATTCCCTCAGTGTCCTTTTTTTTTCTACTGTATTACTCTCAGCACTTCAATTAACGTCCATTCATAAAAGGAGATCCTTGTGTCTGAGTTTATCTTGATAAACCACAAAGGAAAGAATGGAACTAAGAGGTACTAAGTAGAAATGTACAACCCCCCACACACACAAAACTGAAGCAAATGCTCTGTGGCTACTTCTGTTTTAGAGATTGTTTGGTTAACAAATGGGAAAAATACATAAATGCAGTTTCCATCTCTTAGTGAATGCCTTTCACTGCAGAGCTGGGACCTTAAGTAGATGTTTGGTGTATTATGTAAATATGGGAGGGCCTTAAAGTACATTTTACAAACTGCTGCAAAGGGGTCCTGTTTGTGTATCTAGGTTTCTGACACTGGGGTGTTAGTTTTCTTTCAATGATTATAGCATCCTTTTAACTCCTAAGGATATTTTGAACCTAGTAGATAATAGTCTTAGAAACTTATGCCCAGTTTTCCTGCTGCACACTGTAAGAACAGATGGAAAAATCTATAATATAGAGAAAAGTTTGAAAAGGGGAACTTTTGCCTTTCCTAAATATATTTCCTTTGAAGTACTGGCATTTGTAAAGATGTTAACTCTTACATTTTGCAGTGTATTTGTTTATTTAGAGCTCTTGTAATGTGATGTCTTTCTTTCTTCTTTGCCCATTTCAGATAAACCTAATTTACTTTTTTTTCACTTTAACATGTTACATCAGGCTTAGAAAGCATTTTATGAGTAAAACATTTTCACTTTTCTTGAAATTTTGTAACTAAGAGTTGTTAAAATTTCAGGTACAACTACTTAATGGCCCAAGTTGTGAACACCCGTTGCAGCGTAATTGTAGGACTTTTTCAGTCATTTAAAGTCTGTTAGGCCTGTATGCAGGAGCTGTGTTTCATGTTGACATTTAATGAGTTTAATGCTTTAACAATCTTTTAAGATGACACAAAGTGCAGCACAGTGGCACACAGCAAGCGGTTTCCCAGTTAAATTATCAGCTGTGGTGCCTTTAGTTAGGAGTTTACATGACCTCCCTGTGTTCATGTGGATTTCCTCCCACATTCCCAAAGACATGCAGTCGGTGGATTGGAAACTCTGAATTGGCCTTGGGTGTGTGTGGTGTGAAAGAACTACAGTGGCAGGGCTAGCCACCTGGTGGTGTAAACATTGGCTCTAAATGATTGTCAATTGTTAAAGTGACACCCCCAACCCCATGTGTAAAAGTGGGGGGGAAAGGGATTATGGATGGATGGGTGGGTTTGATTTGACACAAGCTGATTAATCCCTAGGGGCTTACTTGATGCAACTTGAACTCACCGTGCATGTGTCCTGAACTCTCTAATTTGGCATGAATATCCATTTGTCATATCATACCCAACAATTCCTAAAACCTGAAATAACTAGTATAGCTCACAGAATCCAAAACATGTTTGTATAAAGATTTAGTTAAAACTTTCTTCTGGCTCAAATTGTTTGAGCCTTTTCTTGCCATTTCTAGTTAAACTTTTTTATAAAAGGTAAGACCACTGGTATTTCGGGATGAAGTTCAAAAGGTATGACCACTGGTATTACAGGATGAGGTTCACAGACATGGTAAATGTTATGTAAGGCTTATGCACAGGAATAGGAAATGGAAGCATTAAAGGAAAACTCCACCTTAGAACTCAGAAAAACATATTTTTTTCATCGTATCTTTGTTTATGCATTATTTTAATGCCTCAAAATCACTCCAAGTGCTTCTTTTACAATTTTAATGCGTTTCTCTCAAAATGGCGGATGATGGGGCCTGCCCTGGTAACGTGATCTTATTTTCTTGCTTTACTTCCTTTTTCCCAGAATACATTTCAAGTCCTCTTTATATGACTCATGCCAGACATAAGGAAATGGTGCTGTTTTCTCATGCCATTAAAATATAATGGCAGGACTGTGAAGCACAGGTATCTAAACACACCTTCTGTAAATGGGCTGCTTCTCTGTTTACCTGACTGAGCCTCATTTATCTCTCTCACAGAGCTTGTGCTATGCTATAAATAGCTGTTAGCTACTTGCAGCAAAAAAAGCAGATAAAAAACAGTTTTTTGTTAGGACTACAAAAGACTCCTCTTACAAACTTGATAAACCCTCCCCCATACTCTCAAGCTGAGGTGTGAAAACTCTCACTGCAGTAAATAATCTTTGCTGTACATTTACAAGTAGCAGGACTCCAAACTTAGTCTGTCTGCTACTTCCCAATGCCTTCAGTGAGAGGATTTTTCTCTCTCATGAATGATGCAGACTTGAAATGTGCTTTACTAGTTCAATTATTTCTGTCATGTTCCCCCTCCTTTTTTCTACTTCATATTTATTTATACTTTGATAACCAGGAAAGTAAATTGGTTCCAGGATCCTTTTCAGCCACAACATAAGCTGCACTGGCAAAGATAACCGTTATTAAATGCACTTATTAATACAAATAAAAAAAAATACCGCCACAACATAAGCTGCACTGGCAAAGATAATAACAGTTATTAAATGCACTTATCAATACAAATAAAAAAAAAATACTGACAGAAAGACATTGACCAAGATTGCATGTAGAACACACAACCAATGTGTGACCAAGTAAATCATTCAGCAAAATTTACTAGAATGTATACATTAATAATGCTTGACTATATTATGTTTATTATAAAGTCACTGTATGCACACACAATGTGTGTGTGTATTTGTGTTTCTGTATATGTATATAAAGGACATATGTAGAAAAGCGTGTGTGTGTGTGTGTGTGTGTGTGTGTGTGTGTGTGTGTGTGTGTGTGTGTGCATTTAAACATAGCCTTCTGATTTCCTTTTCTTAGTGCTCTTAATGCAAGGACACATAGTAAATGTATGTTAAAGTAAATTCAGCTGTATATTATGGTTGCTCTCTGACAATGCAAGGACTGACTCAGTCTGTAGGAATCTCTTACAATGAATCTGCGTGTACTAGGGTTGCCACCTTTTCAAATGGCCAAAGTGGGACATTTTCGGGACACACATCAGATTTTACAGGCCAACACATACCCACGGTCAGTACAAAGGATAGAACTTAACTTTTTTTTCCTAAATAAAAGCTTATTCTTGTAGCAGTTTCGTTGCTTATTATGTTTCTTGTAACATTTAGGTATTTTAGATACAGAAATAACTATTTTATGCAACTATTACATAAAATATGGGACATAATTATGTCCTATCTCAGGACATTTGCCCTTTTTAATATTTTTTGTCAGGACACAGCTGCCCAAAGAGGGACTGTCCCTCTCAAAGTGGGATGGGTGGTAACCCTAGCATGTACCAGATATGCATCCCCCTCTGGATGGATGTCACACAAAGCATAAAAGTCCTTTTTTATGAACAGTATCAGTGTACCTAGTTGATAGGGTTGCCACCTGACTCTCTTTCTGCAGTTCTGGCCTGTAATGTGGGGGGTTGAAAATGGTAAATGCATTTATACTTTACAAGAAAAAATATTTACTGACTTTTCTCTAAATGTCACAGAAATCTTTGCAACTACTCATAAGTTATCTTAACACAAACTATTATAAATAACATTTAAAGCTCAGAATTTAAATACTGGGCTGCTGCTTATATAAATTTGTCAGAAGAGTTGACAATTTCCTTTAAACCTCTGACTGATCTAATTGCTTTGTTTTGCTATGAAAGGGGGGTGTTAAGTTCTCCTCCCCTCTGCAATAAAAACAGTGGAAACAATTCCACAGCTTTCTTTTTTTTTATATCAGCTGCTGTGTTCCTGACAGCAGGATTAATTGCCCATCTAAGATTGACAGCAGTACCTGACAGGGTAAACTACAGATTTAGCTGTGTCTATGATATGTCATGCAGGTGGAGACTAACTTCTCTGCAAAGTATGTGAGAAGATGAGTTTAAAAAAAAAAAAAGTAGGTGGGCATTCCCTTCCTTTGACTTCAATGCAAGGAAATAAAAGTTTTAAAAACTACAAGCAGATTTCTGGTACATGCATAATGCTGGAACCATATTGTAGGGAGAAAAGAAACTCAACGATTGAGTTAAACTTTATGAGAGGGTGGAGTGCTCCTGGAAAACTCCACCTTAGAACTCAAAAAACATATTTTTTCATTGTATCTTTGTTTTTGCGTTATTTTAATGCCTCAAAAATCACTCCAAGTACTTCTTTTACAAATTTAACGTGTTTCTCTCAAAATGGCGGATGATGGGGCCTGCCCTGGTAACGTGATCTTATTTTCTTGCTTTCCTTCCTTTTTCCCAGAATACATTTCAAGTCCTCTTTATATGACTCATGCCAGACATAAGGAAGTGGTTTTTCATACTGAGAGTTGTATTTTCTGTTTGTGAGTGCTCTATATGAACTTTTCTGTGCATTTTTGTCTGTTAAAAGCATCCTCGAGTCTGCTCCTTGATCTGTTTAAAACTTTCATTTAGCGGCTACAGCTAGGAACTGTAATTTTAATTTTTTCCCATCCACCCTCCCTAGTATTGTGTGTTCTTATACTTGGTGGCTTTGCAGTTGCCCGTCCATACTGTATATTTGATCTGTGACACTCCTCCCAGTCTAGTGTCATTAGTTCACTCAATCTAATAGAGAACATTTGTGAAGGCCAACCCACTCAGATTCTTAACGTTGAATTAACTTCTGTTCCAGCTTTCTCCATTTCCACTTCACTGAAAAAAAAAAAAATTCTAAGCTTGCTTCCCCCCTTTCCTTTGGCAGGTCAGATATGGATTTGCTGTGTCCAGGACTGTTTGTGAGCTCCTAAGCTCCCCCCCCCCCACTTAACTGGGGTTAAACTATTCCTGGCGGCATAAAGTCTGTTTTTCAAAATTTCCCTTGCAACTAGCCAGCTTTTTAGTTTTAGCACTCATCTGTTTCTTTGATCTCAGCACTTGTTCAGAACTCCTTGTAAGCGCTAAATAAGTTGCAAATTACTGCAGCACTCAACTTTCCTCACTTGTTTAGAGGAAAACAGTTTTTAGTACTTAATAAATAAGCACCTATTCAGGCATGGCTAAAGGTCAGCTCCCGTTGTTTCTCCTGTCTACCTGATGAATCTGGGCATCTTGGGACAATGCAGTAATTGCCTCATGTACACAGACAACCCTCTCCTCCTACCACCCAACACTACGACCTGTGAGAGATATACTTATATAGCCAAACTGGAAGCAAAGCTCTCTTTACCAAAGACTGGCCTAGACGGTCAAGAGGAGAAGGTAAACACTTGCACTGCACCGCACTCCTCACATAGTCCCTCAAAACCTACACCACCAAAACACACACACACCTACATTCGCGGAGCTCTCAGTACTAATCTGCCCAAACAGAGACCTCCAAAGCAGAAATGCAAGCAACCTCCACCCCCCCAACACTACCCAAATGACACACAGCCCACATACTCAGTGTGCCACTCAACTACAGCCCATAAGGCATAACGTACCCAACACTCAGGTGACTCTATAGTCAGGCACACTGATGTTCCACTCACCAGGCTAAACAAAGAAACAGTTAGTGTCAGCTGCCTGTCAGGTGCCAGGATCTGCAACATAACGCATGCAGTCGGGTCACTCCACAACAAATACAAATATGACTCTGTCATTGTCCATGTTGGTGTGAATGACCTGAGATGTACCTCCCTGGACTACATGAAAAGAGACCTGGAGGAGCTCTCTGATCTTGTAGCCCAGGCCAGTATGACCCTAGCTCTGAGTAGCATCCTGCCATCACCCAGAATGACACCACAGTACAAGGACAAAATGATTGACTTTAACAATTGGCTAAGCTTCTGGTGTCATTCTAAGGGAATCCAGTATCTGTCTGCCTGGGATGACATGATAGACAGACCACGCTGCTTTGCCAGAGATGGCCTGCACCTGTCGCCCTTGGGATTCCAGATACTGGCAAAGGCTCTTGCCACCCCTATAGTGCCTTTTTTAGGCAAGGTTCAAATGACACATTCACCACCGTAACGGGTACAAGCAAGCAAAATCTGAGAGGAATGCTACTCAATGCTAGAAGTCTAAACCTCAAAATGCACTCACTCGAGGCACTCCTTAAAATGGAGAACATTGACATCTGTGCAGTGACAGAGACCTGGTTCAAAGCTCCAGAGCGCACCCCTGCATTACCAGACTATAATTCATACCACACCTTTCGGCCACCAAACCTGGACCGAAACACTAAAGGTGGAGGCGTGTCCATATTCATTAAGGATATCCACACCTCCAAACTAGTTGCTCAGCATAATGCATCCGAGATTATCCAAGTTAAACTAACTCTGGGCAAAACCACAATCCAGATTGTAGCTTGCTACAGACCCCCCCCCCCCACCATGCCCCAGGATTTCCACTCCTCTTTTCTTGATACACTGGAAAATATTAAGGTACAACCCAACACTCTAATAATGGGTGATTTCAACTACCGTACCATTAACTGGAAAACTACTCCTGTACCAACTCTTTTGCTCAACGTTTTCTGGAAATCATCAATTCCAACACTTTGGATCAACTTATCCACACCCCCACCAGAGGCAGCAGTATCTTAGACCTGGTCATCACCAACATGGGTGACTGGTGTTCCACACCAGAGGTCAGCTCCTTGTTGTTCAGATCCGACCACAAGCTAATCACCCTAGACATTTACATCCCGATCCCACCCCCCATTAGGAAAACAACCGTAAAAAATTTCTCCAAAGCCAACTTCACGTTTCTTAAGACAGAAGTGGCAAACTTCATGACACCCATGCAGATGGACAGTAGAGGTACGACTGCTGAATCCTACACAAATGCACTTTATAAGCACTTACACGAGTGCATGGATCGTGCTATCCCTAACAGAACCAAGATGCTATCCTCCAAAAAAAGGAAGCCATTCTGGTGGTGGTCTGCCATAAACAAACTCTACAACAGAAGAAAGAAACTGTTGCAAAAAAAAAAAAAAGAGTAAAATCCCACAATTGGAGGAACTCCCTGGTCAGCCTCAGTAAGAAGCTGAGATCCCTCATAAAATCCTCCAAAGCTAGTTATGAAAACAAAATTGCCACTGATTCTAAAGACAACCACACAGCATTCTGTAGCTATGTCTCAAACACAGAAGGTCTTTGGCTAACTAAATTCGCAGATGACTGCAAACTAGGAGCCATAATTGAAACTCCTATCGATGTGGACATCCTACAAAAGGGCCTCACTGAGACAGATGCCTGGTGTGGACATGGTCTCAAGCTCAATTCCAAAAAGTGCATTGTAATCCCCTTTGTTAAAAAATCTGTGGTAGTCTACTTATCACCGAAAGTGTGATAAGAGACCTTGGGACACAGGTGGACAGTCTCTCCTTTGATAATCACATCTCCAAAGTGGTCAGGAAATCATTCTGCGTGGCACACCATCACAAAAGGTTTCTCATCCAGAAAAAAAAAGTCCTTGTTCCCCTCTACTCATCACTCATTAGACCCATTATAGAGTACAACGCCCCTTTTGGTATGTACCTCACAAGACATCTACAACTGGAAAGGCCGCAAAAATACCTCACAAAGAGGATTACTGGCCTCAAACAGATGCCTTACGCAGACAGTCTCAAAAAACTCCAGCTTTACTCCGTCACATATCGCCTACTCAGAGGCGATCTCTGCCTAACATACAAAGCTATGTGAAACCTAGAGCTGTTGGACATGCGCCACTTAAAGAAATCCCAATCCCTCTGAGCTACACAATCTAGGGACCTAAACCTTGTCACCACAATAAACAGAACATGCTGGAGGGATAGATTCCTGTCCCAGAGACTTCCCATACTCTGGAACAAAGTACCTATCTGCATCAAACAAAGCTCCTCATTAGCACTCTTCAAGAAAAATCTTTGATGATTGGATGGGTAATAGGAAATTCACCCCGGGGATCACTTTTGTGGTTCTTCTTGACAGGGGCACAGGAAAATAATTTTCTTGGGTGGCGAAAGCCAGGGTACATTTTTGGCTAGGCTTGTATAGGCCCTAGGGTCAATAGCCTAGTACCTACCTATGCTGTTTTCTCATGCCATTAAAATAAAATATAATGGCAGGACTGTGAAGCATTGCCATCTAAACACACCTTCTGTAAAAGAGCTGCTTCTCTGTTTACCTGAGTGAGCCTCATTTATCTCTCTCACAGAGCTTGTGCTATACTATAAATAGCTGATAGCTACTTGCAACAAAAGAAAGCAGGTAAAGAGCAGTTTTTTGTAATAGTCTTTTGTAGTCCTAACAAACTTGATAAACCCTCCCCCATACTCTCATGCTGAGGTGTGAAAACTTTCACTGCAGTAAATAATCCTTGCTGTACATTTACAAGTAGCAGGACTCTTTAGTCTGTCTGCGACTTCCCAATGCCTTCAGTGTGAGGATTTGTCTCTCTCATGAATGATGCAGACTTGAAATGTGCTTTACTAGTTTAATTATTTCTGTTATGTTCCCCCTCCTTTTTTTCTGCTTCATATTTATTTATACTTTGATAACCAGGAAAGTAAACTGGTTCCAGGATCCTTTTCAGCCACAACATAAGCTGCACTGGCAAAGATAATAACAGTTATTAAATGCACTTATTAATACAAATAAAAAAAAATACTGACAGCCACAACATAAGCTGCACTGGCAAAGATAATAACAGTTATTAAATGCACTTATTAATACAAATAAAAATACTGACAGACATTGACCAATATTGCATGTGAAACACACAACCAATGTCACCAAGAAAATCATTCAGCAAAATTTACTAGAATGTATACATTAATAATGCTTGACTATATTATGTTTATTATAAATTCATTGTATGCACACACATTGTGTGTGTGCATTTAAACATAGCTAAGTACTTCTGATTTCCTTTTCTTAGTGCTCTTAATGCAAGGACACATAGTAAATGTAAAAGTAACTTCAACTGTATATTATGGTTGCTCAGCTGTATATCTGGTTGCTCTCTGACAATGCAAGGACTGACTCAAAGTCTGTAGGAATCTCTTACAATGGATCTGCGTATACCAGATATGCACCCCCCTCTGGAAGGATGTCATACAAAGCATAAAAGACCTTTTTTATGAACGGTATCAGTGCACCTAGTTGATAGGGTTGCCACCTGACTCTTTCTGCAGTTCTGGTCTGTGTGTGTGTGTGGGTGGGGTTGAAAATTGTAAATGCATTTATACTTTACTGACTTTTCTCTAAATGTCACAGAAATCTTTGCAACTACTCGTAAGTGATCTTAACACAAACTATTATAAATAACATTTAAAGCTTAGAATTTCAATACTGGGTTGCTGCTTATATAAATTTGTCAGAACAGTTGACAATTTCCTTTAAACCTCTGACTGATCTAATTGCTTTGTTTTGCTATGAAAGGGGAGTGTTAAGTTCTCCTCCCCTCTGCAATAAAAATAGTGGAAACAGCTTTCTGTCTTTTTTTTTTTTTTTTTTTTTTATATATCAGCTGCTGTATTCCTGACAGCAGGATTAATTGCCCATCTAAGATTGACAGCAGTACCTGACAGGGTAAACTACAGATTTATTATGATATGTCATGCAGGTGGAGACTAACTTCTCTGCAAAGTATGTGTGAAGTTGAATTAAAAAAAAAAGTAGGTGGGTTTTCCCTGACTTTGACTCCAATGCAAGGAAATAAAAGTTTTAAAAACTACAAGCAGATTTCTGGTACATACACAATGCTGGAACCATATTGTAGGGAGAAAAGAAACTCAACGATTGAGTTAAACTTTGAGAGGGTGGAGTGCTCCTTTTAACTACTGTTTCAGCAACATGCTGTGTGTGGGCTCTGTGCATAGCTTGTTGTGATCGTGTGGATTGAAGAGACCTTAATGCAGGAGACCATAAATGAAGGAGTAAAACACACAATTCTGAACTGTAGGTTCATAGGTTCATAAAACTATGCCTATCATTTTGCTGTGCCTCTGTCAAGCAGTGACACTGATATCTGCGATCTCCCATCCATTGGTCAAGATTCCTCTTGAACAAGGCCTAACCGTGTCTCTGAAGGATCTAGATTTTTGAGGTGAAGCATATTCATCAAATCTGGGTTTGCAGGTCACCTCCTGAATAGAGCTGGAGTTCTTTCAGTGGCATTGTACTCAATCATAGGATCTCCCTGTGTCTGATGAATCCCTTCATGATCAGGTGGGTGATATAGAAGGTTTTCCTAACTACTTTAGCAACATGAGTGTCAAACGAAAGGCTACTGTCAACCTGGGTCCCCAGATATCTGATGACTTTTTCTGTGCTCAGTGGATTGCCAACTATGCATGTAGATAGACATGTGCATCACACAGTGCATCCATGCATTTTGACAGTGGTAGTAAACAGTGTTGCTAACATCCTGAGACTGCCCTGATACCACCACTACTGAAAGACGGCCCTGATACCACCGCTACTAAGTAACCTCATAAATAAAAATGTATATTAAATGACAGTCGGTACTACTCATTGTGTTTGCACAATAGATACTAAACTTTGGGTTAATATGAGCTGTAAACATAAAATGGTAGGGCATGAATACTGGATGATTGGATGGGGTATTCACAAGTTCACCCCTGGCTTGATGAGCCAAAAGGAAGTATGGTGTAAGGGTGGGTGCTAGCTTGGCAAGGTGTAAATGGTCAAAAGATTCCGTTGCCTTGTATTTCTTATGATCCTATGATTTAAATACCACTGTAGGCATAAGTGTATTTGCTCAATAATTACGTCAGTACTTTGCTTTTGGGAAGAATTTTGTACATTTTCCCCAATACTGGCAGCATTGTTTATCTGTGGTTGGACATAAAGAGATTTCATAGGGGCATGTTTTACGCTTTTGACTACTAGGATGCAAGTATGGATTAGGGCAATTATGTGGTACTGAGACTGTTGGATGCACATTGATGTAATCTTGCAGGTCTGTACACTACATGAAACTGTGGGTAACATACTTTGATACTATAGGGAAGACTCACGTAAATACCAAATTTCCAGCTCTGGTCTCCACTATGTGACATATGCTGTAAAAGCAGAGGTCTCTGCTGCTGACATTACAGCCAGTATGTCTCCAGAATGGGAGGTAAACATTTCAAATGGAAGTATGAATTTGCAGACAAGGTTTAATAAGGCAATAACGTATCAAATGCATGGTGTAACAAAATATTCTAGCTAAACCCTGATAACTGCCCAGACAACATGAGTTTGAGGAGTAGTGACTTGGGCACCTGGTAGAGTGACAGGGAGGATGGGTGTTCCTAATTTGGGAGGGGGTTAGAGGGAGCTGCATAGACGCATCGTCTTTATGACCAGCAGGGTGACATACGCTCAGCATGTCCCATTCCAGTCTACATCTATACTATTAGGAGTTTCAGTCCTCCGATTCAGAGCCTTTCCTTAAAAAGTTAAGGAAGACTCTCTAAAGGATCAAACCTAATTATTCATGATTATTTATTTATTTATTTTTTATTACTCCACGCACAAGTATAACTGCGGTGGTGGTGCTGTAGCGTTGTCACCTCTCAGTAAGATGTCCTGTTCGATTCTCAGCTAGAGCGTCTTCTGTGTGGAGACATGCGTGAATGGGCGTACTTGTTGAAGGTTGTGCGTCAGGGCCGGCGACTCGGCACATAAAAATCTACTGCCAATCATTAGCGGACCGGAGTTCCGCTGTGGCGACCCCTAACCGGGAAAAGCCGAAAGACACAACAACTCCACGCGCAAGTATGTACTCCAACAACAACTTGAGCTGGACTGTCCCAGCCATCTTTATCATACCTAGAAGTGTTTGCCCCAGTTCTTTACCAGATTGTCATGTTACCTCTTGGATGAAATTTTTTCATGTGCTTTTAAAGGAGGTCTTGGTTACTCTTTTAAAAGGCTAGCTTATTGCAAGATCTGATTTAACTGCAGATATATTTTTAAACTTGATACGGTCACGTGTATTTAACCAGATTCATACTTGAATGGCAATAACACTGATGATTATTCCAGTCTGGCTTTCGGCCTAGACATGATATGGAAATGGTCTTTAACTGTCTCCTTTTAAGTCTTCTTCATTCCTGTTTCTTTTAAGTCTCTCTTCAGAATTTAATATGGTTGGCCATGTAGTAATCCATTTTTTAAACTTCTACAACATTGTGTCTTGGGGGGGGGGGGGGTCATCCTTCTGTACTTGTTTCGGGGGAGGGGTCATCCTTCTGTACTGGTTTCTTGCCCATCTGAATAAAGTCAGAGAGTGGTATCCAGTGTTAATTCTTCCAACAATCTAACCTGTGGGGTGCCGCAAGGCTCTGTTTTGGATCCCTTTTTACTTGCCATGTACAGTACATTCTTTCCTTGGGAGACTATGTATGGGGTGTCATCACTAGCCTTGTAGCTTGTGACTGGTAACTGCTTGTCTTCCACTCATTAATCTGTCTGCCATAAAAAGAATAGCTGTATGTATCCCCAGCTGGATGATCAGTCTGTTGAAGTGCAATACTTCTAGGATGGTCACTTTGGCCATGATATCCCTGGCTGGAATTTGTCTGCATCAGTCTTTCTTTAGTACAACATCTGTGGAGGTGACTCGCCAAAATGTTGAAAGTGTGGAACTTTGGGTTAATTGCTGACTGTCTAACCTTTGAGGTCTAGGTGTTTGCTCTTGTCTTGTTCTTATGTTTTCATCTGGTGAGCTTTGCTTAAGCATCCCATGCCACAAGCAGACCTTCCAGTAGTGATACATGCCTCAATTTCCTCCCACTTGTATACTGTTTCTTTAAGTTGTTTTAGCTTATTCTTAATTGGTTTATTGTTCTAATCTGTTTGAAATAGTTGACTTTCATTTGCTGTATCTTTGCTTCAGCTTAGACTTCTGTATAAATCTGAGTCTAAATTGTCTACCTGAGGACCTTGAGAAGTTGAAGAGGAAGAATCAACCAGCTCTCACCCTTCAACCTTGAAGACCCAACATTTGGAGAAAATTTATACTAAAAGCACCAAAAGGAGGTGGCATTAGACTTCTCCTCTGAGACTGTTCTGAAAGGCTTGCCTGTTCTGCAGTCCTCCTTTGGAGGATATCTTGGAGGATGTAAGCAAATTACATGGCAGGAACTAGACTTGGTAGTCTGTAATGAAAAAAAAAACAAGCAGTGTTTTCTGGTTCCCAAGGTAATGTTCAGTTTGGGAAGAGACTTCCAAGTCATTTTCTGCAGTCTCTGCAGTAGCCATCTGTAAGGTTCCTGTTTCTTAGAGACAAGCTGCCTGTCTGGTAGGTAGAGAATCTGAACAGTGAACAGATTTGGGAAGCAGGTATTCATGTCTGATTTATTTATTTATTTTTTATATAATGCAGGTGATGATCAACTTGTGTACATGGAGGATTTTGAAAAGGATCTGGCTAAATGAAATGCAAAATGCATAGCTGGAGTTAACAGATGGGACACTGAAAGACTTGGATGAAGGCTGTGGCCACTGCATTTCACAAATGTGAGCAACCTTATGGTTCACATTGTGTATGGCCTAGCAGAGGGTGCAGTTCCAGTAACAGTTCTGGCATTGTTTTCCACTGGCACTGTTGATTGCTTCTCACAAGCTTTGCCTATGACACTGTGGTGACATTATTTTGATTCCCCTTTAGTGGATCTCTCCTGTTTGGTAAAGAAGTTGAATAACACTTTAAGTACATGAATTAGAGGAGAAAGACCTTCACTGGTTTGAGTTATATAAATTCTGTCCTCCTTAGAGTTTCTTTCATGGAATGGAGAAGAGCCATATTTGCATGTAGTTAATGTGGTACCCAGCAGCAAGATAAAACAGGAGAGTGCTGGAAAAAGACGACTCCCTCTGTCTGGATTACAACAAAGTTATGAGCTCTGAGATTGGGATTCTTTGTTGCAAAAAGCCTGCAAGTAGCAGATGTTCATGTTTCACTGTTGCAGTCCTAACTGATGTGATTTTCTGCTGTGGAAGCCCTTTGGCTGACCTGACTGGAGACGGTCATAGGTTGACCCCCCCCCCCTTCTGAATTTTTAAACAAAGATTGCCAAGGACAGATGGACAAAGGAAATAATACTAAGAGAATAAACTTCCATTACCTTTGGACGTCCTTCCTGTCAGAAATAAGTGGCAAGGATGGTAGACTTAAGATGTCCAGGAGGTCTCATCAGACCAAAAAATTCGTCCATATTATTTTTGGTACTAGAGTGGATGGTATTCCTCAGGCCTATTTAGATCTTTGTGTTCTAAGCATCAATATTCTAAAAGAATCCATCTGAACATAGCTCTAAACCTTCCATCTCCAGAGTGTGAAACAATACCTCTCAAAATGTGGAATACTTATTGTTTATTAACAAGTTCAACTAGGGAGCTCACATGATGGTAAAATGTGTTCCTTTGTACATACAAAGAGTTTTTTGATGAATAAAACTGAATCATATTAATTAATCATGGATATCGGGTTAAAAAAATTCTACTAGTGAATGTGTAGCAGACCATTTCATTTTGGAACTACAAGGAATGTAGACCTTTTAGGATTGAAAATTAGGAATGTACCTCATAATGAGGCACACTTGAGAGGTGTGCTTCTAAATAGTGTATGTACAGTCTATCTCTCCTCCATAGCCTGACTCTTTATCAGAAGGAAGGTGTTTGGAAGAAGGCAAAAGCCTGGATGGCTTGTCAGCAGAAAGACAGACCACAGCAGGATCTGAAGGAGGACACTTGTAGAGGCACTTAAAGGCTTCAGGCACCTTTATAGAAACAGTCAGGCTTCTTAGATCCTGGATGTTGGGATTCGGGAACCAGAGATGCAGCTGCAGATGTATCCAGGGCATCCAGCACAGAGGTGGGGGACAGCAGAAGGCGTAGGAGAGTCCATCTAGAGCAGCTCATAATACCTTTTTTTTTTTTTTTTTTTGAATAACCGAGACTTGCAAGCAATCCCACTTAAGTTCCATCATGCAAACTACTGTGTCACCAAAAGACAACTCCCAAGAGTGAATCAGGACACAAAGAATCCTCTTCGTCAGGCCCATAGTCTAAAGGAGAGGTAATTGTGAGGAGTGGACCAGTGACTTGTCTCCTGAATCTACCCCCTCAATTTAAGAGTCAGATCCCTAGTCCTTTTGGATAGAGTAGAGGACAATGGAGAAGCAGGAACAGACACCCCCTGACATGGTCTTGAGGCTATCAAGGCATTGATCAAGCCCTGGGTAAAATCTTGCCGTTCCCTCTGAGGATCCTTAGCAGTGGGAGGAATGTGCTTAGTTTTCTGCTTCTTCAGGAGAACATTAGCTTCGACCAACCTAGGAGGCTCAGAGCCATACCCATATTCAATAAGGGTCCCAGGGACCTCTTTCCGAACCAGAATCTGGGGAATCCCTTAAGTTCTTCATTACTAATCAGCCATGTTTCTTCCTCAGAAGTACATTTTGGACATCTGCATTGCAAGAATCCGGTTTCCATGCCGACCTCTGATAGGGTCATGCCAGAGGAAACTGGTGTTGGCACTGGACGGCGTTCTGGTCTTCACTCATTTAGATCGAGATGTCAGGTAGAGGCTGGAATGCAGCAGAGTCGGACCAAAACTTCTTGGTCTTCTTTTTTAGGAGATGGCTGTACCTCCTAGGTGGGTGCATTTGGGCATATTACCCTGGGTCAAAAGTTTGAGGCGTTGTTTCTTGAGATAAATGGATAAAGAGGACAGACACTTGCAAAGCAGTTTGGGAAGAAAAGTCTGACATATTATACACTGAGTAGACAGAATAAATACTTTATTGTGACGTCAGTGTGGAAGGCAGATTCCACATAAAGACTATTTTCCCTTCCTGGATGATATGAACTCTTAAGTACAAAAGTAAAGGAAGAAGGAACCCCAACAGGACACTATTCTGTAAACAGCTCTGTAGAAACCAGTTCATTGAAGGGCATGCAGACCAATGTTCAACTGTGGTGTTTGGACTGGGAGCAAAGAAGTTCTGACTATGGAGCATACATATATAGGTCACCTTTATGCCCTACACCTATGTGTGTGCATACGTCTGACATACGCTAGGAGGATGTAAAGGCTTTGGTATATTGGCCAGACGTTGGGCTATCTTTGACAGGAGAATCCTTTGTTACATATACTGCAGCAGTGAAAAGGACATCCACTGTTATGGTAAGATTTTGTAAAACTACTTTTTTCAGTGGATAAACCAGATCTATTGATCCCAACAAATCACCTGTCTTTCGTTTCTGGTTCATATCTCCTGATGTCAAAATTAAACAAGAACAACTTTGATAGGCAAAATTGGAGAGACCTTCCTGATGTATGTAAGGAAAACAGAAGTATAAAAAAAAAAAAAACTGAAGGGATTTTGAGCAGTAAACAAAATGCAAAGAATGCTTTAGAGAATAACTACATTGGCGGGTGGTTTCCTTTTAATAATGTTATAACAAAGAACATGTTGAACATGTTTTCTGGGACCCATCAAAGACCAGACTGCAATGTCTTTGTCTCTGGAGTCTACCATTTCTCTTACTGCACCAAATGACTGTGCAGCTCATGCATCCACTGAATAGGCTTAAAGGCTGAAGCCCACCAAGCCACAGGTAGAAATTTCTTGCTTCTTTGCTAAGAGTATGCACTTCTTTAATGGGTATCCAAACAGCATTTCCAAGTAAACCATTAACTGCCTTCATCAATTGGGACCCTTTACTTAATGTTACATGCATACATAGGTGCACACACGTAAACATGCAAAAGTACTTATTTTTAAACAGCTTTTCACAGCTATTATCTCCTGGATTTCAGTCAGATAGTGCTACTTCTGATATAGGCTGTGTGTACATGAAAACGTGTGCCTCTTTAAAGTGAGATCAAGTGTTTGTAAATGAGATTAACAAGGTAGGAGCTGAGACTGCATTCTCTGAAGGGGCAGTCTGTGAGACGCATATCTCTCCAGCATATTTTGTTTGAGTCGCTGACTAAGTTTAGAGCCCTAGACCAGGTGACTTTGTGCCGTTTGACTTGCAGATGTGTAGCAGCTGCATTGGGGCTGTATTTGAGTGCCTTATCCCTTAATAGTCAGTAGGACATACACTAAAGGCCTTATCCCTTTACTCTGTCTGCATAGAACATGTTGTTTACACCCTGTATTTTCTCTATGAGGAGCCTCTGAGGTTGTTCCAGTTGCTGTAAGTGCGTAGTCAAGTGCATGCCAAATGGCGCATTGTACTCTGTTATTGGTCTGAGGCCTGAGTAAAGCGGGACTATAATTTACTAGGATCTGGATGCCATACCTCTACTTATTAGTTGTGCCACGTATTAGGACTTCTTACCATTGTGGACACATGGTGGTCAAAGTTCAGGCTACTGTCTGTCTGTGTACCTAGATCTTTCAGGTCTGAATCTACTCTTAGGGATGTGCCATTTATGTAATTTGCAGGAGTATTTGACTTCCCAAAGGGTATGATGATGCATTTTTTTCACATTTAGTTTATTCCATGGTTGTGGCACCAGTCATTTGAATGCGCTAGACCCTCCTGAAGGATATCTACATTGCTAGGGGATTCAGTGATTGTCCCCGCTTGCAGTCATTGGCAACATTTCTCATCCATAGGCCTTCTGCATTAGCCTTGATTTCAGAGAAAGATATTCTGAACAGGAGTAGTCCCAGCACTGAGCCCTGCTGCACACCATTTGTACCAGGCCTAAAGCTGGATCTGGATTCATCCACTTTAAACACGTGTCTGTCTTCTGCCAGTTGGCTGTCTATCTGGTGATGCAAGAATTTATGCTGAGTTTTGTGAGTTTATTTATAATACCTAAATGGAGAATTGTCAAGTGCCTTAGCTAGGTTGAGTTAGGCGGTATGTATTATTGTACCCTTATCCATGACCTTAGTGACTTTCTCACTGAAATCCACTAGATTCAGTAGGCATGACTTGCCCTTGACAAAGCCAAATTGGGTGGGGTCCAGTGTTTGGAGAGTTCCTGTGTCATTATTTATCAGGTCCATGATTGTTTCCATGGCCTTGCACATAAGACTAGTCAGACTTATGGGCCTGTAATTTCCTGGGTTAGTAGATGGTCTCTGTTTATGCAGAAGGATGACTGTTGCTGTTCTCCACTCGGAACAAAGCCAGTCTGGAGACTGTGGTTATATAGAGATCTTAATGGGCCTGAAAGTTCTGATTTAAGCTGTTAGAGGCAACCTGTATATCATCATGCCCCATTGAAACTGTGTTTTTAGCTTTGGTGAGCACAGTGACAACCTGTTCTTTGGTGATAATTGGTGGCGGAGGTTTCCTTGGGGGGGGGGGGGCTCGAGGTGATGGGGAGGTGAAATTTGCTCCGAATTTGTCAGCCAACAGATTTGCTATATATTCTGGCATAGTATAGGTGATGCAGTCTACAACCAATTCCGCACATTGTTAGATGTTGCCCTTAAGATTGTGGACATAACTGAAAAATGCCTTACTTCTCGACCAGGATTTTCTTTAGTTTGTTGTGTAACATATTAATACTGGGGGTCCACCAGGGTGACTTGTTTTTTGCAGTTTGACCTGAGTTTATTTCAGTCTGGTACTGCTGTTTCTATAAAGCTTTTATATGGTTGTACAGGCTTTGTGTAAAACTCTGCATAGGCTTCTGTGTTTTCTGGATTTTGGGGAGCTTGGAAACTAGCTATGCTGACTCTCTTAAAGGACAACAATGGGATTCTCTTATTAAATGCTCAAGTTCTCTGTCCATTCTCCCTATTTATTGCCCCTGCTATGAATAAACAGCAACACAGCATTTAAAATATTTTAAACTGACTGTTTTCTCCCCACTAGAAAAGTACCTTGCTGTACTGTGGTGGTTTCACTTTCAAAAAACTTTTATCCCACCCTGAAAAAGTCTCCAATTCATTGATGTCATCAAGGCCACTGAATACAGGTAGTTTTCAGGCCAATTCCCTCCCCAAACAGACGTCGTCATGACCATCCTAAAAACCCACCCATACTGTGATGTCACAGCTCCCTGGTCCTTCCCCTAGCCATACAGAAAGTAAAGACTCGAACAAAGAAACAGTGTACGAGTCGAGTCTTCTGCTGTGAGCAGTCAGTCACAGCAGGTAACGGCTTAAATAACCCTTAGCACTTTGACAGCTAGGGAAGCTAGGTGTGAAGGGGGATGGGAGAGGAGTCAAACTTGTACAATTCAGATTTCACAAAAAAACTGCAGTTTAGCCATTCTAAAAAGAAGCAGCAGTAAAAAGCAATTTGAAAGTCTGTTCTGTGGCATTTGTATTGTTTGTGTTTTAAGTAGTTATTGAACAACATGAAATGTTACTTAAAACTAACTGACTGAAAGACAGCAGTGTATGCATGTAAAATCAATGCAGTGACAGGAGCTCTAGGAAGAAAGGGGCCTGCATCATGTAACTTTTTACAAATTAGCACTGCATTGTGGGATACCTAGAGGCAGACTAAACAATCAGAATTACTTCATAATGCCAGACCCTATGTAGTCAGATCCAGAAATTGCATATAAAAATATTTAAAAACCTATAAATAGTCCCAGAGTGGTGTTAAAATGTAGGAAACGCCAAACCATGATGAAATTAAACATGTTTTTGAGTCTGTGGGTGCAGTTCTCCTTTAATGGGGGTAAAGTTTCTTGGGTTAGGTGGGCTAGTTTTACCTTTTTATCCAGGGAGATTGATTTGTGATCTGATCTTAGCAGTGAGGACATCACACTTTGGGGGTGTGTGTGCAGTGCTTTCCCATATTTGTGAGTACCAGATGTAGGATATGTGTTACACTAGTGGGAGTGCAGACTAGCTGCTTCAGGTCATTCGAATATACAAAGTCAAGAATGATTGTGTATACCTCCAAATTAAAGGAAGGGCAGTTAAAATCACCCATGAGTATTATATTGGGCTGGATGGTGAGTGATTCTAGTAACTTTTAGGTATGATTTGTGGGTTTTCTGGTTCATGGGGGGACCTGTAGATAGCAAGAATATGGTAGTGGATTTTTCCCATGGTTAGTTGGACATGTAGTAGCTCAAGCATGTCATATTGTTTGACCAGCCTTGAGGTGTGCTTTTTCCTTTATATAGATAGATACACCTCTGCGTTTTGCTCTTTCATTTTCAGTGGATGCTTGGAACGTATGAAAGGTGTTATAACCATGCACTGCCAAACTACTTTCCATGGCTTTGAACAATGTTTCAGTAACTGCACATATATCGACATTCTCCAGGTTGAGCAGAGTTTCTAGGGAGTGCAGTTTCTTGTTGAGACTCCTAGCATTGATCAGTGACACCTTTAGCTTGTCTTAAGTAGTTTTGTTCTGTTGGAAAGTTTGTCTGTTTGGCAATGTGTAAAAAAGGCACTACAGTGGTGGACAATGTTTTGGCCAATATCTGAAAGCCTAGAGGTGACAAGTGAATACCACCTGTAACAAAGCAGCATGGTCTGTCAGCCATGTCCTCCCAGGCTGACAAGTATTGGACCCCTTTGGAATGAATCCAGTAGCTAAGCCAGTTGTTGGCCAATCATTTTCTGCTGGTATTGTGGCATTATCCTTGGACAGTGCTGTACTCATACCTGCCTGTCACACATATTCTGACAGCTTAGTCATGTCTTTGTTTGTGTAGCCTAAAGGTATACTCCTCAGGCCATTCACGCCACATGGATTATGACAGAGTCATACAAGTACTTTGGGTATGTGACCTGAGTGCTTGTGTGATCTGGTGAATCTTTGCCCCTAGCAGGCAACTGACTGTGACCTTCTCCTTATCCAGCCTAGCAAGAGGGACATCAGTGTGTCTCACAAGGGAGGCTTCTATGACAAGAATATTGGGTTGTGGAGTGTTTCACCTTATGGACTTGGTAGTTGAGACACAATGAAATGTGGCTTTGTGTTTTGATGGATATTATCTTGTGTGCATTTGGAGTTTGAGGACTGTGCCAGAGATGCCTTTGAGGTTTGCATAAGTTACATGTGTGTGTGTGTGTGTGTGTGTGTGTGTGTGTGTGTGTGTGTGTGTGTGGACCTGTGTGGGTAAAGTGAGTGGTGTGTGCCTGTATGTGAGAGTCTAGCCTCCAGCATCAGTGCATAACTACATCTCTCACGTACTGTATTTGTCTGTATGAGCAGTAAGTGGTTGTCAATGTACATAAGACAACTACTGCATTGCCTCAGGATGCCCATGTTCAGCAAGTTGGATGCAGAGATAACAAGAAAGTGCCCATCCATGGGTTGCAGATCCTGATGTATACTTGCAAGAGATAGAAGTGGGTGGTGGTTTAACTGGATGAGGGAAGGGTGCTTACCTGGTATAATCTGTCTGAACAGCAATAGTCTTGGGTACTATAATAAGGTAAGGTAGACCTAAAGAGTTCTAATTAAATGTGCAAGTGCTGCTCACCATGCAAACTATTTGCCCTGTGAGTAACTCAGGACTGAGGTAAAGCTATGAGGTGTTTTTTTATAGAGAAATTTCAACTTCTGGTGATTGAGTGTATACAAGTCACCGGTAACCTCTGCTATGCAAAGAGCAGCTCTTCTAATTTTTTTTTTCAACTTTACCCATCCCATCCCCCCTCCCTGTTTAGGGTGTGTGTTTGTTCTCGCAGACATGAGGCTTTTATACAGTCAAAAAAAAATAAATACATTTTACACTAACTGTGCCCTGAGACCAATCAGGTAAGCAAACGGTGAGCTTTCCACCAGCAGTTCCCAGCTGATGTAGGTGAAGTCGGCTGTTTCCTGCCACATGAGTGCAGACTTTGATCCTTTTAATCTAAAATGACTGGTTTGAACTCCATGTGTTAAGGAGTCAAATACTAACTAAGGAACAGTAGATACAATGTATTTCAGTGCAGAACAGCAGTTGAAAATGCAACTTTAAACTTTAAGGAAGTTTAAAAAAAAAAAATCACAGTATAATGAAAATAAGCAGTGTTTCTAGATATTTGCATCTGTACAGGACACTAACATGGTGAGCAGCTCCATACAAATGTGCCACATTTTATACTAGCATTGTAAATGCATTAAACTTAACTACTGAGCCCTCTGGCCAATAAAAGGATGATAGAGAGTTTCCTACCCAACTTCGACCAGCCAAACACCTACTGCCACTAGATGAATAATCCCAGTCCTCCTTATGCACAAGCATAATAAAAGTGTTGAGTGAAATGCTACTACAAACGTAAACTTAAGGGCAGGCAAGAAGTAATTCAGGATAACGGCAGTGTACTTAAACAGCTTATAAAAGTATAATTATTGAACAGTAGTACTTCACTTTGCAGAAATGAACCAAGAACCACTCAGTTGTGCAGAATTTTATAAAGGCAGTAAAAATAAGGTAAACTGATTTTAATAAGCCTTTCGGCCAATACGACAACTATATGCAGGAATCTCTAGTTTGTTCCCCAGTCTGTACAGACCAGGCTACCACCCAATGTCACTACATGGAAAGTCGTTTGTCCTCTTGATTTAAAAACGCAGAAAAGAGCTTGATAGAGTGTAAAAATACACTACTTTATCCAATAGTTAACTAGATAATGAATTCCGAGGAAGTAATTCAGTAGAACATACAGTGAGAAGCAAAATGCATTTTTTTTTTTTTCAAAATAAGCACAGGGAAAGGGGAAATAAAGATATCAACATTTATTTATTTATTTAAATTTGTTGACCGGGAGTGTCCGACTGGACGTAGGTCCATTCTCAGGGGAGGCCCGGGGAGAAAAACTCCACAGTTAAAATAAACAGACAGTATATACATTGGATTACATGGTGAATAACAATTTACATAGCAATTACTTACAACATATTTACAGATGAAGAACATAGTACATCAGTAGACAACTAGAATCTTTATCTGTGAAGTGCATACCAGACATTAACAAATGTTACAAGAAGAAGAAGTTTGTGCTGTATAATAAGTACTGGCTTATGAGCATCTGAGCTTGCTATAATCAAGGTAGTTAGTGGAGTGGAAAGAAAGGTAGTGGTTGGATGGGGTGAATGATATTAGAGTGGGAGTTGCAAGGGCATAGCCAGCATGTTTTTAGTTGCACTTTTAGTAAAGTTTTGAAGTGGGTGCATGATGGTATGGAGGTAATTGTGGGTGGTAGCGAGTTCCGTAATTTAACATCTGTGTAGAAAGGAGCTGCTTATCAACCTCAATTTATAGTAAAGGAGGCAACTTAAAAATCACAAAGTTTAAAAAGCAGATCAAGGAATGGGAGGGTGAATGGAGAAAAATAACCAGAAGGGAGTCGCCAACAATGCTTAGTTTTTGCAGGCCTATAAAAACCACATTCGCACAGTTTTTGCACTTGTATTCTGCTCAGCAAGTGCCTGCAGCAGAGAGACAAAAGAGACTTTGGAGTGATTAAGTATCATTTTCTGATTTTCTTGCTGTCTTAACTAATTCCGTCTAAAACGCCGTTTTTTTTTTACATTTGTGTGATTTAAAAACTTTGTTATTGCTGCTACATATTGTACTTATTTGCTGCCTGCACCTGAATTGTCTTTTTTGTTTAATCTGTTTAACTGTTGTAGGCTACACACTAAAGTGCAATAGCCTTTTCTGTGCATTTAAAGTGTTTTGATTGTATCTGCTCTATTTACTTAAAAACTTGTTTCCCGCCTTTCTGAACTAGTATAGTCCGGTTTTCAGGTTATTGCTGAATCCAGGGCTGCGTTACAAGTTTCTGTGTTGCCCACCACTGAATCAAACACAAACACACAAAGACATACCCGGAGGCTCTGAGTAAAAATTTACCTAAACAGCAGAGGCCTCCAAAGCAGACACCCAAACAACTGCTACCTCAAGACACCCCACAAGCAACACATAAACCACAAAATCAGTGTGCAAAGCAGTCACAGCCCTTAAGGCCAAATACAACACCAAACATACTTGTCATAGGTGACTCCATAGTCAGACAGACTGACGTCCCACTCACCAGGCTGAACAAGGAGAGGGTCACAGTAAGCTGCCTATCTGGCGCTAGAATCCGCCACATAACACAAGCACTCGGGTCACTCCACGGCAAGTACAAATATGACGGTCATTGTCCATGCTGGTGTGAACGACCTGAGACGTACCTCCCTGGACTACATGAAAAGAGACATAGAGGAGCTCTCTTATGTAGCCCAGGCAGGTATGACCCTGACCCTGAGCAGTATCCTTCCTTCACCAAGAATGATGCCAAAATATAGAGACAAGATGATCTGCTTTAACAATTGGCTTAATGTCTGGTGTCATTCAAAGGGGATCCAGTGTCTGTCTGCCTGGGATGACATGCTTGACAAGCCACACTGCTTCATGAGGGCGGCTTGCACCTGTCACCCTGGGATTCCGGATATTGGCTAAGGCTCTTGCCTCCCCATAGTGCCTTTTAGGCAAGGCTCAAATTCTAAACCTACCACCCTAGAAAACAAAAATGGGAAGAAACTGAGGGTAATGCTGCTCAATGCCAGAAGTCTAAATCTCCAAATGCATGCACTCGAGGCCCTTCTCAGTATGGAGAACATCGATGTCTGTGCTGTAACTGAAACCTGGTTCAAGGCTCCTGAGAGCACCCGGCACTATTAGGTTTTACCTCATATCATGCGTTCGGCCCCAAAACCCAGACCACACCACAAAAGGAGGGGTGTATCCATATTCATAAAGGATACCCACACCTCCAGGTTGGTGGCAATGCCTGCAGCTTGAAACCATCCAGGTGCAACTAACCATAGGCAGAACTGCTCTACAAATTGTAGCATGCTACAGGCCACCCTCTCAAACTCAGGAACCCCACACAGCCTTCCTGAAGACACTGGAGGTATAAATGTATCTCCAAACACCATCATATTGGGTGACTTCAACTACCCGAATATAGACTGGGAACATTACTCAAGCCCTAACTTTCTAGCCCAACGGTTCCTGGAGTTCATAAATTCAAATGCCATGGAACAGCTAGTCACTGTTCCCACGAGGAGAAAATATACTAGATCTCATTATCACAAACATGGGGACAAAATGCTCCACACCGGAAGTATATCCCTCATTGGTGAGATCTGATCATAAACTAATCTCACTGGAAATCCACATCCCGCCCCCACCCCAAACAAAAAAGACCACAGTGAAGAACTTCTGTAAAGCAAACTTCACACTACTCAAGACTGGTGTGGTATCCTTCAAGGACTATGAGCCAGTGGAAACCCAACCCAAGCTGCGGAAGCTCTTACAAATGCCTTCTATGAACACCTCCAGGACTGCATGGATCAGGCAATCCCAAATAAAACCAAGACTCTTTCCACAAAGGGCAAACGTCCAGTCTGGTGGACCCCAGCCATTAACAAACTTTACAATAAGAGGAGAAAGCTATTACATGATGGAACAAAATCCATAAAAGGGAAGTCACCCCTGATCATTATTAGTAAAAAAAAATACGAGCACTCATAAAATGAACTAAGGCCAATTTTGAGAGAAAAATTGCCATGGATTCAAAGGACAATCGTAAGGCCTTTTTCAGCTATGTTAGGATCCTGGGTGGAAACTCCCAGATATGCTCAGAATTAGTCCAAAATGATGCAAAAATCACTGAACCCACAGACATTGCCAACATACTGGCAGACAGGTTCAGTGCAAACTTCACCCCTCTCCCCTAAAGGAGATAACTATCCCAGCGGAGTGTAGCCTCCCAGACATCTCAAATGCGCAGGTGAAAGCTGCTCTCTCTAAAGCTAAAAACACAGCATCAATGGGACCGGATGGTGTCCCCGGCTGTGTGCTACACTAGCTAAATGAGGAATTAAACCCGCACATAAGGCAGCTGTTTAATCTCAGCCTTACCACAGGATACGTGCCCAAGGAGTGTCGTGCGGCAACTGTGGTCCCACTCCACAAAGGCGGTGCCTCTACGGACCCTGGTAATTAGACTTGTTAAGCTTATGGGGCGGTAGTCTGCAAAGCTATGGAGAGGATCATAATGGAGCTCATAAACAAAGATATAGGGGACTTGCAGACATTGGACCCGACCCAGTTTGGCTTCGTCAAGGGCAGATCATGCCTTTTGAACTTGGTTGACTTCTTTGAAACAGTCACCAAGGCCATTGATGAGGGAAAGGCAGTCCATACAGCCTACCTTGACCTTGCAAAGGCTTTCGACACAATACCCCACTCGGGTATTGTAGAAAAACTTACCAGCTTAAATGTAAACCCATATGTCACAAGATGGGTTGCAAACTGGCTTAAGGACAGAACCCACAGGGTTAGAGTTGCTGGCGCTATGTCAGACTCCAAGCCAGTCACAAGTGGTGTCCCACAGGGCTCGGTCCTTGGCCCCCTATTGTTCGGCATCTACTTCTCAGAAGTACAGGCCAACATGGGAGGACTTTGGCTGACAAGTTTGCAGACGACTGCAAACTGGGCGCCATAGTGGAAAGTGCATCGGACACGGATATCCTTCAGAAGGGACTCACTGGTGCCAGAGCCATGGCCTGAAGTTAAACGCCAAAAAATGTATAGTTATACCCTTTGGGAAAAACAAGGTAACCCCAAGCTACCATATAGGTGGCAATCCACTAAGCACAGAAGAGGTTATCAGGGACCCAGGTTGACAGTGTCCTTTCTTTTGACACGTTGCTAAAGTGGTTAGAAAGACCTTCTACATTGCCCACCTGATCATGAAGGGATTCGCATCCAGATCTAGTGAGGTCATTGTTCCCCTGTACTCTTCACTTATCAGACCAATGATAGCGTACAATGCCCCATTCGGGATGTATCTCACCCGACATCTGCAGCAATTAATTGGAAAGACCCCAAAAGTTCCTCACCAAAAGGATAAAGGGACTCCAAAATCTGTCATATGCTGCCAAATTGAAGAAACTCCAGCTCTATTCAGTCTCATACCGTCTGCTCAGAGGTGACATGTGCCTGACATACAAGGCCATGTCCAACCCGGAATTAATGGACATGCTCCACCTCAAAAAATCCAAATCCACCAAATCCACTAGAGCAAGCGACTTAAACCTTAGCATGGATATAAATAGGACGTGCTGGAGGGATAGATTTATCACTCAGAGACTCCCTATGCTGTGGAATAAAATCCCGGTCCATGTGAGGCAGAGCACCTCGCTGGCTCTGTTCAAGAGAAATCTTGACCTGTGGATGGGAGATTGTAGGTTTACCCCGGGAAGCATCTCTGTGTCACTGCTGGACAGAGGCACAACAAACTAATGGGTACAGTATTTTTTCATATAAGGGGTGGCGTAAGCTACAAAACTTTGGGCTAGGCTTATAAATGCCTTAGGGCAGATAGCCTAGTTATAAACCTATGAACCATACCTTACTTGGATAGAAGGAAGTTTCTCTGTTCACCTGTGAGAAAGGGGAGCTTTGAGCAGCCTATCTGTCCCTGGAGGAGTGGTTTCAGCCCAGACATTGGTAGTTTATCGGCCATGTTGGGCTAATTTCTATCTCTTTCACTTCCCTGCTATAAAAACTGCATTTGCACAGTTTTACGCACCGGGCAGTGGCGGTTAGCTAGAGTTAAACTATTCTCGGCTCTAAGTCTACTCTTCAATTTTTCCCTTGGAACTAGACAAACCTTCAACTTTAGCACACAAACCATTCATTTCACAGTCAAGCACTTGCTTAAAACTCCTAGCAAGCACTAATTAACCCTAGCACTAGACCCCCCCCCCGATGGACATGGCTGTGGTGAATACGTAATTTAAGAAGAGGAAGGAGCATAGGGTGACGTACAAGAGTGGAGGAAGATGCACACAGGTAGATTATATCCTATGTAGGAGGGCCAGTCTGAAGGGGATTGGAGACTGTAAAGTGGTGACAGGGAAAGTGTAGTTAAGGTGCATAGAGTGGTGGGTCTGTAGGATGATGTTGGTGATCAAGAAGAGGAGGAGGGGTGTGAAAGCAGTGCAAGGATTAAATGGTGGAAGTTTAAAAAAGGGTGATTGTGAGGTGGAGTTCAGGGAAGAGTTAAGACGGGCACTGGGAGGCAGTGAAGAGTTACCGAATAGCTGGGTAACTACAGCAGAGTTAGTAAGGTGCTTGGTGTGACATCTGGACAGAGGAAGGAGGACAAGGAGACCTGGTGGTGGAATGAGGAAGTACAGGAGAGTATACAGAGGAAGAGGCTGGCGAAGAAGTGGGATTGTCAAAGAGATGAAGAAAGTAGACTTGAATATAAGGAGATGAGATGCATGGCAAAGAGAGAGGTGGCGAAGGATAAGGCATATGGAGAGTTGTATGAGAGATTGGACACTAGACAGAGGGACCGAGCTGGGAAAGATGTGCAGCAGGTAAGTGTGATAAAGAATAGTGAAGGAAACTTACTCACAAGTGAGGAGTGTGTTGAGCAGATGGAAGGAGTGCTTTGAAGGGCTGATGAATGAAGAGAATGAGAGAGCGAGAGAAGATTGGATGATGTGGGGATAGTGAATCAGGAAGTGAAACATATTAGCAAGGAGGAAGTAAGGACGGCTATGAAGAGGATGAAGAATGGAAAGGCTGTTGGCCCAGATGACATACCAGTGGAAGCATGAAGGTGCTCAGGTGAAATGGCAGTGGAGTTTTTAACCAGATTGTTTAATGGAATTTTGGAAAGTCAGAGGATGCCCGAGGAGTGGAGAAAGTATTTTGGTATCTTATCTTTAAGAATAATCGTGATGTGCAGAGCTGCAGTAACTACAGAGGGATAAAATTGATCAGTGACAGCTTGAAGTTATGGGAAAGAGTAGTGGAAGCTAGGGAGGTGATTAGTGATCAGCAGTATGGTTTCATGCCAGGAAAGAGCACTACAGATGCAATATTTGCTTTGAGAGTGTTGTTGGAGAAATACAGAGAAGGTCAGAAGGAGTTGCATTGTGTCTTTGTGGACTTGGAGAAAGCATATGACAGGGTGCCTAGAGAGGAGTTGTGGTATTGTATGAGGAAGTCAGGTCGGGAGTGGCAGAGAAGTATGCAAGAGTGGTACAGGATATGTACAAGGGTAGTGTGACATTGGTGAGGACTGCGGTGGGAGTGACAGATATGTTTAAGTTGGAGGTGGGATTACATCAAGGATCAACTCTGAGCCCTTTCTTATTTGCAGTGGTGATGGACAGGTTGACAGAAGAGATCAGACAGGAGGCCCCGTGGACTATGATGTTTGCAGATGACATTGTGATATGTAGTGAGAGTAGGGACCAGGTTGAGGAGACCCTGGAGAGGTGGAGATATGCTTTAGAGAGGAGAGGAATGAAGGTCAGCAGGGCTAAAACAGAATATATGTGTGTAAATGTGACGGAGGGTAGAGGATTGGTGATGATGCAGGGAGTAGAGTTGGTAAAGGTGGATGAGTTTACATACTTGGGATCAACAGTTCATAGTAATGGTGAGTGTGGAAGAGAGGTGAAGAGAGTACAGGCATGGTGGGAATGGATGGAGAAGAGTTTCAGGAGTCATTTGTGACAGATGGGTCCCAATAAGAGTGAAAGGGAAGGTCTACAAGAGGGTAGTGAGACTAGCTATGTTATATGGGTTGGAGACGGTGGCTTTGACGAAAAGGCAGGAGTCAAGAGCTGGATGTGGCAGAGTTAAAGATGTTAAGATTTGCACTGGGTGTGACTAGGATGGACAGGATTAGGAATCAGTATATTAGAGGGTCAGTTCAGGTTGGACAGTTTGGAGACAAAGCAAGAGAGGCGAGATTGCGTTGGTTTGGGCATGTGCCGAGGAGGGATGCTGGGTATATTGGGGAAAAGGATGCTAAGGATGGAGCTGCCAGGTAAGAGGAAAGGTCTAAGATGAGGTTTATGGATGTGGTGAGAGGACGTGCTGGTGGTTGGTGTCAGAGTGCAGGATGCAGAGAACAGGAAGAAATGGAAACATGATCCGCTGTGGCGACCCCTAATGGGAGCAGCCGAAAGATGATGATGATGACTAGACCCCCCCCCCCGATACTTTCCAGAAGGACAAGGCTCTGTATTCGTCCCCACCAGCCAATCAGAAAAACAGCTTACTCTACCTATTCAGGCATGTCCAAATGGCAGTTTCCGGTGTACTCTCCAGTCCAACTGGCGAATCTGGGCATTTTGAGGCAATGTTACAACTGCCTCATGTACACAGACAAAACCCTCTCCTCCTACCACCAAATGCTAATATATGCGAGAGATGCAATTATACAGCCAAACTGGAGGCAAAGCTCTATCAAGTCAAGACTGGAACTGACAGTCAAGAGGAGAAGGGTAATACTTGCAACAAACCACCAGTCTCACATAGACCTAATAAACCAACACCGGCAAATAATACACATGAGTACATGAAAACATACTCGGAGGCTCTAAATAAAAATCCGCAAAAGCAACAGAGACCTCCAAAGCAGACATCCAAGCAACTTCCACACCCCATCACCAACCATGAAACACATACTTCACATAATCGGTGTGCCACGCAATCACAGCCCTTAAGGCAAAATAACATACCCAACACACCTAGTAATAGGCAACTCTATAGTCAGGCACACTGATGTTCCACTAACTAGGCTGGACAAGGAAAAGGGTACAGTTAGCTGCCTGTTGGGTGCCAGGATCTGCCACATAACACAAGCACTCGGGTCACTCCCGAACAAGTACAAATACGACTCTGTCTTTGTCCATGTTGGTGTGAATGACCTCAAGACGTACCTCCCTGGACTACATGAAAAGAGACATGGAAGAGCTCTCTGATCATGTAGTCCAGGCCGGTATGACACTCACCCTGAGTAGCATCCTGCCCTCACCAAGAATGATGCCACAGTATAAAGAAAAATGATCAATTTCAGCAATTGGCTAAGTTTCTGGTGTCATTCAAAGGGAATTCAGTATCTGTCCACCTGGGATGACGTGCTCGACAAGCCACATTGCTTCGCAAAAGATGGGTTGCACCGGTCACCCTTAGGCTTTTGAATACTGGCCAAGGCTCTTGCCGCCCCCATAGTGCTTTTTTTAGGCATGGCTCAAAAGACAAACCCACCACCAAAAATAGCACAAGTAACCAAAAACTGAGGGGTAATGCTACTCAATGCCAGAAGTCTAAACCTCAAAATGCATGCACTTGAGGCACTCCTCAGTATGGAGAACATTGACATCTGTGCAGTAGCAGAAACCTGGTTTAAGGCTCCTGAGAGCACCCCAGCACTACTAGGCTATAGCTCATACCATACCTTTCGGCCACAGAACCAGGACTGAAACACAATAGGTGGGGGTGTAACCATATTCATCAGATACCCACACCTCCAGGTTAGTGGCGCAGCACAATGAATCAGAGATCATCCATGTGCAACTAACAACAGACAAAACTGCAATCCAAATTGTAGCTTGCTACAGATCACCCACCATGACCCAGGACCCCCATTCCGCATTTCTGGAGACATTGGGAAATATGAAGGTCCTACCAAACACCCTAATACTCGGTGATTTCAATTACCCAAACATAAACTGGGAGAACTATTCAAGTACTAACTCCCTTGCCCAACGCTTCCTAGAATTTATAAACTTGAATGCCCTGGATCAACTGGTCAGCATCTCCACCGGAGGGAACAACATATTGGACCTGGTAATCACCAACATGGGACACCAATGTTTCTCACCGGAGGTCAACCCCTCGCTGGTTAGATCAGACCATAGACTAATCACTCTGGATATCCACATTCCGCCCCCACCCCCAATCAAGGAAACCACTGTGAAAAACCTTTTCAAAAGCAAACTTCACGTTACTTAAGACCGAGGTGGAAAGGTTCACAGCCCCCATGCTAAAGGACAATGCTGTCCAAGCTGCTGAAACCTTTACAAAGGCACTCTGAGTATCTGCAGGAATGCATGGATCATGCTATCCCAAGTAAAACCAAGACTCACTCCCCCAAGAAAAGGAAACCAGTCTGGTGGAAACCTGCCATAAACAAGCTATACAACAGAAGGAGGAAACTAGTACAGAAAAGAGTAAAATCCCAAAAAGGAAAGACATCGCTGATCAGTATCAGCAAGAAACTAAGATCCCTCCTTAAATCATCCAAGGTTAGTTTCGAAAGAAAAATTGCCAATGACTCCAAAGATAACCACAAAGCGTTCTTTAGCTATGTCAAGAACCTAAGTGGAAACTCGGATCTGCTCTGAGTTAGTGCAGAATGGCACAAAATACACTGAACTGATTGATATTGCCAGTATTCTGGCAGACAGGTTTATTGCAAACTTCACCCCCCTCTCACCCCCTAAAGGGCTCATAACCATACCAGAAGAATGTAGGGCCCTGTCAATCACCGGCACACAGGTTAAAATGGCCCTATCCAAAGCCAAAAAAAAAGCTTCAGTGGGACCGGATGGTGTCCCAGACTGTGTCTTACAAGAGCTCCAAAATGAACTAACCCCTCACCTAAACACGCTGTTCAAACTCAGCCTCTCTACAGGCTATGTACCTACAGAGTGGCACACAGCAACAATCATCCCGCTCCACAACGGTGGAGCCACAACAGACCCGGGGAACTATCGCCGTATAAGCCTGACTAGCCTGGTCTGCAAGGCTATGGAGCGCATCATCATGGAACTCCTTAACAGAGACATTGGGAACCTCCAAACCTTGGACCCTACCTAGTTTGGCTTTAAGGGCAGATCATGCCTCCTAAACCTGGTGGACCTCTTTGAGACGGTTACCAAGGCACTAGACGAGGGAAAGGAGGTCCACACAGCCTACCTAGACCTCACAAAGGCTTTTGACACCATTCCCCATTCTAGTATTATAGACAAGCTCACCAGCTTGAACATAAACCTCTACATCATGAGATGGGTTGCCAATTGGCTGATGGATAGAACACACATCGTGAGAGTTGCAGCCTCTACGTCTGACTCTAAACCGGTTACAAGTGGCGTCCCCCAGGGCTCAGTCCTAGGACCCCTCTTGTTCGGTATATACTTCTCAGAGGTACAGGCAAGCATAGGAGGACTATGTCTGACCAAGTTCACAGATGATTGCAAACTAGGGGCCATAATTGATTCTTTGGCTGGTACAGGCACCCTCCAGAAGGGTCTCACTGAGACGGTTACCTTGTGTCAAAATCATGACCTCAAGCTAAATGCCAAAAAGTGCATAGTCATCCCCTTTGGAAAAAAAATTAAAGTACCCGCGAACTACCACATAGGTGGTAGTCCCCTAAATACAGAAAATGTAATAAGGGATCTGGGGACCCAAGTAGATGGTAATCTCTACTTTAATAATCATATTGCCAAGGTGGTTAGAAAATCCTATGTGGCCCACCTAATCACAAAAGGGTTCGCATCTAGAACAAAAGAGGTTATTGTGCCTCTCTACTCCTCACCCATTAGACCCATCATAGAATAAAACTCCCCATTTGGGATGTACCTTACAAGACTCCTGCAACAGCTGGAAAGACCACAAAAGTACCTCACCAAGAGGATTACTGGCCTCAAACAGATGCCCTATGCAGCCCGACTCAAGAAACTCCAGCTGTACTTGTTTGCATACCGCTTACTCAGCGGTGATCTCTGCCTGACATACAAGGCCATGTCCAACCCAGAATTGATGGACATGCTCCATCTGAAAAAAAAAGAACAAATCCTGGAGAGCCACACACTCTCTAGAGATATAAACCTCACCACAGCGATAAATAGGACATGCTGGAGGGATAGATTCCTGTCCCAGAGACTCCCCATGCTTTGGAACAGGATTCCAGTATACATCAGACAGAGCCCTTCACTGACACCCTTCAAGAGAAAACTTGACAGGTGGATGGGAAACAGAAAATTTACCCAGGGGATCACTGCAGTGGCTCTGCTGGACTGTGGCACAGGGAACTAATGGCTCTGCTGGACAGAGGCACAGAGAACTAATGTAAGGGGGTGGCGAAAGCCAACACATTCTGGCTAGGCTTATAAATGCCCTTGGGCAGATAGCCTAGTACTTGCCTATGAATCTCATTAGAACAGACAAGGCCACAGATGTACTCTGTGTCTCTTAAGTGTCACTCAAGAAATAAATTAACCAACTATAGATGTAACGCTGGAGCAATAGAAATAATCATTGCTATTCAGATCTTTCAGCTCCTTAAATATCTAGCAGGCTTTTTGGGCAATATGTGCTTTCTGAACCTTGAATATTTTAAGGGATCCTGTGATACAGACTTCTGGTGCTGATGTACCAGGAATGTCATATGGTAACAAGTACCTAGATTGCAACTGAATATGCTGACTCCTTCTCAGTCCCTTGTGGCTATACCTTTTTGGACACATTTTTGAATATCTGACTGGACAGTTCAGTGAATGCTACAGAAAGTCCATCAGCTTACTCAGACTGAGATTTATTAATTTCAAAGAAATGTCTCGATTTTTCTCAGCAGTTTTCTTTTCACAGTACGAACAACTGTTTGCCTTTGCTGCGTAACGTTAAAACAATATCCTGTTGGTACTTATTTTGGAACCCTACTGTATTTGTATTCCATTCCTTTCTTTTAACAAAGTTCAACTTTTTTGAGGCTAATTAGTCTTTAGTCAAGAATGGTTTTATTTCTCACTGCTTTGGACTTGGTTTCAGTTGTTAATAAAAAAATATGTATTTACCAGGCTGTGGATGGTGATTCATTACTGGGACTAAGCAGAAATTCCTTAAGATTCCAAGAGCAGAATAAGTTATTTCTTACACTTATTTAATTGAATTGCACTTCTGTTGCGCTTATGATTGTGCTGTACAGTTATTTCATTGAATTGCACTTCTGTAATGCTTCTAATTGTGCTCTACAGTTAATCTACTACATTTTGCACTGTTATGAAGTTTTTTTTACTGTTTCACTGCACTTATGTACTGCTTTATACTGTTTTAACTGTATTTTTCATTGTTAGATGCAGTTTCATTACTCTAATTGCATGTTTACTAAATTACTTAACTAAAAACTGCGTTTTCATACTGAGAGTTGTATTTTCTTTTGTGAGTGCTCTATCTGTGTTTTTCTGTGAATTTTTTTTTGAGGTTTCTGTGTTCTAGTCAGGTATCATATAACTGATTTATTTGCATTAAAAGCATTCTCGAGTCTCCTTGCTCCTTTTATCTGTTTAAAACTTTCATTTAGTGGCTACAGCTAGTAGCTGTAATAGTTTTGCACCTGCCCTCCTTATTGGTGTCTTGATGTTCATAGTGTTTCACTGTTGCAGTCATTGCACTTGGGTTATCCTGCTGGCAGGCTACCTGGACTGCAACAGTGAATACACTCTAACATCTACATTTATGGTAGGTACACAACTGTACTTTCTTATACTTGGTGGCTTTGCATTTGCCTGCCCGTACTGTAAATTTGATCTGGGACACTGCTCCCAGTCTAGTGTCATTAGTTTGTGTTCTCTCTCTCTATTAGGTAGAATGAAAAGGCCAACCCACTTAGATTCTTAACCTTGAATTATCTTCTGTTCCAGCTTTCTCCTTTTCCAAAAAAATTCTAAGCTCGTTCCCCCCCCCTTCCCTGTAACTAGTCTAGTCCAGAGACAGATTTGCTGGATCCAGCACCTGAACCCCCCCCCCCTAAAGCCTGTCAGTGGGAGTGGTAAGCACTAGGTAGACTTTTTCTATCACAAGAGGAGTGTTTCCTGGCCTAGAAATTGTAGTTTATTGGCCATTTGGTCAGTTTTTTTCATCTCTCTCTCTCAACTTTCTGGTTTAAAAGTCTGTGTTTGCACTTGTTTCCTGCCTTTCCTGTCCAGATACAGACTTGCTGTATCCAGGACTGTTTGTAGGCAGCGGTGCCAGAGTCTGCTGCTCAATTTTTCCCTTGGATGTACTAGTTCTCTCCTCTCCTGCACTTGTACTCGCTTATTAGTCTAGCTCTTTAACAGACTTCTTGTAGCAATTATTGTAGCACACAAAAGTGCTACCAGTAGTAAACGTTGTACAAGGAAACCGATCCAGTACTTATCAATGCCCACCCGTCCAGGCATGTCAGTTCCTTGTGCTTTCTCCTATTAACCTGGTGAACATGGGCATCCTGAGGCAATGTAGAAAACTGCCTCATGTACATAGACAGCCCTCTCCTCTTACCTTCCAGCACTCAGAGATTTACTTGTATCCAAATTGGAAGCCACGCACTCTCCAGTCAAGACTGGAATAGCTGGTCAAGAGGAGAAGGTCAACACTTGCACCACACCACATGGAACACGTAGCCCTCCAGAACACACACCAGCACTGCCTTCACATAAAAACATGAACGACACACCCACCTTCGTGGAGCCTCTCAATAAAACTCTACCCAAGCAGCAGAGACCTCCAAGCAGAAACGCACTCGACCACCACAACACAACACTAGTCATGAGACACCTAACTCTGCTAAACAGGGGCTTTGGTTGAGTGGCACGCTAAGGCAAAACAGCATGCTTAACACACTAGTCATAGGTGACTTGATAGTAAGGCACACTGATCTCCCACTCACTGGGTTGAATAAGGAAAAAGTAACAGCTGCCTGTCGGGTAGTAAGGCACACTGATCTCCCACTCACTGGGTTGAATAAGGAAAAAGTAACAGCTGCCTGTCAGGTGCCAGGATCCACCACATAACGCACGCACTCGGGTCCCTCAAAGACAGGTACCAATATCACTCTGTCGTTGTACATGTGGGTGTGAATGACCTGAGACGTACCTCCCTGGACGACATGAAAAGAGACATGGAGGAGCTCTTGGATTATGTAGCCCAGGCGAGTATGAGCCTAGCCCTGAGCAGCATCCTACCATCACACAGAATGATACCATAGTACAAGCAGAAAATGATTGATTTCAACAATTGGCTAGGTTTCTGGTGTCAGTCTAAGGGGATCCAGTATCTGGCTGTCTGGGATGACATGATTGACAGACCTCAATGCTTTCCCAGGTATGGCCTGCATCTGTTACCCCTGGGCTCCGAATAATGGCCAAGTCTGTTGCCACCCCAATAATGCCTTTTTTAGGTGGTGTTCCAAAGACCAAATTACCACTGTAACAGGTACAAACAAATGCAGTCTGAGGGTCATGCTTCTCAGTGCTACAAGTCTAAATCTCAAAATGCACTCGCTCGAAGCACTCCTTAAAATGGAGAACATTGATATTTGTGCTGTAACAGAGACCTGGTTCAAGGGAGCAGAAAGCACCCCTGCACTACCAGGCTATAACTCATTCCACACATTTCAGCCCCAGAACTTGGACCATAGCTCCAAAGGCAGTGGTGTTTCCATATTCATAAAGGATGTGTGAACCTCCAGACTGGTAGCCAAACATAATGCATCAGAGATACTTCAGCTGCAGCTAACATTGGGTAAGACAGTGATTCAGGTCATAGCCTGCT